>NC_058130.1:505255637-505413137 GCF_016433145.1 Gracilinanus agilis
ACACACACACACACACACACACACACACACACACACACACACACACACACACACTTAAGCTGCCTTCTTTGCAAGAGGGGAGCCCAGTAGTCTGTATTTTCTGTTGCATAAATAATTAATTAGTACACGAGGAAAACAGATGCTTTCTTTTGTAGATCATAGAAACTGCTCCATCATCAAAATGTCTTCAATCACCCAATTATTAAATCTATATGGAGCTGATATTACTAGGAAGAGAGGAAGCCCCTGAGCCCCAGGCTGGCTCCTTGAAAGCCCTCCAGCCACAGTTCTGTGGCTGCCCATTTGACCGAGAGCTAGTCCTCCGCCACATAGGGAAATAGAGGGAAGAGTTGGGGCCACGTTTATTTAGCCCCTTCAGGAAAGACTTTCCAAACATGCTAGGCAAAACAGCGCTCCAATGCCTGCAGAGCCCTTCCCCATTGAGGCATTTTGTGGCTGGGGCGGAAGGTCAGGAGATAGGAGTGAGGGTGGGTGCCTGCCTGCCTGAGGATGGGGGCTGAGGGGGAAGGGTTGGCTGGAGAGAGTCCTGGGGGAGGGGCGCTCTTAGTCAGCAGCCTCTCTGGATAGTGCATTTAAGGTTGGCAATCCATTTTGAATGAATGGAGGTTCAGAAATAAAGTGCAGGCAGAATCAATCTGCCCTGAAAAAAGGAGAAGCATGAAATGTTGCAGAGTGGAGCAAAATTTCCAGTCGGGCTTCATTAGCAACCCAAACGGGCTGGGGCTGAAAACTGTGACTGGCTTTTTACGAGGGTTTTTCCCCCCTTTTATTACTGTTATTGCTATTATTAGTATTTTCTGTTTAACAACGCAACATGGAGAGAGGCAAAGAATGCGGCGCTATAGCCTCCAGTAAATTTAATGGGGCACACGAGCATAAGGCTCATATATTTATCTTTACCTTCATAAATGTGGCATTGACCCCATGAGAAGGATGCTTGCACATTTACTTCAACATAGATATGGTTGATTGTCACCTTTAATCAAAACAGTTTGCAAAATACGGTCTTATTACACTTACCCAGCATTTCTTGCATTTTACAACTTAATCATATTCTGAGTGGGAAAGGTTAAATTATTAGAGGAGATAAAAATTCTAGAAACTACCTAAATAAATGACTGAGCCCATGAAATGGATCCGAGTTGGAGGCAGGGAAGGGGAGGAAAGGGAGATGAGCTGGGAACTGAGAAAAATCTACCTAAGCTCAGCACCCCTGAAATGTCTAGACAGCTTAGCGGGAACAGAATATTTTAACAAAGGGAGCTTGTATGGATGTGAGTATTACTCCTAGCTACTCCGTCCTGTGCACTTGAAGCGCCTAACCAAATGTCACCAGTGTCCATAGGATGCTATTTTCATCGGTGACAAGCAAAAACAAAACAATCCTGATTGTTTCTGGAAAGGAGGTGGACTCTGAATTCCAATCATATCTAAGAGTCCCTGAAAGACACGTGTTACATCATGAAAATGTACCAACCATACATAACCCTAGTTTTTCATTGTGCCTGAATGTTTATTAGGAAGCCAAATACAGGCCATTATTTATGCTCCAGATATTTCCATTTTAAAACAAAACAAATCAAAATTGATTTTTCCCCAAGGACATCCTTACCAAAAAAGGTATTTATATATTCACCCTCATTCCTTTCTTTGAAAGAATTTTTTAAGCCTTATCTAAATTCAGATATTTGGAGTTGCCTCTTTTATGGGTCTTATTTGCTATTTCTTTCCCTTTCCATAGAAACATATGATATTTAATGGCAAATATGGAGATATACACATTCATATAAACATATATGTACATATATACACGTATATGTGACTGATAAAAAAGTTCTATATAAAGACATTCAAAATAATATTTTAGAAAGGTTTTTATTTTACTGATGTAATTCTTAGTACACAACACCCTCCCCCCAAAAAAACACAATAAAAATTACTCTATAGGTTAGGGAAAGAAAATTTTCCCAACCTGGCGACTGGCTAAAAGTACATATATGTTGAACCTACCATTTAAAGTGAATAATACTTACTTGATGCTAAAGAGTCCCTTTCAAGTGCTACAAAGCACATATATGCACAAAGTTCATGTCCATATATTTCAGTTTATAGAAAGAAACATCACCTTATTTCAAATTTCTACAAAATTTGTATTTTTGTGAAGTTCTCACAAAGACACCATACAATTAATATTATCTAATATAAATGTCTCATATGTGACATTCAGAAAACTTAACCCCTAGGAAACATTCAATAAAATTGACCTCATAAATACATATATATGTACCTGTACATATATATAAATCTCACACACATATACAATTGGTAGAGAGTAAACATAGATTCTAATACATGAAAACATGTACGCAAAAATTCACAGTCTCTAAGCCAGTGGTGTAATTCATAATGGGAATTTAAATTATATAGTGTATGTATATTCATGAAATACACAGAGCTAAAGTGAATAACCACTTAGGCATGTGGACAGCTATTAAAATGAATGCTATTACTTTTAATTGAGGCCTAGAAAATATCATGCAGGCTGATTTTGCATTGTAGGTGTCTTATTCTCAATGACTACATCTAACACTAAAAGGAACTCATTTAAATTGAATTTTTGATGCGCTAATAGAACATTTCACTATCAAATAAGTTCACATTTGTAAGTGGATGAGGCAAGGGCTGGTAGCGACCAAAAGACACGTAAGTTCAAGGAGGACAAAAAGTCACTGTATTTCTAAGAAACGCTGAAAGGGGTCAGGTACAAAATACACTATCTTTCCCTTTGAAATCCTAAAAATTCCGAATGCTTTGACAATAGCTGATGTTTGTGGGGTTTTTCCCCCCATATCACTTAAATGCATATGCTATTAGCTTTCTCTCACCTTTCCATGCAACAAAAACCTAAATATGATCAAATTATTTTACTTCACATACACATTCATAATGTTTAGATATTAAGTGATGTATATGTTCATTTCTCACTAGCACAAGTCTGTATCTGACATTACAAATAATAGCACTTATTTTGACTAAACATTTTTAGTCACAATATACACTACGGACATATACACAAACTGCATTTTTGTCCAGAAAATATTCACAACGCACTGTTTCGGGTTTAAAATAAGCTATTTATACTGGTACTAAATGATTTGTCAAAAGCGATAAAAGAATGCAGTTGCATTCATTTTCCTTTTAAAGTCTAACTGAGCAAGGAGATGTTAATAGGACACTAATGCACAGACTCGCCCTGATTTGCCTACTGTTTTTCATCTATAGGAGTATCCTCTATTGTGTCCTTTGAAAAGAAAATGAATCAGTTCATGGGACTGTAAAATCCTGTCTGGTAAGAATAGCCCTTACATTTCCTTTTCTGAGGCTTCTTTCCGTTCAACTCAACTAACTCCCTTTTTATCAGTTCTATTTTTATGGGTAATACAGAATTTACTATAGCAACCTAAACCCAGAGTTTCTTCTTTAGCTTTTTTCCTTGATTTAAATCAAACCTGCAGAGCCCTCTGTCGGACAAATTTCAGACTGCACCTCATTGCCTTTCTTTGGCGAAGAAAAAATACTGAAAAAATTAAGTTGCAAACCATTACGGTTTGGACATGCTAACTGTTTTGATTTCAGAAGGCATGAAAAGTCAGATTACTGAATGGAATTCTGGTATAGATGACAACATGATATGCAGAAATAATTGAACTGAATAAAATACATACGAATATGAAATGTCCCCCCCCCCCATCCACCCCAAGTCCCACTAGGAACAGCAGCTCAAAGATTGATGTCAAACTATGACAAATTCTACTTTCCTGATCCTGTAGTCGATAAAACATTTCAAGGCTATTCTTCCAACAACTAATTAGTACAGGCATCTTTTGGTTCAGGGCACTGTAAGGAATAATTTGGAAATAAAGAGATATATTCATTTTGGAAGGAAGCCTTTAAATTCTTTCCAGGTGCTTTTTATGTGCTCTAAAGTAGTCTATTCTTTCTCTCTCTGTTTTCCTATAGAGGCAGTTGTGTGGAGAGGATAATATATGAGCTCTGGAAACAGAAAAGCCTGGATTCTTGTCCTGCCTCAGACTCATACAAGCTCTATCAGATGGACTAGCTCAATGGAAAAGGACTCATTCTCAGTAGTCCCAGGTAGTTCTTGAAGCCTCTATTATAGACAATGACTTATCTTTATTGGTGGAAGGTTTTACAATGAGAGTTCCTCTACACAGCTGAAATTGCAGAATTGGGTACCTCCAAGTACAAACAGAGACAGAGAGGCAGCGAAAAGGAGAGAGGTGGGGACAGAGATAGCAGGGACAGAGAAGGACAGAGAGGGATGGAGAGAGAGAAATACAAACAGCAACAGAGAGAGAGGGAGAAGGGAGAGAGGAAGAGAAAGAGAGAGGGGGGACAGGAGAGAGAGGGAGGGAGAGAGGAAGGGGGAAAGAGAGACAGAGAGAGGGGAGGGAGAGAGAGGGAGAAGAAGAGGAAGGAAGGGAGAGCAAGAGAGGGAGGGTGAGAGAGTCAGGGAGAGAGAGGGAGAAAGAAAGAAAGAAAGAGAGAGAGTGAGAGAGAGACAGAGAGACAGAGAGAGAGAGAGAGAGAGAGAGAGAGAGAGAGAGAGCATCTGTTATGAAATATTGGTTAGAAACAACATAGTTTGGTAGATAGGACATTGGATTTGTGGTCTTTTTGACCTGAGTTCAATTCTCACATCAGATTCTTACTAGTTTGGTGAGGAAGGAAAAAGTCATTTAACTTCTCTAAATAGTTTCTCCCTTCTAGCTTTTGAATTATGATCCTGTTGTCCTGTGAATAATATAGAAAGTGGTTTAGTTTTAAAGACAAACATTTGGGACTATTTGTTTAGCATAGTTATTATCATCTTTAAGTGAAAGTTTGATGGTGTGCCAGTATTCTCCTTTACTGTACCATCTCATTGTTGTCTGGCTTAGACTACGAGGCCTCTCCATATGCTGCCAAAGTCCCTCTGGGTTCTTGCCTAAGTTTCTACAGATTTTCCAGGCCTCCTCTTCAGTTGCAGCAGTGGGAGGTTTATTATCACTTCCCACACACCCTTATGTTTGTCTACCCTAAGCTCAGCCACATCTCCTGAAGGCAGCTTCTCCACTGACCCAATACAGCTTTGACTCTGCGAGCATGAAATTCATGCTTTTCACTTCATCATTGTTTCAAAATAATTGTTGTAGTACATACTAACAGCTGTCACTTTCTTGGCTGATGTGCTGGTTTCTTTGATGGTGACCAATTGTTAGGCTTTAGATCATAAGATGAAGGATTTAGAGCAGAAAGGGAACTCAGAAACTATTTAGTACAGACCCATCTTTTTTAAAGAGGAGGAAAATAAGGTCTAGGCAGAATAAGTGACTGGATTGAGGTAGTAAATCTCAATGATGGGATTTTGTCTCCAAATCTAGCCTCTTTCCATTATACCTTGTCATGTTCTGGGTTCTTATACTGACTCTACCACCAACCAATTGTATGACCTTTGGTAAACTATCTTATCTTTCTAAGTCTCAGTTTCCTCATCTACCTAAAATGGGAAGGAATGGGCAAATGACTTCCATGCCCTGCAACTCTAACACTCTATGATGAAACTATAATTTCATTTTTCTCATGAAGAAAGCTTATTTATAATAAATTCTTTAATGTACCTGAAATCCTCATTTTAAGATTCTCTGTCCTCTCTGAACTATCATCACTTTAAGTCATATACTGTCACATGGCCTTGAAGGTCACTTGGCAATAGATCCTATAACTTAGCAAGTCTATGGGATACTCTATAATAAGGTCTCAAAATGTGTTTTCTCAAAAGAAGTAAATATAATAGTTCCCAGATTATAAAAACCAATTTTGTGCATGTGGCTTATGAAAATGAGCCTCATTACTCCTTTCTCATATATTGATAACATCTACCTTTTTTTGACTAGTTCATCTCCTTCCTAGGCAACAGCACAATCTGGTCCACCAAAAATCTCAGGAATCTTTCTTAGCCTCAGGTGAAAAGAGAGAATATATTTATCTTAGTATGCCATATCGGCTGAAAGCCAGGCTTGGATGACTTGCCCTACCTAAAAAAAAAAAAACACACACAAATAAACAAAACAGCTATAGTTCTTTTCCCTTAAAGCCTTGAATAATAGTTTAAATCTCAGTCTGGGAAATAGCACTAGATGTGAACTACTACTACCAGTATAACTAAAATGAAACATGTGGTCAAGCAACAAAAGAAGAAGCTATATGCCAATAGATGCCTAACTTTGGCAGACATGAAAGTAAGCCCATGTTCAGAACCAAAAAGGAAAACCAGGCAGCATTCCTATTGAAATGAGCAGAACTGTGCCTCTCCTTTCAATCTCTCCTTTCTTTTGCTTTCTGCATTCTGTGTTTGTAGAATAGTTATTGATTGTGCTCATTGTGAGCAGATATGTGTTCTTAAAAGAGAGAATTGGTGGGTAAGGCCAGGACAAACTTTGCAAACAACACAATTTAGCAGGGAAAAGGAGGGAGACAAAGATCTTTGAAAATAAATTCCAAGGCTGAATTAACCGCATAATCTGAAGGAGGGGATACTAAAGGGAGGGGGGTGTAACTGAATAGCTTTTTAGAACCCTTGGAGCCACCAGCGTTTCTGATTACATGAACTTCAAGACTGATGCACCCCAGGGTTCCAACAGCACTAAGCATAGCTGCCAGAAACCCTGCCCCTATGCACCATGACAGGTGAGCCAGTAAGAGTGGCATAAGCCAGCAGGAAGAATCTAACACCTCCTGGAACTAAAGCCTGCCCAGTAGAGAAATTGGACTGTTGGGCCATAGATGCCAAGTCTATCAATTGGCAAAATAACTTGCTCCCCAATCTTTTGGCATCATGTATGGAATATGAGGAAGTGGTAGAAACTGACAATAGTGGCAGATTGCCCTCTCATGGGTGGCCATAGACAACCATGCCAGGCACACCCCAAACTTCACCCATTCATTGGCTGCTACTCAGCATCAATATGTCACAGCAGCAATCAAACCATTTTCTTTAGGAAGCTCACAAGAGTAGTTCTATGCTTGTAGATAGTCTGGAAAACTTGTATTCCAGATTTGAGAACTACTTATTGGAAAGTAAAAGAGAAAAAGAAATTCATTGGGGTCTTATCTTCAAGAATTTTTCTTGAAATTGAAAAGTTTTCTCTTCTGTATATTGTTTAGTGTACTGATTTGGCACTCTGTGTTTTCCTTTTCCTTTGAAATTGGATTGGAATAGATTTATGTCATTTAAAAATGTCTGTAGTTAGATTTCATTCTCTAAAACACCCTAGAAGATTGAAGAAGTAATGAGACAATGATTTTTGTTCCTATGAGATTAAAGTAATGACTTTTTTTAGCCACACTATTCAATGATCACACATGAGAAAACACCACTGTGTTACAAACAGTTTGTCTCACACCCCAAAGCTCTTGGTGCTATAAATAGCAGAGGCTGGCAGCCTAATGTTCCCCATTTTCAGCAGAATTGAGTCGCTAAAGTGCTCAGAAAGAAGGTGAATCATATATATTCTTTAAATGCAAGAAAGTTAGTTTCCCCAATTAACATCTTCTGAGAAAACACAATTGCTATAGCAGCAAGGACATAAAAAAGAAGTTAGCCCATTCGCCCAAACTTTGCACAAAGTGACAAAGATAAGAATCTTCTGTGATGATGATATAAATGGAATTCTGATAGCCATCAAACTTTAGAAAACTATTAAAAAATTTTAAATAATTTTGTCTTTGTACCATCTTGTGAAATTAGTTAACAGTAACTTGAACATCAAATGCTTATCTAGGCTTAATTATTTGCATTGAAAAGATTTACTTAAAATATTTGAAGAAAATGATTTTTAAATTTTGAACAGGATTTAGGATACTCTTATTTTTTAACCAGAATCTTAGAAATAAGTTTAGCAACTTTTTAAAATTGCAGACAATGCACAAGCTACCTGACTCATTGAAATTACCAACAGCCCTGCCATACATTCCTTCTTTCTTCCATTAAATGCTTGGTAAAACTATATCTTCCTGCTCGCTCCTTTATCATCTAATCAAAATAAATTCTCATTACACACATTCTCAGGTCCAATTCTCAACTAGGAGTGATATTGACAATTCATACAAAAGTGGACAATCATTCATTTTGGTCAGAAAGAGAAGAAACATTTAAGAGCAATCAAAGAAGGAGATCATTGACTCAAGAATAACTTCAGGCTTTTCTCATTTTGCCTAATTTTCCTAGATCACTAATAATTCAAAAATATTTCTTCTCTCCTCTCCCAATAGCTGAGATTAAAGAGATTTTATTATTATGGGAACATAGATTATGGGATTTGGAAGACACTTAAAGATAATAGAATCCAAGTTCATTTTACAATTGAAGAAACACATCCAAGACAGTATTTACATCTATATGGGTTAACATATAACCAAAGTAAGATATAGCTATTGATAGAGACACAGATATCAATACTGACGCCTCAGTTAAATTGTTATATATGTGTGACTATGTATAATAAGTAAGGGGCAGATAGATGGGTCAACAAATGGAATGCCAGACCTGAAGTCAGGAGGATCTGAGTTAAACTTGAACTCAGATATTTACTAGCTGTGTGATTCCAGGCAAGTCACTTAACACTATTTGCCTCAGTTCCTCATCTGTAAAATGAACTGGAGAAGTAAATGGCTAACTACTCCATTATCTTTGCCAAGAAAATCCCTAACATCATCAAAGAGAGTTGAATTTGACTGAAACTACAGAACAACAAAACATATAACACACATAGAGCATAGGAACATATATTTATAGTTGGAAGAGATGCTAGAAGCCATCAAATCAGCTGCCTGTGTTTCACAGTTGAAGAAACTGAGGCATTGAGAGGTTAAGCATTCTGCCTAGAGTAACAGAGCTAGTATCTAAGGCAAGATTTGAACCTGTGTCTTCATATGAAATGCCTCATTTTAGCTCAGATGTGCAGAGAGAGAAAGTGTGTGAAGAGCTACTCTCTTGCCTTGTGAGTGGAAGCATCAATATGGAAACATAATTCCTATAATAAACTCACTGACCTTTTAAAAGAAAACTTTTTGTTGCTGTTGAGTTTTTGTTTTGTAGTTCGGAAGAAGAATCATTAAAAATAAATATTACTATGTGATTATTTTCCTTGTCTCTCTTAGGTGTCTAAATCCCCAAAACAAAGAAACAAAGCAACAGAATTCTAAGAAACAAGTCCATTACTAAGAGTCACTGATAAAAGCGTTATCAAAAAGCTTTGGGAGTTGTTTTTGTTTTTCCAGTTAACAATGTCTGATAGATTCTCTGTGCTATATCTTGAAGAATTGTTTTCATGCTTCTCACAAGCATGACCCCAAAGCTCTTTACCCAAAATCTTTATTTTGGAAACTAGGCTTTTTCATACTCATGTTAGATTCCCTAATTTTCCAGACTCTCTGAAAAACTGGGATATCTTGGGTGCAGTATATATCCAGAAGTATGTGCTCATATTTGACAAAGCAATGTATAGAGGAGAAAGGTTCCAAGAGGTTTAAGTGATTGTTAGTACATGAAGAGGGTGACTGAGGGTAGAGCAGTCTTCCTAACTAGTCTTTTTTTTTTTTTCATTTAATCTAGTCAACTAGCATTATGAAATGCCTATTAAGTGCCAGGCACTATGTTCATCTATCCTGCATACCCCTAAATCAATTGTCTTCCTCAAACATTACTTTGATCATTTCACTTTCTTGTACATGAACTTCCAATAGCTTCTTATTACTTCTTGAATAAAAAATAAGTTCCTTAACGTAGCACTCAAAGCTTCCTATAATCGGACCCCATTTACCTTTCTGGCTTCAGATCGAATGGGAATCCCATTGAGATAATAGATATAAAGCTCTTGTAAATCTTAAAGCGTTATGTAAATGGCAATTATTATTATTGTTATTAGCCTCCCATCATGTGCCTCTAGTCCAGTGATTACTTCGTTGCTGGAGCCTTCCACTACTCCTGCTTAGCTCAATCAGTGTTTAACAGCCTCATACAGGGATGTGCTGTTAAATGTTTAACAATCAGGTGGTTTTGGAGGGAGGGAGGGTTAGAAGGGAGGGTGAGATTCAGGGAGAGAAAGGTTTGTCCACAAAAATACATTAAAATTAATCTGCATTATTAATGCTTTCTTAAGTCTAGACCATCAACAAAACAATAAGTCAAGCTCTGATTTGTTGTGATTGCTGATTTCTGAGTCTTAAATGCTCTCATTGCAAATTTAACAATGGATTCTCAAGAGCTTGTCAGAGCTGGTTCCAGGATGCCCCTGATTATTTTCTATTACTCTATAACACAAACTATGTTTTTGCCAAACTGCTTTATTGCTAGATATGGCTTACCATTTTGCACACATATTAGGATTTTTCTTTTTTTACCATTCTCACTGTTGCCACTCCCAGGAATTCTTCTCCATCCAACAGTTTCATCCTTCCCAAATTCTACTCATATTTCAAGGTCCACTTCAAGCCCTTTCTCTTCTCCAAAGCCTTCCTTGACCACCTCCTGCCTGACGTTACTATTCCTTCATTTACTCATTCAATAGACATTTCTTAAGTGTTTACTGTGTGTCATGCCAGGCACCATTTTGGGAAGGAAAGAAAAAAATATATATATATGTATATATATACATATATATATATATATATATACACACACACACACACATAAATTATTGGAGTGAGGGGAAGGTGGTTGAGAGATCATCAGAAATAGTAGAAGGGATCCTGGGAGGTGACACAAGAACTAAACCTTGCATGCAACTAGAGATTTTAAATTCCTGTGCCTTTATTTCTATATAATGAAGCCTCTCCCAAAGATGTGGAAGATGTGGTTTAGAAGATCAGAACCAGGTTCAGTACCAGGTACCATATTCCCTCCCTTTTTATGTCATCAACAATTCTCTCAGAAGAGGGTATCCCAGCCTTTCTGAGCCACATATACCACACTCTTTTATTTATCTAAGAATTTATCTAACAATTGTTTATCTTCTATTGGGATTTAATTGGCCATTCTTCAATTTCTGTCTTCTCCTTAGGACTTCTTGTTAGGGCAGGGGGTCTGTTTCATGTTTCCAACTACCCATCCCTTCTGTGTCCCCTACAATACCTAGCATCGTGTCTCTCAGTCACAGAAGAGGACTGTTTCCTTTGTTTTGTGAATGAGACATGTGATAATGATTAGAATTGAATTTGGGGAAACTCTGGAAGTTGGGAGAAGTGAAGGGGAAAGCTCTGCAGGACAAACTACGAGATCAAGAGGACACTGAGATAGACCCTGTCATCTTGAGGGGGAAAAGGAAAGGAGAAAGAAAAAAAAAACAACAATAACCCCCAAGCCAGACAAACAGCTGGGACTGCAGAAGAAAAAAAGCCACTCCATGGAGGGAAGAAAATTAAGTGGAGCAGTAGCAGAGCTGACTCCACATTTCATGGTAACTCGGTGTTTGCAATCAAATACCAGTATGGTGTCGGCCCAGGCTTCTGAGCTGAGGGGCTCTCCTTCCGGATAGACTCGAGCAGCCGGGGTCATGCTGCAGAACATGGCTACCCGGTGATGGGAGGGAAGAAGATGCAGCCAGCAAGAATCCAGAGCTGAATTCCCAGGAGCACCCAGGCATTTTTAGACAGTAATTGCCTGTAGGCCTCGGGTAGATTCTTAACCAGCATGAAGGCCCCCGAAAGGTCAATGCACATTTTAAAAATCTCAGTGCACATTGGTGTACCACTGCATGCTTTGCTATTTTTTTTTTTTGCTCCTGGCTCAGCAAGGAAGAAATGTAGTGATTCTAGGGTGTGGGAGCCTCCCTCTCTGCCCTACAGAAAACACCATCTACTGGAAGAAAAAAAAAACATTTCCCCTCTAGTCTTTTGGAAGACATATCTAGTGACAAATTTCATTTATGATTCCCTACTGCTTGGGGACCTCTGCAGTCAGCATGAGTGAGATAAGAATAGAGTGGCTGAATTTTTTTCCCTGCTTGCTTTTGTGGGTTTATGGCATGTAGGCTTATTATTTTAACATATTTTGTGTAGTTAATATGAAACACTTGGAAGGAGAAGAGAGACAGAGAACATTCCACCTGCCCACTTAATATCCTCAGTGGGTAAGGCTAAAAGCAAACTGTGGTTGGGAGGATAAGCAATGAGATCCACAATGCCAAAGACATTATTATATACTAGGGATCAATATACATTACAAAGCAGTGTTGCTTTTATTTTCAATTTTAACCTTTGAGAAATCCAAGGCCTCAGAATACTGCAGCGGATCATAGCATCAATGAATATAGACAGAAATACAATTCAGCCATCAGGACAAATCCACAAGCCAATTACAATCCATTGTATAAAGTACCTCAGGCTCCTCTACTGTTTTGAACACATGAATATAAAGAAATAACGGATTGCATTTTGCAGAAACTTTATTTTCTTTAAAGAAAAAAGACTTGGGTTTCCAAAAACAATATTTCTAGGTATCCCATTGAACAGGGGAAGAAACTAAATCACAGAATGGTTTGTGGATGAGGCCAACAATTACCCAGAAATCTCTGTGACCAGTAGCACAGAAAAGTCAGGGATCTGTAACTGAACTGAATGTATGATTTGTTAATAATGCCAAGACATGTATTTGTAAATGGCCAGGTAACTAAAACATTCTTCTTTACCACTGAAATGTTAGGGAATCCAAGTCCACCGTTGCAGTAGAAAGTAGCAGCATATTTACGAAGGGTTCATTCAAATTCTGAATTCACTGGGAACTGAGATTTCTTTCTAAGATTGCCTTTTAGAATCCTTACCTCTTCCCTAATGGCTCCAACGTTCACACTTGCAGGATACACACAAGACATTTTCTAAGATTAAACAAACCTGAAAAAAAGGAATTCAAGAAAGAGAAAACCAAAGTACTTGGAAAAAGCTCTAACTTGCTGTATGTTTTAGAAGCAAAGGAACCCTTCAAACATTTCAAGGACACCCTGAAATATTGTAATAAAGATCTTAGCTAATAAATGACAGCAATGGACCAACCATGCTGGCATGCAGCCACCAGAGGTGAGGTGATGCCATACTCCCTGAGTGAAAGTGCTGTTCTGGCTGAGAGCACTAGTCACACACGCATACTCTCTCTCCTTCTCTTCTCTGTCTATCTGACTGTCTGTCTGTCTGTCTGTCTTTCTCTTCTCTCTCTCTCTCTACTTCTCTTCTCTCTCTCTCTCTCTCTCTCTCTCTCTCTCTCTCTCTCTCTCTCTCTCTCTCTCTCTCTCTCTCTCTCTCTCCCTGAGTCTCCTCTCTTGGAAAATATTTTTCAGTTAGGCCAACTGTATGACGGAGCTGAACTTCTGGATCTATTCATTTTAGTTAATAATAATAATAATAAAAATCACCTAACATTTATGTCATGGTTTATAAAGCATTTTACAAATACTTTATCCTCACAATAACTCTGGGAAGGTAAATATGCTATTATTATTGATTATCTTCTATAAGTAAAGGTAAATACATGGATTACAATGTCAGAAAATTAGAATGGCCTTGGAGTTGGGGTTGGAGAAGGAAGACAGGTAAAAGGTCAGAATATATTCATAAAGTTCAAAGATTTAAAAAAAGGGATCCCATTGTGAGGGGGGGAAGAAGGGAGGATAGCTAGGAGGATTGGAGGAGTGGGAGAAAGGAGAGAAGAAGGTAGAGGAAGGGAAAGGCAGGTAGCATCCCAGCCCCTGCAGGGGGAAATTGATCAGAGCCCTTTGGGGCTCAAATAAAAGATCAGAGAGCACCTTTAGGGTTTAGAATAGCTGGGTTTTATTTTAATTAGAAAAGGGAAAAGGTTAGGTAGGGGGAAAGGGTCTCCCATGTAGAGAGTGTCCAGGATCAGAAAAAGTCAGCCACTGGGTTCAAGAGCAGAGCACCTCCAGGGTTGAGAGAGGGAAAAGGCATGAAACTCTCTCTTTTATACTTTCACAGACACCTTCCACAAAGGAAGTGGGAGGTATTGGGGGAAGTTATAGCAGGGATCCCTGTCAGACATAGTCTTCCAGGTTTTACATTAATTCCAAATGACAAATCATGAGAAAATATGAAACTGGAGACATTTAGCCTAGAAAGAGAGGGCTAAGGGATAAACTGATTAGTGGAAAGATCTCATGACCTAAAATCAGGAAGACCCCTACATCCTAACACTTACTAGCTGTTACCCTTTGCAAATTTCTTAATCTCTGTTTGTCTCAGTTTCTTCATATGTAAAATAGATATACTAATAGCACTTACCTCTCAGAATTGTTATAAGAATCAAAATAGATAATAATTATGAAACCCTTAACATAGCACCTAACAAATACTAAGAATGTGTGTGTATATATATATATATGTATGTACATATGTATGTATATGCATATATACAAATAATAGCTAACTTTTATATATAAATAATATATAATATAATAATATATAACATTTATATGTAAATGTTAGCTATCATTATTGTTATTGTTACTATTTTGGAAGGAATATTTTCAGTGAAATGTTAGCCAGCTCTTCCTAACAATGGGGCTGAACAAGAAAAGAGGATTTTAAGCTTAAAAGGAACGAATATTTAGTTTGGATATACATAAGGAAACACTGTGTACCTAATGGTGTGATTTTGTTATTCTCTTTCCTGGAAAGCATCAAGAAAAAAATACAAATAAACTACAGTTTTGAACAATCCCCTGCTTAATGAAATGGCTGATGATTGGATCAATGATCTTGTACATGCCTTTCAAAGTGTAAGGTGAGCCTGGGATGGAGGAATGTAGGTGCTAGTGAGAAGAGACTGAGGGAACTCCTACCACACATGTGGTATGATGCTAACTATTGTGTAGGAAACAAGGAACTATGTCCTTGCCCTCTGGGAGATCACAGTCTAGTTAAATCAGTAAGACAGGAACACAGGAAAAGGCAACTCACTATTAAGTGAAACACTTTTGAAGTGCAATGAGTGCAGTGCAGATAGGAAGAGCTTTGGGGCTTCAAAAGAAGGAGAGAGATCCTCCAGCTGATGTGGTCAGGAATGCTACACAGAACAGAAGGGAGAGTTGAGTTAGAATCCCAAGAATTCAAGGAAACTCGGAGGCTACCTAACCCTGCCATCTCTGAAAAAGAGTCCCCCCTCACCCCAGCCCTGTCTCTGCTTAAAGAACTCTAATAAAGGTGAACCCACTTTCTCCCAAGGTAACCTATTCCTTTTTTTGGATAGCTCTCATTGTTAGGAACTTGTTTTTTTTTTTCTTACATAAACCCTAAATGTCTCCTTTTCCAGTTCCCACTGACTAAATTCTGCCCCCTAAAGACCAAAGAGAATAAATCTAATCCTTCTTTTACACCAAACCTCTTTATGTATTTGAAGAGTCTCAAATGCCCTCTTTTCTAGTTAATATCCCCATTTTCTTAAAGCAATCCTCATATGGCATGAACTAAAAAATCCCCAGTTGCCCTCCTCTGCATGCTCTCCATAATTAGAGAAAATAGTAATAATTAGCATTCGGATAATGCTTTAAGGTTGGAAAGGCACTGTACAGGTTATCTTATTTATTCCTAACAATAGCTTACTGAGGTAGAGTATGCTAGATTCCAACTAGATGAAGAAACTAATACTAAGAGCAGGTAAGTGACTTAATAATGTCAGGACTGGAAATACAGATTGTGGAGGACCTTGAATGCCAGGCTACTTGGTAGGCAAGTAGAAACTACTAAAAATTTTTGAGCACACAAGTGATAGGACCAAATCTAAGAATGAAAATGATTATTTTGTCTGCAATATCAATCAGTCGTTAAATACTTAAGAATCTACTATGTGTCAGGCACTGTGCAAATATTGGACATACAAAGTGTTTTTCCTAAAACACAGGTCTGATCATTTCACCCACACATCTCAATAAACTGCAGTGACTCCCTATTACCTCTAGGATCAAATAACAGAATCCCATTTGGTATTCAAAGCCTTTTATAACATAGCTTTCTCCTACCTTTTCAGTCTTATACTTTATTTCCTGTCAAGTTCTCTTCAATCCAATGACTTTGGCTTCCTTGCTGTTCCATGAACAAAACATTTCATTTTCTTGGGCAGCCCCCCAAGCCTGGAATGCTTTCCCTCACCTACTGGTTTCCGTGGCTTCAAGTCCCAACTAAAATCTCATCTTTGAAAGGAAGTCTTTACCAGTCCTCCTTAATTCTAATGCCTTCTCTCTGTTAATTAATTCCTATTTATCCTCCATATAGCTTATTTGTATATATTTGCATATTTTCTCTCCTCATTAGCTTGTGAATTCCTTGAGGGAAGACTTTCTATTGCTTTTAGGTTCAAATACAATATACTCTGCCATTCAGAGACCTTCATAACCTAACCCCCTCCTACCTTTCCACTTTTCTCATATTTTACTCTCCTACAGTGCACTCTTCAATCTGGTGACACTGGTCTCCTTCCAGTTCCAGGAGAAAGACATTCTATCACTTGGTTCCAGTCATTTTATCTGACTGTCCCCCATTCCTGGAATGTTCTCCCTTCTTATCTCTACCTTCTAGTTTCTCTGGCTTCCTTTAAGTCCTCACTGCTTAGCACAGTGCCTGGCACATGGTGGATGCTGCTTAATGAATGTTTGTTTCTTTCCTCTCTCCTATTACTTGAAATATTGATCTTTATTTTTAGTTGAAGTAATGAAGTCAATTTCATTATTTTCTCCAGGTACAATAAGGAGACTAGAAGTACCAAATTAATTTTTTATTCTTTAAAGGGACTTCCAGAAGAAAATTCAAAACACCAGTCTGGAATTTGGGAGAAATGTTAGGAACTGAAATATAAATTTTTGAAATCATCTCTTGAAAGATGACAATTGATATAAGAAAATAGATAAATTCATCTGAGGAAAAAACTTGGAGAGAAAAGTCTAAGGATATAATCTTGAAAAACACAACATTTAAGAGATGGAAGGAAAAAGAAAATAAAGAAAAGGGACAGTTGGAGAAGGGGAGGAAAACCAAGAGAGTATACCCTCATTGGACAAGGTAAGAGAACATTCTGAAAAGAACATAGCACATTTAAGAAACTACAGATAGGTCAAAGAGAATGAAGCCTGGAAAAAGTCAACTGGATTTGGAGATAAGGATTTCAGTGGACTACTGGCAGGGGTAACTGAAAAGTGAAGGCATGGATATAGTAAGCGTAGGCTACTATTTTGAGAGGCTTAGCAGCAAATGGAAAGAGAGGAATGACAATTTGTCTCATTTTGATAACCAAGATGGATTAACTGATTTAAGGTTAATTCATCAGGCATCTGATCTTATAAGTAATTAGTGGAATCACCTTAGATTCTGAAAAGCAATTTTTAGAATTAAAAAATATAGAGTTTGATGGAAAAATAAGAAAATAATAGGAACATGAATGATTGGATAGATAGATGGATAGACAGAAAGACAGACAGTTAAGTAAATAGATAAATACATACATACATAGACTTAAAATAAAACAAGTATGTAATTCACAATATGACATTGAAAGGATAATGTTCAAATACTGTTCTATTGTAGGTGATTTCTCTTTCTTTACTAAGTGGGAAAATTCCTGATATTATCACTCTCCCAGGATAGTCATCATTACTGCATTCACTCACCATGTTCCTGGACTCTCAAACCATTGCACCTTGCATCTGCTATCCTCCCTGATTTCAACTCCATGGAATAATCTGCCTTTCCCATGATATGCTCATCACCTCTAAACCTACCAACATACTGCTAACTCAAACCTTGATTGACTCCACTGCTTCTGCCTCCCTGTGTTTGGAGGGCTGGATAGAGGAATCAAATTCCTCCCAATGCCTTCCTTTATAGAAACAGAAACTAGACACTCAGACCACTTTGCTTAGTATCTACTGCCCTACCTGGTTTCAATTACAAAACAAGAAGCTTTCCCCTCTAGGGTAACCCCTGGTGTCCCGTTCTTTCCTCATCTCCCACTTTGCTGCCCCTTTTTGTGTTGTCTCTCCCTTTAAATTGTAAACTCTTTAAGGTACAGGATTGTCCATCTTTTCATTAATTATATCTCCTGAACAGGGCATACTGTAGCACTCAATAAATGTTTGTTAAATGGGACTAGATTCTGGATTCTAGTGTTCCTATCTTTCAAGATAGTTATCTTTCTTTCAGCTAAGTCTTAAAGTCATGCATCTCATAGGCCTGTGATTATTATATAAATGAGTCAATCTGGAGTTGAGTTTTTAATCTTTCTCCTGGAAACCATGATAACCCCCAACCAGTCCTTTCCAGCATCATGTTTTACTCATTTGTGAATATAGGCCATCTTACTTTTAAAAAATATTCTGTAGAATTCATTTAGGCAATACAAGTGATTCCAGTGAATGAATTCCTGGGGTAGACCTTAGCTAGTGGGAGAGGATAAAAGGTAAAGGAGATGGTGAGGTGAAAAATATCTGGGAGGAATTGCTTAATCGATCAAACTGACTTTGCAAATATGATAATCACTATAATTAAAAGCATGTGTGAGGGAAGTGCTTTATCCCTAACTCTTAATTTTATATTCTCAAGGCATAATCCCTAATTTTGACTAGATAGTAAAGGAGGGGTAAGATAGGATTTTGTTGCTAGTGTTGTTTGTTATTGTTTTAATTAAAAAGTCTTAAGAAAGTTTGTAAACTGAGGACTGATTGAATATTCATGAGGGGATAATTAAGCTACAAAGCTCCTAGAGTAGGCCTGAGGGGATATAATTGAGGAAATATTTAGGTTAGCCTTGGAAAGGAAGAACACTTCTAAAATAAAACCAGTACCTTGCTTAGAGTTCAGTCATTTTTCAATCATGTTTGTTCATGACCCCACTAGGAAATTTCTTGGCATACATCTTGGAATGGTTTACCATTTCTTTCTCCAATTAATTTTACTATTAGGCAACTGAGGCAAGCAGGATTAAATGATTTGCCCAGGGTCATATAGTATCTGAGGTCAGATTTGAACTCAGGAAACTGAGTGTTCCTCACTCCAGGCCTGGCACTCTAGCTGCACCATTAGCCCTTAATACTGTTTTATTAGACCTTTGCTTCCTTCCAGTAGGAGAGTATATAGGAGACTACTATTATGGAATATTAATGGTCACATATGACCTCAGTATTGGTGATTCTACTTAACTGATTTTTATGTTATAAATTTAGCAGGTTTGGTATGTGGGGATGTATCTAGAAAAAATATATACAAACTAAAGACACGAATAAAACTTTTAAATTAAATATTTGTTGATTGAATTTAAAGAAAATACAATGAATGAAAATTCAGGAAATGTTGGGGTGGCTAGGGGGAAAACTAAAGCAGTTCAATTTTGATGACCTCTCTCTTCCCAGTAAAATAGGTGCCAAGGTTATCTGTAGAAGAAGAAAAGTTCCAGGAAGTGTAAAGGTTTGGGAGTTTGAGTAAAGTAAAACAAATTCACCAAAGATATCAAACAGTAGATATTCTGACTTTCAAGTGATGGGTGATGGGGCACTCCAGTAAAGCAGGGCCATTATTCAAGATGTGGGCCTGATGCTTGTAAGAGAAGTTGGGACTGGAGTTATGGATTTGAGAGTCATTTGCATGAGTGCAATTACTTAATCATGAGAATGGATAAAATCATTGAATAAGAGTATAGTTTAAAAATGATGATAAGAAAACTTAGAGAAGCAGTCAGATTTTATGTTAAAAGGAAGAACTGGAGCGAATGAGTGTGTAGTATCCCTTCTGGGTCTCCTTCCTTACTTCCACTCTTTCCGGCTGTATCTCCAGAGAACAGCTGACTGTTTCTCACTTCAGAAGTCTAGGGGTAACCTGGAGGGGTTGGGGATAATTTTCTAACACTTTTATTCAAGCATCTCTATACAGTATCCCATGAATTATCAGCCAGCCATATTTAATTACTTTTTATTTGTTTTTTAATATTTTATTTTTTACATATCAATAAAAATTTTAATAGTCATTTTCTGATATTTTATGGTCCATGTTCTCTTCTTTAATTATTTTTTTTAGGAAGGGGTATTTCTAAGAAGATATATTAATAACTAGTAGTACACTATGCCCCACACCAAAAATGATCTGGGACATTCTTCTTCAAGTATTTACAAGATCTATAAGAAAGTAAGTTCAGGCTTAGAGATCCTGCATGCCAAAAAGGACACTGATAGCTCTTAGATAGAATCATCCTTCTCCCTTTCTGGAGTCCTCAGATATTCCCCTGAAATAAATATTATTCTCTTCTGAACCCTAAAGTCAGGACTCTTGCAGAGTCCTAGAGTTATACTTCTCTCCCCACTGAAGAAGCTGCATTTCCTAAGCATGTCTAGTTTTTCATCTCTCTCTCTGGCTTGGATGATCCAGTATCTCCAATGATATGTCCTGGGGGCAGACATGCTGCTTCTCATACTGAGAAACAAAAGTCCAGTACCTTAAAGTATTAAAGCTTAACTTATGAGGCGATTACTGAATGTCCCTTCTAGTATCTCATTTTCTGAAATATTTGGGTCCCAAAGTATGGCTAATTCTTTCAACTAACCCTGGCACATGTCATTATTTAAGGTCATTCAAAGGCTCAGACTTAATTCACTTTTTTATCAGTTATATTAACTAATTTGTACACACTTAGCTCATGCATTTAAATGACTGGTTTAATAGAAGCAGGTAAGAATTGCTCCCAACTATTATGGAATTTATTGTTTGATTCTTTCACTCAATCAAAGGGGATTTTTCATTTGATCAAAGTTCCTTAGAGCAATTTGTTATTTACATTCTTTGTCATTGAAGGCTGCGAAATAGCTCTTAAAAACAAAACTACTCTATATGTAGCATGGCATAGAGGGCCAGTCTTAGAGTCCAGAAAAGTTAGGTTCCAGTTCTTCTTTTTTTAAATAACCCTCACATTCTGTCTAAAATCAATACTATGCATTGGTTCCAAAGGCAGAAGAGCAGTAAGGGCTAGGCAATGGGAGTTAAGAGACTTGCCAAGGGTCATACAGCTAGTAAGTTTCTGAGGTCAGTTTTGAACCCAAGAACTCTGTCTTCAGCCCTGACCACTGAGCTGCGCCAATCAATTCTGCTTCTAGATATATGGCAATAAATAAGTCACTTCTCAGGATCCCAAACAACACACTAAAATGGAAAATTACCATTCACATCAATGGTTGGAGTTTCCAAATGAGGAATTCCTCAATACATGGCTAAAATCACATCTGGAGCCATTTTTAATATATAAATGAGTTTATTCAGTGGTTACATGAAATATAATTGCTATGATGAGAGTAAGTTGGGACCCATTCCCTGAACTACCTGGCATTGATCTTTCAACTTTCATATGTTATTCTCCCAGGGGAATGAGTCTCTGAACTAGGCCCCATGTGTTCATCCAACACATTACAGCATCCAGGATTCATATACAAGAAATATGGGCACCATACCAGATGCTTTAAAGGCAAAAAGCATTGTGTAAATGCTAAATGAATCATCCTTAAAGCAGCCATGGAAATTTATTCAGGCTATAGACTAGGATGTGAAAAGAAATTAGGGTTGGCCTAAAAGAAATCAGGCTGTAGGCAAATGAAAAATGTGAATAAAGTGAAGGCCAGGCAATGCTATTTTACAAACCTTGGACCTAATAATGCTTATCTCCATAAATCTAGCATTACTTTGGTAGCAACAAATTTGGGCCAAGATGATAAACAACTTGGTAGAAAAATATTCTTGATGTACTCTTCTTTACCTATCTGAAATTTGCGTTAGTAGGGGTTTGGGGAGGGGGAGGATAGAGAGTTGGGGGAGAAGTAAGTGGGAGCACAAGGAAAGAATTCATCTCACAAAATAGCCTGGTACAAAATTTTTTTTTATAAAACTGGACCACTAAGCAAAGTTTCCAGGACATCAAGGTAATTCTAACCATCCCTGCCTTCCCTCTCAACATAAGACTCCTGGCAGAAGTGCTGAAAGTGTATACTTCCTCTAGGCAAATATTCCACTGCTTACTGAGTTAATTTGACCTTGGGCAGGGTTGACCTTAAAGCCAATGAGGAAAATGCTTAAAGACCACAGTGCATGGGTGTTAGCCCAGATCTTTAAAAGGTAGGCTCAGTATGAGTGGGTTTCACCATATTATCATCATAGGCACAGCTGGTGCATCTGCAGTGTTTCTGTGTCTACCTTATTGCATTCCTTTTGTTCTTTGCATTCCTTTCATTAGATAGTGTATTGCAGCATCTCCCAGGTGTGTTGCCCGTACAAAGTGCATTCATTTCACCCGTGCCCAGGCATTAAAGATAAAGTGCCAAATTATAGTCAGAGCTGTGAGCCTGGATAGATGAGGAAGGGAAGGGACGGCTTTGCTGTGACTTCAGAGAAAGAAATGTGAAGGTTAATTCCTGACTTGCCTTGTATGGATGCTACTGCCAGAAGGAAAACTGGCAGATTGCTCAGGATGTCTGCATTGAGAGACAGTGGATTGCCCAGTGAACGCTGATAGGCCCTTCCTGTGTGTGTGACTTTCTTAATTGGCTGAGCCTGCAAATCAAGGCATAAGCATATTCTTTGGAAGGATAGCTATGTGATATGTGGCATAGAGTATGCTAGGCTATATTACCTCCACAGGGATGCTGAGAACAGCAGCCCAGAGTTGGGAGATTAAAGACGGGTTGTGTTATGTTTATCTTCTTGATAAAGTTACTGTTGAAACTCTGCTTGCTAAGCTTTAATCTCAAGGGCTATATATAATTTCATTCAATAAAACTGAATTACTAGTGGAATGGCTAAATTATTGCTTAGGATCTCTATTCCAGTCCTTTTGACTTATTTGACTTTGGAAGAGGAGTACTGTGATTTCATTGTTATAGGAACTTCTAAGGAAAAAAACTCTTTATAAATGTAGATTGGTTTGTGTACTCTGCAATATGTAGTCTTAGAGATTTGCCTGAGACACTGAAAATTTAAGTGATTTACCCAGGGTCATATAGCCATTATATATCATAGGTGAAATCAGAACTCAAGTTTTCCTGACTCAGCAGATAACTCTTTTCTTAGACATCAAACTGCCTTTGAAAAGGAAAAAAGTACTCATAATTGTGCCTTCCAGAAAATGGGAATGCAAAAGGCATGGCTCTGGAGCATAGTAGTGGTTTAAAGGATTCTCAAGAACCCCCTAATGCCTATCCTTGAGATCCTTAATAGCCCATTGCAAGTCTCAAAGAAGTAGAAAACATCTTGCTAAAAGTGAGACTCCATTGCTTCAGAATTATACTGAAGAATTTTTTCCCTACATAAGCTTTTTCTTTCCCTTGTATGGCATGCCAAAATTCAAGGAATTATCTCGGAATCAGAATTAATACTCTACCGGAAAAATTTATTTAAGAGTATGCACATGCCACACTGTCACTATCCTCTATGATTCTTTTTTAAAATTTAGAACAGACTCAGGGCTCAGAATTAAATTAATATTTTGAACATAATCAATGAGAACATTTGTTTTACTTGGTTGTGCAAATTTGTTACACAAGGATTTCCGCCCCCTCCACAATGATAGTGATGGAGGAAGAGGAGATCATTTTATTAAAGTGACATTTAATTTGAAAATATAATTTGGCATATGTTTACAGATGAAAGCTTAATATTAAATACATGCTATAAAAGAGGTACAATAAGTTATCTAAAAGATCCAGAAGGGAAAGACATTGCATATGACTAGACAGATTCAGTGCAGTTTCATGAAATGTTTGAATTCTATCTCAATGATAAGTGGGACCGTAAAGGCAAAGAGAAAGGAAATATTCCAGATAGAAGGAATAGCATGATTAAAGGTAAAGAAGCACAGAGCCTATTTGCAAAACAGAGCAGCCCAGTTTGGGTGCAGAACAGGATAGAGTATGATCTAAGCTTTGGAAGTTGGGATGAAGGCAAAGCATTGGCTAACCTCAAATGCCAGGCAAAGGCATTTAGACTTAATTTGATATGCATTGGAGAGTCATCAAAGGATTCTGATTTGGGAGCAACATGATTACAAATATACTTTTTGAAGATTAAACTGGCAATAATGTGCTTTATGGGGTAGAGGAAGGCAATACTGTAAATAAAGACATCATTTAGTGGCCAGACAATAACACTGAGGACCTACCTTAGAGTGGTAGCAATGGAATTGGAAAGCAAAGGACACATAAAATCAATAGGGTCTTGCATTTAATTGGAGATGAGAAGCAACAGAGAAGATGGAATCAAAGATGAACTCTGTGGTTTTAAGGTTGGGTGATAGGGAAAATCTTGGAGACATTTTAAAAAATTAAGAAAGCCAGCAAGAAGAGCTGATTTAAGAAGGAATCAGTGAATTTGGCTTAGACATGCTGGATTTGAGGTGCCAGGCATAGAGCTATCTAGCAAGCCTTTGGAAATGGAGGTCTACAATTCAGAAAATAATTTAGAACTAGAAACTGTAGATATGACTTCATAAAGATTACAGTTATCAGTGGAAGCTGTGGAAGTTGATATCATTAAAGGAGGCAATTAGAAGAAGAAAGAAAGAAGAAGAAGAAAAAGGCATAAAAAATAAAGAAATAATTTTCAGGAGAGGTCAGTGGAAGGAAAAAAGGGAAAAAAGGATGATGTCAAATGTTGTTGAATGCTGGAGAAAAGTTAAGGGCTATGATTTCTAAGAAAAAAAAGCCATTTGATTTAGCAATAATAGACAATTTTTAGGAGATGAATTTTGGTAAAGTGGTATAAGCCAAAGTCAAACCATGAGAAAACAAGGAGTGAGTGATAAAGAGGTTCAGGCAAGCATCACATGACTATGTTCCTTGTACAAAACTATTTATAGCCATTCTTTTTGCAGTGGCAAAGATTTGGAAATTGAGGGGGTGTCCATCAATTGGGGAATGGCTGCACAAATTGTGGTACAAGTTGGTAATGGAATACTATTGTGCTCTAAGAAATGATAATCAAGATGATTTCAGAAAAAGCTGGAAAGATCTGTGGAACCTGATGCAGAGAAAAATAAGCAGAACTAGGAGAACATTATACACAATAGCAGCAATATTGAACAATGATTATTTGTGAAAAACTTGGCTCCTCTCAGCAATGCAATGATCTGGGACAATCCTGAAAGACTTATGATGGGGAACGCTATCCATCTCCAGAGAAAGAACTGTTGGAGTCGGCTTTTATATGCATGTATTTATGGTTTAATTTAGGGATTTTGGATATGTATGAGTGTGCTCTTACAACAGTGACCAATATGCAAGTGTGTTTTGCATGACAATAAAAATAAAATTAAAAAAAAAGAATTTTGGCAAAGAACAAAAGGAGATGGGATGGTAACTTGCAGAATAACATGGCGGAAGAATAGGTTAGCTCAGGATAAATGGGATGTGAATATGTTATGAGCAGAAAATAGGAAGCAATAAAGAGGTGGATTTTAAAATTAAAAGAGAAAGAATAATTGATAGAGAGAGATAACTACCCTAGAAGACGCAGGAAGAGCAGCGTGTTTGAGAAGGAAGAGAGAAGCCATGTTGCAAAATGGAGAGAGCACTGAACTTGGAATCTTGAAGATGTGAGTTTAAATCATACCTCAGGCACTTACCAGCTGTGTGACCCTGTTCAAGTCCTTTAGATTGTTTGAATCTCAGTTCCCTTAGCTGTAAAATAGGAAAATATTAGTACATATCTCACAATATTTTTCTGATGAACAAATAAGACAATATGGGTCATCCCTTTTGAAAGGATTAATGCTCTCAGTAAATATTAGCTGTTGTTAATTCTTATTGATAAATAGTGAGAAAAAAGGATACTTGTGGATAATAAACAAATTTCATGGTGGAAAAGAATAGTAAATGTTTTGAGAGGCCTTAAACTCACTCCATGAAGTTAATGAGTAAAAAAATGGGCACTGGTCTAGGACTAGATAGAACAGGTTTAGAACAGTTTTGTGGTGCAAAGTAGAGTCACCAAAACACAAATAATATAATCACTAAACAGCATGGATGGTAGATAACCAATTGATTTTAGAGAGTCCTGTTCTTGGAGGGCACCTGCTCATCTCTAGGTATATTGCTTATTCTACCACTAATCTCTCGTTATAAATAAAGTTTTATCACCTACTATGAAGTAAAAGATGTGCAAGGCAAGGTCGTCTGTCATGATAAGGTAAAATGGATCATCATTCAAACAAATCTTTATTACTTAGTCATAATACCCTTTTCCACATTATTCCCAAACTTACTTGCCAGAGACATGCTAAAAAAATTAGTCCTGTAATTCATGGCTCAAGAAATGAAACCTGCAAAAAGTTTTAGCAGGTGAAAAGTGAAAGCAGTGGTAGAAATACATATGTGTGTTTTACATATTTGTATTTTGTATTTGTATGTTAAATATAGATACAATATGTATATACACACATATATATGTATATACATATATATACATACACACACACACACACACACACACACACACACACATTCCATTGACCAAGAAAATCTTGAAGGCTTCTCTGAGGTAATTTTATTCTCCTAGACAAGAAAAAAGTCCTACTAAAAAAATATCCCACCCATGGCCAATGGCTAACTATTCCCCAAATATCCTGTTGACCTATAGTTAGTTGTTTTTTCTTTAATGTCAAAAAATGATCTAGATGTACAAGGAAATGGGAAAAGAAGAAAGAAAAATGAGACTTCTTCTTGATGATTTTATAATCTAAGTTTGTTCCAGAGAGCAAAGTTTGATCAGAACACAAGGCCTTCCCCTCCATTTGAAACAAGTCTAAATAAATGAATCAGGATGGTTGGGCCTCTATTAACCTTAAAGAACAAGTAGCAACATCTCTCTGATACACAAATAATAGGGATTAAGGGGAGATTCAACCAAAATTAAATCTCCTGTGAATTAATATAAATTTCAGGTTCATAGTCTTCAAACTGATACCTTTATGATAATATCTTCCTTTAAAATATTGAGGGAGAAATGAAGAAAATAATTATGTTCAACCTGATTCTCATGAACAAAAACAAATTAGTAGGCATAGAAGAAATGAGAGGAACATTGGAAACCAGTAGCCATCATAAAATGTGCTAAAAAGAGGAAAATTGGGGAGAGTCTGACATGAACTTTATATTTTGAGAGAACATATTTCAAAGGGAATACAAAAAGGATAGGTAGAAGCCAAAGATCTAATATCTTGCTGTGAAATTTAGTCCAAAAGAGACTCTCAAAGATGAAATCCTGACAACATGAGCAAAAAATATCCCACTGAAAAGGAAAAAGGGGGTCACTCTAAAAAGACAGATGTGGGTACACAACTTGCTCAATGACCAAGTCAGACTTCAAAAGATGTATATAGAACAGTGGTGTCAGACTTGAGAAATGGGGCCACTAATTCATACATAAGGATCCTTGTGGGGTGCATATTGATTTAATTTTAAAACATAATATTATGTTTTATTGTTAATTTTGTTAAATATTTTCCAGCCTCACATAGGAGTGTTTTGGGCCACATGAGGGCCCAGGGCAGCATGATCAGACCTCTCTGTAGAAGATGGAAGGAAAGCCAAGTAACTGAGAATGAATATAAAAGAATAACATTACCCTTTAAAGAATAGTGTTAGAAGTGCTAAAACTCAGAATGAGTTGAATCTGGCAATAAATGCTAATGACAAAAAGGTTGGATTTTTTTGTTTGTCCTATTTTTCCTAGGTTAAGGATGAAAGGAGAACCAGCAAAAAGGATAGGAAGGGATAAGACAAGTGGACCAAGTAGAAATGATGGTGATTGTATATAATTATAAGAAGGTTGAATAATTCAATTCTTATGTTATTGTCTTTTCCAAGGAGAATGGTTTTTAGATTTGGAAGGATAGAACAAAAATAGTGTGAAGTAGTAGATACAACAATCCAAGAAAACTATAGACATGTTTAGAAAGCATCTTAAGTGGCCTTCATAAATAAATAATTAGATCTGGAAAATCTGAATTCTAGATTATTAACAAATGTCATTTGTGAACCATTGTCAGTGACCAGAAAAGACCTAAGAAGGAAGAATGTGTGTTGAATCACTGAAAAAGTGGATGTTTTAAAGAGTGGGAAAGGGAAGTAGAAGGAAGAAAAATGGATTCTGGAATGTGGAAGTTAATGAATCTGACTTCCACCTTTCTTTTTCATCAACAAACTTCCTTATCTTTATGCTAGATCTCTTTCTCTCACCCTCAAATCATTGACTTATGTTCTTAAAAACCAACTTCCCTCCATTTAGTGTTAAAGATTAAATTCTATTTTCTATGGCAGGCTATTCCATGATCTGTACAGTTATTTGGATAGTTAGGATTTTTTTTTCTTCCCTCAAACCTAATAGTGCCTCTTTGCAACTTCTACTCATTATTTCTAGTCTCCTTTATCTGTGAATCCCCTGAACTATAACAATACAAAATTATAAAACAATATTTTAAATTTGTTTTTAATAAATATTCATTTAATTGAAATCATAGCCACTCATCTTCCTTTATTTTTCCCTAGTTTGGGATCCATATTGAAAGATACCAATGAACAGGGTAACATGCAGAACTATGTTTCCCTATACGTTATTTGTTCAGGTTTACCAGAGACAGAACAAGGAAGACGGTGTGGCTATCTACTGCTCAAGTAGTGGGGAGGATAGACAGTCCCATATACTGACCATGCTCTCTAAGTGTCAGATGTGAAACTTCAGAAAAACATGCCAGAGAAATGGACTAAATTTAAACAGGGAATCTTCCCTTGAAGTTGAGACAATATTAACCTGTGATCTGAATAGTTCCATCAGTTGACAAAACTCAGGGATTCCTGAGATCTGAAACATATTGCAAATACTTATGTGAATAATTAACCCATTTTCTTTATCCAGGAAGGAATGTTGGCTGCAACTGTATAGCACTTAGCCTGGTGGTTAATATACATGACCATTATGCAAAGGGATTTTCATGTATATGCTATGAAATCTAAAGAATACATAATTGAGATCTAACCACAATTCTGTAATTAGTGTATTATGTCTTTTGTGATATTTTAATTAATTAATTACTTTTTAAAAACTAGTTTAATTTACTACCTGGAAAAGACTGATTTTTAGCTATTTAAGTAACTATTTGGATATTCTGGTGTTTCTTTGAGAGTGCAAATCCTGAAAGGGTCTTCTTGACTTCAAAAGGAAGAAGGAAACTGGGGCATTTTGAGTAATTTACAGGTTTTGAATAGACATGAGGAGGTGTTTGAATGATAGATGTGTAAATGCAACTAAATAAATTGCAATCATAACCATATAATAAATGATTATTTAACTAAATTGAATATGTTATCATGAAAAAGAGATACTAAGAACAACGTTAGGTAATTAAGAGACTAAATTAAAGGCAGAGGACAAAAGTCGCAAGTATGAGGTAAAAAAGGTAAAGATACATAGAAGAGAACCAAGGGAATATATTGCACAACACAGAAAAGATAGAAGTCATTTGGTGTAGGGATTTTTCCTGTGATGTAGAAAAACAGCAAAAGAGGGTCAAGTGTTATAAAATAGGTTAAATTGGAAATTAATCAGTGTAAATTCTGAAAATTGAAGGATTCGCAGCATAACTGGGATGACCTAAAGTGCTTGGTTATATCTAAAAGCGATTGTTCCAGGTATAATTTATCATTTCGTTGATATAACTAGGATAGAGTGGTTATTGTCCCATGAGTGATAGACCCTCCTCAACCTCAGGTGTCAATCCCATTACAGTTGGTGGTAATGTAAAATATAATCTTTTTAAATGGATATGCTCACCTTTGTCCAGGATGTGGATATTATTCTTTACTAAAGAGTTCTGGGAAGAGATCAGAGTGTGCCTGGCATATGCTAGCAGAGCAGTACACAACACAGGCTTGGAAAATTCTTTGGGATAATCCACAATTTTAATTTTTTTAAAATTATGGTATTCCAGGGCAGAGAAGTTTACTATATAAAATGCCAGATTTAGAATAAAAAATAAATAGGTTTTAATCTAAACTAATTAGAAGGGTATGGATTTATCACAACCTTGCTGAGCCTCAGTTTCTTCATATAAAGGAAGAAGGCAAGAGGATTTCATTAAGCACCTATTATGTACCAGACACTGTGTGAAGCATTTTATAGTTAATATCTGCAAACAGGGAAAATAATTATTGTTTGCTCTAACTTGGAAAGTTTTTGTGAGACTTAAATGAAATGATATATGTAAAATGCTTTGCAAAATTTAAAGGGATAGATATAAATATATGTATATGTGTATATATATGCATGTATATAAATTTCCATTATTATTATTAAAGTCAGGGTCATATTCTCTGGCCACTAATAGGCATCTAATAAATAACTGTCAATTGATTATTATAATACTAGTAGTTATTCCATAAGCATTACAACCAGGAGATCAAGTCTGACTTTCTTCCTTTTTTCTTTGTATAACCCTAAAGCTAAGATCTCTATTTTTCTCAAAGGATACTATAGTCTTTTAGTATGGAGTCCAGGTTTCTATTAATTTCTGGTTTTTCTGGAAGTCCAATGATTCTCAAATTGTCTCTTCTAGGCCAGTTTTCTTGGTCTGTTACTTTCTCATTGAGATATTTCATGTTTCCTTCTATTTTTTCAGTCTTTTGACTTTGTTTTATTTATTCTTGTTGTCTTGAGAGATCATTAGCTTCTAATTGCTCAATTCTAGCCTTTAGGGACTGGTTTTCGGCTATAATCTTTTGGTTTTCGGCTATGATCTTTTGGTTTTCGGCAATGATCTTTTGGTTTTCCTTTTCAATCTGGTCATTTCTGGTGTTCACTTTGCTTATCAGTTCATTTGATTTCTAAGCCTCACTTTCCAATTGCAAAATTCTGCCTTTTAAACTGTTGTTTTCTTGCCTGATTTCCTTTTGAGCTATTTCGCATTTCTGTAACCAAATCTTTTCCATCTTTCTCGTCATCTCAGTTTTGAACTTTTCAAGAGCTTGTGACCAGTTTTCATTATTATTTTGGGAGGGTCCGGATGCTTGTTTGTTCTCCCCCTCTATTTACTCGGTTGTCTGGATTTTCTCTGTGTAAAAGTTGTCGAGTGTTAAAGATTTCTTTTTCTTGTTAATCTTTCTCGTCTGAGCTTCCTGATTCTGGGTAGCCATTGTTATCCCAGCAGCTTCTTAGCTTTATCCTCACGCTCAGGGTCTGTCTGCAGTCTTTTGGGTCCTGAGGTCTGAGTTCTGGTTTTTCTCAAGGTCAAGCCCCCTGGTGGACCCACTTGCTTGGTCCTCTGCTGGAGGCTCCTTTATAAGTCTCAGGGAGCTGCTTCCACAGTCGTATACCCTTCTGAGCTGGTTCCCCACTCAGGGTTTCAGAGCCTTCACTCACGCTCACGCGCTTGCCTGTGTCTGCCTGCGCCCGCGCTCTGCATCTGCGCTCCGAGTCTGTGCGAGTTCTTTAGCTTTTTGTGGTCCTAAATCTTGCTGCTCTCAGGAACAGGCCCTGGAGCTACCAATGACTCAATGGGTGCCCCAAACTTGCTCTATTTCTTTTTAGCTGGCTTTGGCGCTATAGGTGGTGTGTGTGGAGGGGTGGGGGCGGGGTGATTGCTCAGCCTGTGATTTAGTGTGAGCTGTTTCACCCCTTTATAGTATGGAAATGTCTCGATTCCACGTACCTTCCACACTGCGCCCTGTTGTGGGGTCCCTCCGTTCGACTGGGTTTGTTTTTATGTCCCCTTGAGGAGTCTTATATGTTTTGGTCAGGAGAGGTTAAGAGCTGCTTTTTACTCTGCCGCCATCTTAACCCGGAACTCGGATACTATAGTCTTTTACAATTGTTTGTTGTATATCTGTTCTGTTCCACTGAGCTACTTTTCTATTTGTAAATCATGGGTCTGGTGGTTATGCTGTTAACATATGAATGACATTTCGTTAGAAGGGAGAATAAGTCAATTGCTTTAAAAAAAGCAATAAGCAATAAATAGCAATTTCTTCCATTCTCTACATTTTTCATTAAACTAAGTGTCCATAGAATGCAATATGCTATAGAAAATCTTTGCAAAACCTTTCATATTCATTACATAGATATTCTTTATACAAATGTATATTTATTGTATATATTAATAATAATATTATAGATAATTCTCACAAAATTTTATGAAGATGAGAATTTAGGCACAATAGTTACTGATAACTTCCTGTCGCTTTATTTTTTTGTAATAATGCCATCTGTAAAGTTTTTTTAAATGTCAGTTTCTTCCATTCAGATATCTTAAAACTTAATTTCTCTTGGTTTTTGTCTCTCCAGTTGATAAAGAGTTTTTTGTTTGTTTATATTTTTTAATTTTATAGATGAGGTAGTTTCTTGTCTTTCCTGACCTTCTTCATTCGTTACACTTCTGTAAAGAATAGCAATAGTCTATGCCTATTCCTCTACCCATTTTTGATTTCTTACTATAAATAACATGTTAAATTGATCAGGATAGAGTTGCATACTTTATTTTTTTTAATTTTTAATTTTGAATATTTCCCATGGTTACATGATTCATGTTCTTTCCCTCTCCCCAAAACTCCCCCATCCCCCTGTAACCAATGCACAATTCCAATGGGTTTTACATGTATCATTGATTAAGACCTAATTCCATATTATTGATAGTTGGACTAGAGTGATCATATAGGGTCTATATCCCCAACAATTGATTTAGCTCCTTATGTGTTTGAGTAATTAGACTTTTGTCAGAGTTATTTGTTATAAAGATTTTTTCCCCAATTTGTTGCTAACCTTCTAATTTTGGTAACATTGGTTTTGTTTGTACAAAAACTATTTAATATAATCAAAATCATTTGTTTTACATTTTGTAATTTTTTTCTAACTCTTGCTTGGTTTTAAAATCTTTCCTTTCCCAGAGATCTGACAAGTATACTATTCTGTGCTCACCTCATTTATTTATAGTTTTCTTCTTTATATTCAAGTCTTTCACCCATTCTGAATTTATCTTGGTAAAGGTTATGAGATGTTGATCTAAACCCAATCTCTCTGATATTGTTTTCCAATTTTCCCAGCAGTTTTTGTCAAATAGTGGATTTTTGTCCCAAAAGCTGGGCTCTTTCAGTTTATCGTAGACTGTCTTGCTGAGGTCGCTTACTCCAAGTCTATTCCACTGATCCTCCCTTCTGTCTCTTTGCCAGTACCATATCGTTTTGATAATTACTGCTTTATAGTACAGTTTAAACCTTACTCTCAGTGGAATTCTGAGAGGGAAGAGTTGCATACTTTAAAAACAAATTTCCTGCTTTCTAATATGTTTTTGATTTTAACTATTGCTCTAAAGAGTCAATGGTTTGACTTTATACAGACAATTTGTAAATGGCTCTCAACACTTATCAGTCATTTGTTTTTATGGTATAGTCAATTTCCCTTTTGTCCTAAAGATCCCACTGCTAGGAATATGCCAGAAAGAAGACAAAATTAGTGAGGATGTTCTGATAAGCATCAAAATATTTATAGTAGCAATTTCAATAGTAGCAAAGAAATAGGGAAAAGGTAGATGACCATTAGCTGAAATATTATCAAATAAATTGTGTTACAGGAATATAATGAATATGAAAAATACAAAGAAACTTAAGAAGACTTATATGAACAGAAGGAAAGGGAAGTAGAATGAGGAAAACAATGTATAATGACCAAAACAAGGTAAATAGTAAACACAACAGTAACAAAAGGAATTGCTTTATAATTATGACTATTTGACCTGAAAGAAGATATAAAAATATACATCTCTCTTTTTTTGCAGAGGTGGGGGCCTATGATTCAGAAAACTAAAGTAATGTTAGATGTAATTAATGTATTGATTAGTTTTATGTAAATGTTTTTTATCCTCCCCTTCCTCATTTGCATATTTTTATTATAAGGGTTGTCGATGCCATGTAGTTTAGTGACTAGAGGACCATTCCCCAGCTAAGAAGATTTCGGACCAAGTCTTACTTTCCACATTCTGTCTATGTAACATTGGATAGGTTCATCAAATTCTTAATTCTATAGGCTAGAGAAGTGGAACATACAACATGCAGGTCACACTCCAGAGTTACAGTGAAAATCAGATTAAAATATAATTAGGAAGTATTAGCAAAATAAATAAAAATACAATATAACATAGATAATGTTATCAGGTTGTTTTCTCACTCAATATGTGGCACCCAGGGATGCTTTAGGTAACATTTCATGGTCCCATTTCTTCTTGAGTTTGACACCACTTTTTAAGGGTACTTTATAACCTTAGGTCTCTAAGTTACAGAGATAATACCCTTGTGTTTTCTTATCTAGAAATTCCCTTTATACTATGAAACCACAAGATTAGTCTCATTCCTTATAAAAGATGGACATTTGGATTGAAAGATGGGAGATGTATATTTAAAAATGAAGATGTTTTTAAGAAAGATGGTAATAAAAAATTTAAATACAACTACAAGAGAATTCTGGGTGTGGAGCCAAGATGGTGGAGTGGAGAAAGTTCTCAATTGGGGTCTCCCAACATACCCTTCCAAATAATTTTAAAATAAGGCTTCAGGTCAAATTCTAGAGTGACAGAGCCAACAAAAGATCACAATGAGACATTCTTCCAGTCTAAGACACTTCAGGAGACTGGAAAGAGAAATCTATGATACAGAGATGGAGTGACCCAAAGTCCATGTGAATGTAACATTAGTAGTTTCTAGAAGGTGCAAGAAGTGGCAACGAAAGCATTAGCTTCAGAAACTCTCAAGGCCAAGACAGTAAGGGGATCTGACAATTGTTCAGAGAGAGATGACGGGATACCCCTTTGTTAGCATAGGATACAAGACTGGATGCATTTGACAATTCCATTGCCTATATCTACTTCTGTGTCATGGTTAAAAGTGTAAAGGAACACTTTTAGTCAAAAAAAGAGTGGAAGCCTTAGGGGGCAGTATCCCTTTTGGTCACTAGGGATCAGAGGCCCGGAAGAGCAGTATAGATTACAATTCTAAAGAATTAGAGGGTTTCCTGGGTAAGGATGAAAGTACAGATCCAGAGAGCAGAGACTACACCTTTTCCCAGATGGCACAACTTTGGAAACACTAAAAACTTCCAAACACTTAGAAATAGTTCTGAAAGCAACAGTGAGAAAAAATCTGAAGGTTGATATAGTTCCTCTCCAGTTCTCATGCTAGAAACAGAGCCCAACATTAACATAAAGTTGAAAATCTGAAAATAAGGTGAAAATGAGCAAACAAAAAAAAAGAATCTGATAATAAAAATCTATTATGTGACAGAGAATATCAAGATGGCAATAAAGTCAAAACAAGCAAAAACCCCTCTCTCTCTCTCTCTCTCTCTCTCTCTCTCTCTCCCTCTCTCTCTCTCTCTCTCTCTCCATATATATATATATATATATATATATATATGTATGTATGTATGTGTGTGTATGGGGAGATGTCATATATATATATATATGACACAAAATCTATAAGAAATCCTGAAAGAGCTAAAAATTTATTTTCAAATTCAAATAAGAGGGCTAGAAGAAAAAATAGGTAAAAAAATTTTAAAAAGAAGAAAAATATGAAAAGACAAGTTTGGTAAAAATAAAAAACAAAGGAACCAAAATTAACAACTAAAATAACATCTTAAAACAAGAATTGGTCAAATGGAAAAAGAGAAACAAAAAAAAATAACAGATGAAAATCATTCCTTAAAAATAAGAATTTACCAAATAGGAAAAAAGAGGAATAAAATCTCAGTAAAGGAAATCATTCCTTAAAAATTAGAATTAAACAAATGAAAGCTAATGATTCTATGAGATATTAAGAAACAAGAAAAACAGAGTCAAAAAATGATAAAAAAGAAACTAAGGTAAAATATCTCATTGGAAAAACAACTGACCTGGGAAATAGATTAAGGAGACTTAATTTAAGAACTTCTAATCTACCTGAAATCCATGATCAAAGAAGAGTCTAGCCATCATGTTCAAGAAATTATTAAGAAAACTGCCCTCATAGCCTAGAACCAGAAGATAAAATAGACATTGAAAGAATCTACCAATTACTCTCCTGAAATGGATCCCTAAATGAAAACTCCCAGGATAAAGAAAAACTACTCCAAGCAACTAGAAAGAAACCATTCAAATATCATGCAACCAAAATCAGAATCACATAAGACTGAGCAGCTACCACAATAAAGAGGAGTGGAAAATTTAGAATATGATATTCTGGAAGGTAAAAGAACCAAGAATAACTTATTTAGAAAAACTTAATATAATCCCCTCGGGGGAGGGAAATGAATATGGAATGAAATAAAGCATTCCTAATGAAAAGACGAGAGCTAAACAGAAAATGTGGCATTCAAATACAATACTCAAGAGAATTATAAAAATTAAGTATGAAAGAGAAATTGCATTATAATCAATAATAAATTGCTCGCATTCTCAAGATGGGGAAAAGAGAAGGAAGACAGAGAATTTGGAATTCAAAAAAAAATTTAAATTATTCATTTTTACATGTAATTAGGAAACTTTTGTTGAAATTTATAGAAATACATTAAGAGAAAAAATGAATGCAATTACAAAACACTCTTTAAAGAATTAAAGATAAAAATTGTTCAGATATTTGTTATGGTTGCAGACAAAAAGAAAATATAAAAAGTATTTTTGTGGTGCTATTGAATGCTTACCATGTCCAACACCTTTTGAATAAAGTATTCATGATAAATATTGTATTTTGCTATGCAGAGTCTACAAGGTTTTGGATTCTTTCATTTCTTAATCATGAAACATATTTTCCAGCAAATGTCATTATCAATATGTTTCCTTTGTTTTCAAAACTGAGTGTTCCCTTCTCTGCTACAATGACATACCTACTACTGACATCATCCCTGCAGTAGTGGAAGGGATCTTAGGGGGAAATGAGGGAGGTTTTTTTGTATATATTTTTTCATCATGGGTTGCTGTGCCAAAGACATTAATCACTTACTGACTTGCCTAATTGTAATGAACCTCTTGTATGTTCTGTCCCCAGGACTATGTTCAATGCTTCTCCAGGCTAGCACTCCACAAGTTTAGTTTTCAGGAATTGAAGGTGACTTCATCATGCTGAGGCATTAGAATAGGACTTTAGTCCTATTTAGTAAGAATGGAAATCCAAAATGAACAAAATCATCTACTCTTTACCATTGTAGTAGGTTACTACATATGTACAGTTATCTCTCCCAGTGCAATGATAACCCCTTAAGGGCAGAGACTTTTTCACTTCTAGCACTGAGCAGAGTGCCTAGATTATGGTAAGCATTTAATAAATGCTTTCTGAGTATTTTGACTAAGTGATTCTAGCAATAATCTAGGACCTCTCTGCATGTCAGTAGTTTGAAGTTTGCACACTGACATGAGGCAGATTTAGAGCAGTGATATCCTGGGGTTTTTCAGCCAAAAATAGAGCATGGTGCTTTCCTAGAGCTATGCCCTCCCAACAGCCTCAGTAACTCTAGTTGAGGTAGCATAGTTGTTGAAGAAAACAAGGACAAAGTCGGAAGCAGTTTCATGTATATTAAAGTTAGACCCTTATTGCCCATTAATTATGGCCTCCATAACTCAAAATAAGATTAGTAACTTTGAAGCCATGAAATAGTCCAATGCTGGCAAATGACCTTAATCCCATCATTCCTCTTTTCTGGAGAACAGTTATTATTCATCTCATTATTTGTTAAAATGCTTATTTAGTACTTTATACCTTAAAGAACTCTGGGATTGCTTCTATAGCTGGAATCTTATGTACTTTTGTGCACCTTCTTCTGTCAAAAGAAAAAGGAGATGGAACCCCTCTTGGTGGTACTAGGGAGTTGTACCCTAAGAGAATAGATAAGTGGGGAGGAATTAGCTGGTATCTAACTGAAGATAGCAGGAAGAAACCATGGAACTGACCTGGGCTGATCATTTTACCAGAGGAGAGAATCACTGATAAGTTTTGACCTCAGACTTAGCAGTTGAATAAGAGAATCCTGATTTCGAAATATCTCAACAAGGTATAGCAGTGATCTCCAATGGAAGACCCAAGTCCTTCTGGAAAAGAGGGTGTCAGAAAAGGAGACAAGTATAGTTATTGCCCAACTCTAAGAGATATTTTATCAATAGTTAAAGGATGGAAAGATAGACCACATTCCACTTTCACTATGACTACAAATCCTGAGATTTATCCCCAACACTACCAATGCTACACTTATATTCCCAGACTCCCTAGCTCTGCATTCTTTCTCCTCTCTTCTGAACCAGATTTTAACCACCCAGGGCAGTTATAACCTAAATTTGCTGCCATCCACAGCAAGTACAGAGGCACCATTAGGAAAATTTAACTCTTTGCTCCCTACTCTCCCAACACTTCTGTTTCAGGTGACTCGCTGAGGTCAGTGATGGGGGAACAAGACCCTACTTCCCCCCTTTTCACTTTGTGTGGAACAAGGAGAATCACATAAGGTGAGCAGGCAAGGATTGAATGCTATCTAAGTCACAGATATTGCTACAGTATATGTAACCTCAAATCCATCCATCTCCCAATCCCTGTATTGCTATTGAAGGCACCATCATCCTTTCAATCACCCAGGTTTTCATAACCTCATTGTCATTGTTGACTTCACTTTCCCTCACCTCATTCATCCAATTAGTTGCCAAAATCTATCAGTTTCACCTGCACATCTCTCACATGTGCCCCCTTCTTTCCACTCATACAACCACCACCCTCATGAAGGCACTCATCACTTCTCACCTGAACTGCTTCAATAGTCTACTAATTGGGCTCCCTGCATCAAGTCTCTCTACTCTATTCCAACCTCTACATAATAGCAGAGCAATTTTCTAAAAGTTCAGTCCTGACCATTTCACTCCATGACTCAGTAAATTCAAGCAACTCCCTACAAATTCTAGGATCAAATAGTATCTCTTTTTTATATCACCCTTTCTTTTTATATTTACCAAGTGATGAGATACACACACGAAAGCAAATTTTTCTGAAAGTTTTACAGTAAATGATTGATATACATATGTACAAATATAAATGTATACATACATAAACACGTAATATAAATTATTAGTAGTACACATATGTAATTTATAAATGAGTAAATATACCCATATTATAGTATCATACTCAATTTTTCTAACAGAAGTGTCCATTCAAAAAAATTTCGAGATTATTCATCTAGACCAGTCATTCCCAAAGTGGGCACCACCGCCCCCTGGTGGGTGCTGCAGCAATCCAGCGGAGTGGTGATGGCCACAGGTGCATTCATCTTTTCTATTAATTGCTACTAAAATTTAAAAAAAATATTATTTCCAGGGGGCTAAGTAATATTTTTTCTGGAAAGGGGGTGGTAGGCCAAAAAAGTTTGGGAACCACTGATCTAGACTATTGGATTGAATCTAATAAGATGGAACAGAATAGGAGAAAAATGAAGCTTTATATTCAGTTTAAAAAAAAAAGTAATACAGGAAAAATATCTGGGGATGTTGGCATACTCTACAAGTTCAATGTGAATAAATATAATAAGTTGTTCATAAAATCCTAAAGGAAATTAATATTGGATTAATAAAACCTGATGTCCAGAATAAGGAGGTTGATAGACTTTCTTTACTCTCCATTCTGTCCCCAACCTTACCTGACCTTATCTGGAGAGTTGTGTTCATCTGGTTCTGGTTACTATCCCTTTCAAAAGGCAAATTAGAGCACAGTCAAATGAGGATACTAGGTTGAAGAGAGGAATATAGGTCGTGTTATATGAGGTTTGAGGGAAGAAACTTAAGATCTTTCACTGGGAGTAAATATATATTTTGTTCTCTTTAGTTGGCAGGGGGTGGTGGCCCCAGATAACTATCTTCATCATGTGAAAAGGAATGGGAATAGTTCTGGTCATCTTCAGAAATTAAAACAATGAAAAGGATAATATTGCCAAAGAGCAGCTAGGTGGTGCAGTGAATAGAGCACTGGGCTTGGAATCAGAAAGATTCATCTTCCTGATTTCAAATGTGGAGCAAGACATTGTGTGACCCTGGGCAAGTCACTTAGCTTTGTTTACCTCAGTTTTTTTCAACTGTAAAATGAGCTGCAGGAGGAAATGGCAGACCACTTCAGTGACTTTATCAAGAAAACCCCAAATAGAGCCACAAAGAGTTGGACACACCTGAAACAATTCAACAAAAAGAAGTTGCAGAGAGGCAGATCTATGGGCCAGATAATTTTTTTAAATTAAAAATCCAAATAATTAGAGCTGTCTAAAAGCAGAACAAATTATCTTGTGAATCATTCTTTCTTCAAAAGGAAAACTGACAGATCAAATCACCTGCCAGCTACAGGGGGGTAGTGGGGTAAGGGAGGAAAGAGAAGGGAGGGAAATAAATTTGATCACATAACTTAGGAAAACTTCTAAGGAAATTTATTTTGAGTAATTAGTAAATAATAATAAAATAAAATGTCAGAAAAAAAGGAAAGCTGGAAAATTACTTGATGAGAATGCTTCAGAGAGTAATGCCTGTTCAAACACAGATTGAACTTGATCTCTAAGTTCTTTTCCAACTCTTATATGCTATGATTCTCTAATTAGCCTCGTCTGGGAATGAAGCTCTAAGGTTCCAATCTGTATCTACTATCATGGTCAAAAACACATAGGAGTATGACAGCACCTTCTCAGCATATTATGCAAATCGGTCTTTGGAATAAATGCACAGAATAATCTGTAGGAAATCTCCATCCTCTGCTAATCTTGAATCTATTATATGAGATGAGAAGAGAAGAGAAGAGAAAGGAATTCTGATTAGACAAGACTCTATAAAACCTGTATTGAATACCATGCGTCTAAATGACCAATACTTTGAAAGCCTTATTTTAAAAGACCTTTAAAAGTTATCCTTATCTAGCAGACTCTACAACCAGGAATAAGAATTCTTTATAGATTGTGGCTTCAGGTTAGAAAATGCATTCACAGCCAATGACTCTAGACAAGCAGGATCATTTTGATTACATTTCTGGTAGGGGAACAATTTAAGACCGAAAGCAAATAAAACAGCCTCATAATCTGAAAGCTTTTCAGTGGCTTGGGTGCTGCTAATTAAATGGTTGTACCTGAAACCATTATTTCTCAAGCCTAACCATTTGCTTTTTACAAAATTCTCTTCAGAAGCAAATCACTTGGACAGAAAATCTTTCTGTGTGGCAATGATGTGAATGAAATGGAGTGCAATGTAGATGGCTTACCGCCCACTCCCAAATGAATTCTGCCAAGCATGGAATTTCACTACTCAGTTTAGAAGGTAGAGACTACAATGCACCTAGCAAAGAAAGACAACTAATTGCTAGCATAGTCATCAGGCTAAGATTTTAATGATATCTGAAGTCAGGACCTTCCAACTTGAAGTTTTGTTGTGTATTTCCCACAGAGAACCATTTCTGCGTAAGTGTAAGTAATTGTTTAAGAAGTCTTTTATGGTTTTTTTCCTTGCAAAGAGTTGTAATTGAAAATTAAGTGTGCCCCAAGGAATTTCTGGATCAACCTTCACTGTAAACATTCATACCCTAGTGTCATAATTCACTTTTCTTGGATTTCATGTTCCCAAGAAATAATTTTATCCTTCAAATCATCCTCTCTCATAAATCACAACAAATGATATCCTGAAGGCAGACAATCTGGGAAGGGTGGTAAAAATGAAAAGATTTCTAATTTTTAACCACTCCAGTGCAGAAAAAAATTCTACTGAAGCACTTGAATCTTTCATCTTTATCCCTCAAGATATGTTGAATCCAGCTAATGGGTATACTCAAAATAACGCAGACTAGATGCCAAAAAGAACATTTTTAAAAAACAGACTGGGGATGAGCTCTTTGCTTGTACCTATCCTATACACTTCACTGAATTCTAATTTATGTTATACTTAGCTGTGGGCACATATATTTTTGTTTAGAGGCATTAGTGTGATGGCACAGTAGATGGAAGGGCAGCTAGAGAGCTCAGTGGATAGGGCACTAGACCTGGGTTCAGGAAGATTCCTCTTCTTGAGTTTCAAAACTGGCCTCAGTATAACCCTGGGCAAGTCACTTAATCCTGTTTGTCTCAGTTTCCTCATCTATAAAATGAGCTAGAGAAAAAAATGGCAAAGCACTCTAGTATCATTGCCAAAAAAATCCCAAATTAGGTCACAAAGAGCTGGATGTGACTGAAAAATGACCGAACTACCAAACAACAACAACAGATAAAATACTAGGCTTAGAATTAAAAGACCTCCGTTCAAATCATGTTTTATTTGCTAACTCGTTTTGTGACCCTAAGAAAGTCACTAATCTCAGTTTTCTCAGCTGTAAAATGAGCATAATAATAGCACCTACCTTGCAAAGTTGTTGAAAAAGTTAAATGAGATGATATTTATAAAAAAGGGCTTAGCATAATGTCTGACAAATAGGTACTATCTAAATGCTTGTTCTGTTTTCTTCCCCTACAGGATTTGTCTTTTCTAATAAACAGTAGGCTGTTTATCAAATGTCTTTATGTGTAGTAGGCACATACTAAACACCTGATGAATTCAATTGAATACATTCTCTGAGCTTTCACAGTGCCTAAAATCTCTATATTAGAGATCTCAGAAATTTTATCTCTTGATAAATTCAATCCTGTGAGATGTGAAAGGGCCTAGAAAGGAAGAGCTGACCTGAACAGGGTAGTTAATACTTTCTGTGTTCTTATATAAACTGAATTTCTCATTACCTATTCCAGTATTTTCATTGCTGCCATACTTCACTGGGTTGGAACTCAGTGGAAATTTAGAGATGGAAAGTTCAAATGCTTCAATGGGAATTTTTCCCACCAATGTTAAATATTGGAGACTTTCTTTTCTTCTTGTACATACATTGTCTTAACATTAAGTCATTCCAAACTAATGTAAAGGGACTAGGATGAAAAATATTAAATATTTGTTCAAGGAAAATAACTTGAATCTATTTTGGCCTTCTTCCTAAGAAGAAAAGCATTCATTAATTATACATAAGGTATTTGGAAAAATTCTTGGAATGCAGCTGAATTTCCAGAGTAATCATATTGGAGTTCATTTTAACCTTTATTATCCTGAGGAAATGGTTCTCTAGCTAAGAGAAGCAAAAATAATCTTTTCTTTTTTTTTTTTGCAAGGAATTTGAAGCATGAACTTCAGTTCTGAATAGACTAAGCCTCAATTGCCTGAGGTAGCATACCTGCTCCCACTCATTATGATCCCTTTTTATTGTAGTCTATGACCTATGGTGACTAAAACACAATGAATGCCGCCAAACCACAGTTTGATAAGAAATTTTTTAAAACCACATACCAGAAAAAGAGGAGCTTTTTTGCTTCTCCCAAAATGATCCCTTTTGGCGTTTGCAATGCTTTTGGCTTTCAAACCCAAACTAGTAAGTTCCCCCCTCTCTAATGAGGAAGATGGAATGAAATATATGCACAAAGAAAAACTTATTTGAATAAAAGTTTTATGGTAAATGACTGACAAAAGAAACACTTTTCATGAGTTAAAATATCATATTTACAATACTATCAGAGTGTACTTCATGTACTCTAATATACCAATAATTGGTCATTTAATTGAGAGAAAGGATACTCTCTTTTCTAAAACAGATTGCAAATCCCCTGTGGTTTAGTCTAAGATTTCTTCAGCTTTTTTGCATCATAGAACCCTTTAGTAGTTTGGTGAAGTCTATTGACAATTTCTTAGATATTTTTAATTACAGAAAACAAAATTAATTAGATTATAAAAGGAATCAAGGGTTAGTGTCATATATATTTTTTCTATATCCAGATTCACAGACCCTATGAAATATGTTCATGGATTCCTCAGTGCTCCGTGATCAAGAAAATCTGGTCCCTCAAGAGTTTCTGTAGGGGGTAGCTGGATGGCTCAGTGGATTGAGAGACAGGCCCAGAGAAGGGAGGTCCTAGGCTCAAATCTGGCCTCAGACACTTCCCAGCTGTGTGACCCTGGGCAAGTCATTGCCTAGCCCTTATCACTCTTCTGCCTTGGAACCAATACACAGTATCGATTCTAAGATGGAAGGTAAGGTTTAAAAAAAAAAAAAGAATTTCTGTAGCCAAAAGACAATCCATCACCCTATGGCAAACATAGTGAAGAACCTCCTTTACTCAACGATGTTAGTCCTTGAATAATAAGCATATGGTCTCTTGCTGGGTATATGCCTACAGCCTTTCAAGCTTGGTTGAATATCCCATAGCTTGTGATCTGTTGGCATTACCTCCAAGAGCCCAGACTCGCCTCCCCACCAGGATGAGGCATCGGATATGTCAGGTTGCACGCAACAGTACTGTGTATGCATTTGTCTTATGAGCTTATATAAACTCCAAACCCAATGAAGGCTGGCACTATATCATATTCCTTTATGAATATACCACAGAGATTATCACAGTGCCTGGGTCCTCACTGGATATCTTATTGAATGGGCTTCAACATCCTCAACCAAAGACTAAAATGAACTCTAATGATGATTACATAAACTGAAGTTCCCGACATAAAACTTCAAAGGTAAAGATGAAAAATACTTAAAGCAAAACATTCAATTCAATAAACCATGCCTGCTGTGCACACAGCAATTTTTTAGTTCCTTTCTCAGCAAAATATTTCATCTGCACAAGATCTCATTCTGTTCTGTTTCAGTCCCTCATCCATTTCTTTGGGAGAAGTTTCTCCCACAGACATTTGGCTGATGTAAGGAAAAGCTTCACACATCAAACCAAAGTATTCTAGGGATTAACATATCTTGTCTATGTCACAGGTTAACTGAATATTGATCATCGATTTGGCCTGTAACCCTTCTTGCTGCTCCTTTTAGAAATCTCTTGCTGCTGTTACATCCATCTACATATCTCATAAAGCCATTCCATCAGGAAACCAGAGACTGTCCAGTTGTTTCCATTTATATTGTTCTTCCTCTTCTTTTTCTTCCTCCAGGCGGGGCATCCAGATAGCTTGTCCCCCCTCCTCCCCTCCAAGGGAACACAATACACTCAACTTTGGAACTCTATCCTGAGGCTGAGCTGTCCAAATTAGAGAGGAAGGCAAAATTCACCAAATCCTTCTAGCAAACTCCGGTGCATGGGTCACATCTCATTCTGCCATCTACCATGAAGTCGTGGCCTGCCTCAACATTGCTATTTGCCCAGCCACTGCAAGTATACCAAAGCTTCCTATCATTTTACTTTTTCATTTTTGCTCTGGGAACAACAGTAAAATCAATACTAACATTGCCACAGGAAAGATTATATTACAGGTATCCCTTCTACCTCATGACTTTCCCCCTCCCAGTTTCAATATATCTTGGGTCAGCATAAGAAATTAAGTGGGAATTTGTGTGGAGTTTTATGGAAGCCATAGATGACACACAAAAAACAACAAATGGCATAGAAAAAGTTTAGAAATTCAGAAAGGCATCCTTAACCCAAAATTTACAATAAAGTATAATAAGTTCCCTATAAGAGAAAAAGAAAAAAATTCTGATTTCTTCTCTGGTATGAAGGGGCACCTAAAAACTTTTATGCAGATCTTCCTAGATGAGGGCACTCCAGCCCTCACCCCAACAATGTAGAAGGGATACCTGTAGTTGATTTCTTATGTCTCCATTAACAATCCTAAAGACAGATCACAGTCAAACTCCTTTCTCTGGCCACCATTTCCCTATATGTATTCTATCCCCTGGTAGAATGTAAGCTCCTTAAGGGCAAGGATTATCAAATTTCTGTATTAGGATCCTTAGTACCTTCTGCAGTGCCTGAAACTTAAATGGCATTTAATGAATATTTTTAAAATTATTTTCTTTTATAATTTCTTTATTTGAAATATGTATTGTATGTTGACATCCTGGATAGGTACTCTCCTGTCTTCCCTTTGCCAACACAATGGTATGATGAAAAGAGTAAAGGATTTAGGAAAACTGGGGTCATGTTGCCACTCTAATAACTCAACAAGTGACCTTGGGCAATTTTACCTCTGAGTCTCAGTTACCTAATCTTAGAGTGAGGGTTTTGGAGTAAGAGGTAATGTGGTACACAGTATCTGGACTTTGGATCTAAAGAATTTAGGACTGGATTTTGGCATTGCCCATTTGGTGCCTGTGTTACTATGGGCAAATCATTCAACTACCTTAACCCTCTGTTTCTTTATTTGTAAATGACAGGGTAGAAAAAATAGCTTCTGATTTCCTCTTCAACTTTAAATCTTATGATCCTAAATGATGTCGAGGATTTCTTCTGGCTCTGACCCACTATGATTTTAGTTAAATAATTTTTGGTTATGGCAGGGAAAAAAAACAACACTGGCCTGAATTAGCATGCTGACTGTCCCCCAGTTATTTTCAGACTATACCAGAGGTACTTTCCTTTCCAAGGACAAGTCACTTAGGCAAGGAGAGCTCCATTCTCATTCAGCTCATTGGAAGCATTCTGGCACAGACACCAGCCAGAGCAGCAAAGCCCACAGGCTGAATGATGCAGTGCAAGACCAGCAAGAGCCCAGGAGTAGTGGTGACCCTTGAAAATCCTCCCTTATTGTTCTGAGGGGACAAGAGCTACTGCCGGGAGCTAAAAGATACTGACGTGAACTCATCTCAGCGTTTGGTACCACCCTTTACTGACATTGCCTGAATCCTCTGGTATCTCTCTGTAAAAGTATTCATTGCAGAAGCTGGGGGTGCATTAGAATGTTCCAATCCTTTTATTGTGAATAAAGTAGATGAACTAAGTGGGAACAATTCATTTTCAAATGCCTCAGTCCCTGAAGAGGTAGGCTGACTTCATAGGCTCAGTCATGGCAGGGTAGCTGGCTCCAGCACAGCTTTTAATTTTATATTTGTTTTCCCTCTTCCCACCCCCAGCCACAAGCCCCCACCCCAGGAAGCTCCAGAAACTGCCCGTGATTTCCTGCCATCTCTTCTCCAGGACTCCTTCCCCAGGGAGCCCACAGATATTGGGGGCAGGGTAAGAGGGAAGAAACAGATTGCTGAACTAGCTCATTCCACAGCTGTCCTAGTTTTTCTGCAGCTCCAACAAGGGAAAAAGAAGTCAGCTACAAACCAAACCACAGCACACACAGCTTTTTACAATTCTGTCAGGCACACTTTAAAGGCTAGCAAGAAATAGGGTCATTGTGATTTAGGTTGACACCCAAGTCACGGAGGCAAATGTAGCTTGATCGATGCTCCTGGTATTGTTTTATGTTTGGCTTAAGGGTCAAGGAGTCTCAAAAAATAATTCTTCTGTATTTGAATGTCCTTTCTCCCAAGAAGCTCTAACCATTTATGTCAAAGCGGGGTATTTTAATGGGGAAAAAAAGCCTTGGACTTGGATCCAGTGCCCTTGGATTTTAGGAGGAAGCTTAAGTTCTGTTTCTGCCATTTGCTACCTGAGTGACCTTCAGCAAGCCTCTTAGTTTCTCACATCTAAAGCTTTCTGATTGATAAAATGAGGACGATAATGCTTATGCTTTCCCTCACTTGGTTGTTTTAAAGATCAAATGTGAATTCACTCAAAATGTTTTCAGTATAAGGTGCTCCATAAATATGAGTTGCTACTGTCGTCACAAGTATTGCAATTTTAGTCATTGTGATTATTGCTCCCTTGGTCCTGCTCACAGCTGACTGCATCAATTGGTGGATGAACTTTTAAAACAACTATTTCAAATGATTTTAATCTTTTACAAATTGGAAAATAGAGACCCGGAAAGATAGGACAATAACACGAGATTCCTAATTTCCAACATTTGGTCTAATGCACCAAGCTATGTAGAACTGAGTAAAGAAGAAGTCATTATGACAAAAACAAACTATTCAATCATTCATTCAATGAATATGTATTGAGATCTTACTGCTTGTTGGGTTCTCTGGTAGATGGCTATGGAGAAGAAAAAGCATGCAAGACATGTTCTTTCCCTTCAGGAATTTATAATCTAGTTGAAAAAAAGAGTCATAAGTACAAGAAAAGAGGAAATAATGGAAGATGCAAAACAATAATATGAGATGCTCCAAAGAACTATCTTAATATAAATAGACAAGATGAATTGACAAGGCAAATGAATAGAAAATAAGCCTCATCAGAATGAGCTTGAGAATATTGTAGCAAACAGTTTCCAAATTGACTTTTTAAATATTGATTGGGTCTGCCGATTAGGAACACTAGTGCTAAAGGATCATACCATGAAAATTAACAAGAGCTGTCATTATCATCTTAATACACATTATTAATATTTTCTCCAAGTTCTATCTACTTTAGTCTACATCAGAGCATATCCATATTCCCGTATTTCTCAACCAATTTTTCATTTCTTACAAAACAACAATATCCCATTATATGCATATATTAATATGCATCCACTTTGTTTCTAGTTGTTTTTTGGGTTTTTTTTTACCAACACAAAAGATGTTTCTAAGAATATTTTTGGCATATACGGGAACTTTCTTCCTATCTTTGACTTCTTGTGGTTTATGATCAGTACAAAGGCATCTCATTTTTGAAAATCTGTTTTATTGACAGCTCTGTTTTTGTATCACAGTCATTTCAGGGATCAGGGTGGGTGATGAAAAACTTCCCCTAGACTTGATCCTACCTTAGAACAAAGAAGTCATTTCTATGAAGAACCCCACACCTGAAGGCTGAATTTTCCACCTTATAAGAGAAGAGTTAAAGAGCAAAAAGTGCCTGCTGTATCAGATACCAGATTTTTAAAAGGACATTAACAAATAGCAATGTGCCAGAAGGAAGGCAATCAGAATGGCAAAGAGTTTGGACCACAGGCCATATGAAAAATACTTTAAGGAACACTGGATTTTTTAAAACCCTCACCTTTCATCTTAGAATCAATACTGGGTATTAGTTCTAAGGCAGAGGAGTGGTAAGGACCAGGTAATGAAGGTTAAGTGACTTGCCCAGGATCATACAGCTAGGAAGTATCTGAGGATAGATTTTAACACCAAACCTCCTGTCTCTAGACCTGGTTCTCAATCCACTGAGTCACCTAGCTGACTCGAGGAATACTGGATGTTTAGCATTTTGAACAGGAGACTTGGAGGAGAATGTGAAAACTGGCTTTAAGCACTGGAAAGTCTGTCATAGAATAAATATTAGACTTGATTTATTTTACCCCCCAAAAAAAGAACTAGGAGCAATGGGTGAGGCATCTTGATATGATGAAATATTTAAAAGATTTAGAGTCTGAGAATTTGAACTTAAATACAAATTGCCATTTTCTATCTGCCTGACTTTGGGTAACTCATCTAAACTCTTAACTTTATTTTTTAAATAATAAAATACAGTAGAGGAACTAGATGACCTCTAAGAAAGAAAGAAAGAAAGAAAGAAAGAAAGAAAGAAAGAAAGAAAGAAAGAAAGAAAGAGAAAGAGAGAGAGAGAAAGAAAAGAAAGAAAGAAAGAGAGAGAAAGAAAGAGAAAGAGAGAGAGGAAGGAAGAGAGAGAGGAAGGAAGGAAGGAAGGAAGGAAGGAAGGAAGGAAGGAAGGAAGGAAGGAAGGNGTAATGACGGGAAGTGAGTGGAGTTCTGGGAATTATAGTTTTTAGGGTAATAGATTCTAATTTCACAATAATTTGACTCTATATAATAAATTCTAATGTTGGAATAGAAGGGAAAGCTAAAGGAAGTTTAATTACAAATTATTATTTTCAAAATAATGGTTATATTTTATAGAAAATCTTTAAAAGTTTTCCCTGTTCTGACTTTGTATTAATAGTTACTTATTAGGATTAATATATTTTTGCCTTTTACTTTAATATTTTATTTATTTTAAACCTTCGTTTATTTTAAAGTTGTTAGTTCTAGAATCTCTTCCTTCCTTTCAGTCCTTCCCCACCTGCTGAGAAGACAAATGATAGATCAATCATACATGTGAAATTACACAAAATATTTCCATATTAGCCATATCACATAACAAAACAGAGAAAAAGAATAAAGAAAAGAGAGTGAGAGAGACAGAGAGAGAAGAGAGAGGGAAGGAAGAAAAGAAGGAAGAAAGAGAGGAAAGAAGGAAGGAAAGAAGGAAGGAAGGAAGGAAGGAAGGAAGGAAGGAAGGAAGGAAGGAAGGGAGAGATGGAAGGAGGGAGGGAAGGAAGGAGGGAGGAAGGGAAGGAAGTTGACGGCTAACAAATTAAGTTATATGAATATAATGGAATATTATTGTACCATAAGAAAGAATGAATAGAACAGATTCAGAAATACCTAGGAAGACTCAAAAAAAAAAACCATTCATGGTGTTCACAGTGAACAGAGCAGAATGATTTAAGCAATTGGTATAATAATTCTAATGTTAAATTTAATAGTAACTTTGACAACCTTAAGATTCTCTGATCAGAGAAGCAGCTGGGTGGCTCAGTGAATTAAGAGCCATTCCTGAATATAAGAGGTCCTGGGTTCAAATCTGACCTCAGACACTTCCTAGCTGTGTGACACTGGCCAAGTCACTTAACCCCTAGTACCTAGCCTTTACCCATACTCAGATTGATAAGATGGAAAGTATGAGTTTAAAAAAAAAGATTCTCTCATCAATACAATGATCTAGTATAGCTCCAAAAATATGATAATGAAGCATGCTTTCTCCCCCTTGATAGACAAGTCATTGACTATGATTCAGAGACATATAGTGGTTAGTTGGTAGTCAGTGGGTTTTATAAATGTAAGGCTCTGTAATTTCATAAAAACCTCCTCCAGGTAAACAACATTCTTCCTAAAAGGTATGTCAAGTAGATACATAGTTGTTCCTGTATCTCACAATAGAGAGTCGTCAATGAAATAGACATAGAGAAAATGAGAAAACAAAAAGAAGAAAAATGTGAATAATATGATACTACATAGAGCACAGAAAAAATACTTGTTATATGCAATCTGAAATAATTTTCTTGTTTCATGTCATCTGGCAATGAGAATTGTGGGCTATTTAAATATTTCAACTCTGTGTGCAGTTCCACCAATGACTACAAAAGCGCTATGAGTATGGATTAGGGGCTTAACAAATAATTTTTAGCAAGTTGGTGAATTCGCAAATACAAATCTTTAAATAATAGGGACTGACTATAGACCCTTTGACCATTTATCTATTGAAAGAATTGCTCTAAGGCTGCTTCAGACACTTATTGGGTATATGATCCTTGACAAGTCACTTGACCTCAGTCTTTATTTCCTCTTCCATAAAATGGGGATAATTATTGCACGTATCTCATGGGCTTGTATGATCAAATGAGACAATGTATATAAAGGGCTTTGTCAAACTTAATGAACTAAATACTCTATCTTTATTGTTATTATTATATCCTTGAATTAATTCATTATAAATTTTGTATATTAGAATCTCATTGGAGAAAATAGCTTAATTTTTCCTGCTTAAATTATTCTTTTCTAATTTTAGCTATTTTGATTTTGTTTGTACAAAAGCTTTTCAATTTTATGCAACCAGAATTGTTTGTTTTAGTCTTTTTGCCTTTCTACTCCCCTATATATACATGTGAAAAGCATCTCCTTTCTCCTATGTGGAAACATGGCAAGGGGAAAAAAAGGAAGAGAAACTCTGAATCATAGGTGAAAGGTTTTTCTTGAAAGAGCAAAGTGAAGCTGTGCCTTCTGAGTATCCTAGACTCTATGGAGTGATAATAAGGTTCAAAGGAACAAGCAGATTTTCAGAAGACTGATAATTCTGTACTTAGGGATATAGAGGCAACTGTTTACTGTTGACATTATCACTTAGAATGAATGTTGTCTGCCAGGAGTATGTATTGGTGACATTAAAAAGAGCAAGTGACTTATTCAACTCATTGACCGTTAGCCGCTTCTTGTCAATCGTGTGATGACAAATGATACTGCTAAGAGAAAACCTTGTATGTATGTAACTAAAAAAGTCATTGGCAACAATATGACATATTCAAATATGTCCTTCATTTTTCTGTCCAAGATTTCATAGTGAGAGTAGTCTGTTTTGTCTTCAAATTGAAAGTTGAGATGCTGGAAAATGGAGGGATTTGGTGGATGAAGAGTTCAGAATGTGGGTGATGTTAAAAAACAATGAGAGTGAGAGTAGCTAAGTTACACAGTAGATAGCAAGCCAGGTCTAGAGATGGGAGGTCCTGAGTTTAAATCTGGCTTCAGAAACTTCCTAGCTGTGTGACCCTGGGCATTTCACTTATTCCCATTGCCTAGCCTTTACCACTCTTCTGCCTTGGAATGGATACACAGTATTGATTCTAAGACAGAAGATAAGGGTTTTTTTAAAATATTGAGAGTTTATTTTTAAAATATTGAGAGTTTAATTTCTCATTATTAAAATATGAGAGTTATTGTTTAAGATATATGAATATTAGGTTTCTGGCTAGTAATAAAATGTATTTTATGAGGACAGATAAGAACATTTGTCTAAACATTTGCTGATCCAATCAAGGGGGTTTTAAACTGAGAATAGAAACATAGAATAGATGTGAGTAGTATGTCTGCTAAAACCATAAATCTGATAGCCATAGAGGATATAAGGTATGACATAGAAAGGAAAACAATAGAAGAAATACTCAATGATTCACAAGAAAAAAAATAGCCATAGAGGACACCAATAAATAACCTGTTAGCCTCAGGTATGGATAAAACAATATATAGAGTAAGGATAATAAAGTGAATTTGAAATCTGAGCACAGAGAACACTAATAAATAGGATGAGATTAAATGACAAAGACATAACAATTCTAGGGTACACTTTGCTCAAAAGAAATATATGATAAAAGGAGAGTCTAAGAAGCAAAGTGATTTATAAGAATATAACCTATATTTACAAACCTGAGGAAGCATGGATTAAGATAAAATGGAAGGAAAAACAGGAATGTTTGTTACTGAAGGTATATAGGATGTCTAGTCAGAAGGAAGAAAGAGATGATGAGCTCCCATTTCTATAAAACTGGAATAGAAAAGATGAAGAGAGTAGAATCTGCTAAACACACTCATCGTGCTATATATAACCCATAGAGTTGAAGCCCATCAGAGCTACAAATGTAAAGTGGAGAATAGTTGGCAGTAAGTGGAATGTGACAAAATGAATGGAAAGCCTCAAAACCATAATAAATAGCTGTCCTGTGAGAGATCTCTATGACACAAGGAGGAAAATAAGTGGAATGGTAATCCAGAAATCTAGGATCAGGTCTCAAAGCTGTCAATGGGTAGGGTAAATCATACATTTAGACAAATCATTTAAGACCCTCTTAGCATCAATTCCCCAATTTGAAAAATAAAGGCCTGGAGCTACTTGATGCCCAAGGTCCCTTTTGGCCCTGACATTCTGTGGCTATTTAGAAGTAAAAAGCTCACGCGTACTTCAAAGAAGGAGAGTGGCATGATGAGAATGACACCTTTAAGATGATTTTTCTCCTGTTATACATAAAATATGTTTTAGAGAAACAGGGTGCAAGCAAACAGGACAGTAAAAGAGACAGTCTGGGAGCAAAGCAATTAAAGACCAAACACAGGTGTGACTCTGGGGACAGATAGGGGATATATTCTATAGATTGCCTCATTTGCTCTTACTTCATTTCGTTCGTAAGGAATTTTTTTTTTATTTTTGGATAAGGAAACAAAGACTTGAAGGAGCGACATACCAAGCTCACAGGCTAAAATTCAGGTTTCCTGCTCCCTTCTTTTGCTTTAGACTAGGTTCTCTCCTTCGATGCCACTTTCCTCACTAAGGTTGCTTTCCCCCTTTATCTCAGTGACCTCTAAAAATAGAATGTGTCTGAATTTCATGGGTGCTGAGTCCCAAGTGATCCAAATAAAGAGTTTGGAGACAGTTTCTTATCTAGATGATGAGTGTTACAGATTGCCAGAAATAATAGAAGAAAAGAGGCAAAAGGCCCTAACTTTGTCCTTTCTCCCTGGAGTCTAACCTAAGACTAACAGGGATTTAGACAGAGGGGTTGGGGGGGAGTCTGCATTTGTCTTGTTGTGCTCAATTAGTATTCCAGCCACACACTGTCCCATCAGGGGAAAATGCTTCCCTCACACACGTGTTCAGGATATCACTGTGATGGATCTGAGCTAGGGCCTCTCCAAACACAGTGACCATCTGCTAGGCAAAACATAGGGGTCTGACAAGCAGGAGCCATTCAGCCCTGTTGTTGGGCCACATTATTACATATTTGACAAGGGTAATGAGGGGCTGTCATTAACCTTACATGACAGTTGCTACAATGACACACCAAAGCAAGAACAAAGAGCAGAACTCAGTAAAAAGGCACCTACTTCTCATTTAACCCTGGAATTATGAGACACCATTATTCCTAACGGGGGCTGGCAGGCCTGGGGTTAATTTCCATTTCTGTGTCTGCTTGTTCTCTTTTTAAAATGTATCCCTCATATGGCTAAGGAAGCTGTTTTATCAAGGCTGTTGGGAAGGCAATGCATTATTTATTGTAACACACTGAGAAGCAAGAACAGAAAGGGTCTCCTGGAGGAGGGAACAAACAGACAGATTTCATGAGCCCCTATGATGGCCTGAAATAACAGATCTGAACTCTCTCTGTGATATTTAAGGTAATCATTGCCCAAATATGGCCGTTCTCTGCTTTTCCTGGAATATTAGACTCAGGCTTAAAGGCAGAGGAACCTTTGGCCAAGGTAAAAGGGATCTTTTTTCCTCAGGTTCCTAAACTCACGATAAACCTGTGGCCAGGTCAGGTGCTTGATTAGAATTGGAAGCATAGAAGGTGAAACATCAAGAGGAAGTCCAGTTCCACACATTCACATCCACCATTTTCCCAGGTTTTCATTTGTTAACTTCCCTCTCCTCACCCTACTCAGCCAATCAGTTGCCAAATTTTCCCATTTTTATCTTTATAATGTCCCTCACATTGAACCCTTTCTCTCTGCTCTCATCTAGCTACCACCTTAGTTCAGACTCTCCTGCTCTCTTAGCTATATTGCAAAGGCATCGTAATCACTGGTCCTCTCTCCAGCTTCTCTGGACTTCACTCCCTTCTATATACAGCTGACAGTGATCCTCCTCAGTTACAGACATGACTATATCACTTCTTTACTCAAGAAAATCCAATGGTTCCCTATTGACTCTAAGATAAAATATGAACTCTATTCCATTTTTAATCCCTTTATAATCTCACCCCAACTAATCTTTCTGGCCTTAATTTAAATTACTCCCTGCATTCTATGGTTAGGTGAAATTGGGGGTTCTCACTTTCCCTCAAAGAATGTACTTCATCTTCTATTTCGGGCCCTTACATGTGCCTGGAATATATTCTGTCCTCACTGAACCTCAAATAATTCCTCACTTATTTAAAGACTCAACTCAAGTACTATCTTTTATGTGAAATCTGTGAAACCTTTTGTTTCTTGCTGTTGTACAGTTGCTTTAGTCCTATCTGACTCTTCATGACTCCATTTGGGGTTTTCTTGGCAAAGATAATCAAGTGGTTTGCCATTTCCTTCTCCAGTTTATTTTACTGATGAAGAAATTGAGGCAAAAAGGATTAAATGACTTTCCCAGAATCACACAACTAGTAAATGTCTAAGACTACCTTTGAACTTAGATCCTCCTGATTCCAGGCTGTCATTCTATCCAATGAGTCAGTTAGTTACCCTTTTCCTTTCCAGAACTGTCCAACTGCTGATGCCCTCCCTCCCTTACTTTCTTGTCTTTATTCTGTACACACATATTCTGATAGAATGTTAGTGTCTAAGGAGGACACATTATTTCATTCTTGTCTTTGTATCCTCAGTGCCTTGGATTGTACAGGAGACATGGTAGACCCTTAGTGGCTTGATTTTTAGAACCTTAAGAAACTGCAAGAGATCACCTTGTCTAGGTCCCTACTATTAGGCGATCTTTTTAAATGAAAAAAAAAACAACAGTAAACTGTTAAAAGTTAAAACTCCTCATTCTTAGTTTCCATAGAGTTTATTAATATTTATTTGAAATAGAGAAAGCAGATAAATAGAGATCAAAGCCTATTTCTAATCTAATTCTAATCCTGCTACATGGTGCTCTGCCTCAAATTACTTTCATCCCTAGTCCTGCAACACAGAGGTCCAAGGAAATAGAAAGCACACTCCCTTGCACCCCCTCCTTTATCCTTTCTTTTAGCTTGGATGTGTCACCTGCACGTTCATGTAACTTTTAGTGACTCAGTGCAGGGACACAGGTTGGATAACCTGGGTTGGGGGTAAGGCGGTGCCCTTTACACAAAACCCTTAGAGGCTATGAGATTTGTAATATATATTGCAAGACTATATTGCTAGTAAGAAATAGGAAAGATAATAAAACTCATGTCTTATGACTGGTATTGCTCTGATTCTCTACCCCACCATTAAACTGCCTCTTTGAATATTCCAATTTTAATTTTAAATGAAAATTCTTCCATGACACCTCTGTTTGCACCATGACTCTGAAGAGTTTATTAAAGCCATGCATCTTATCATTTTTCTTTACATTTAACTCCAGTGAAGGATGCTATTAAAGTCCTAGTCTCTTGTCTCATCCTGTCATGAAGCTAACCCAGCCTAGGTTCTAACAATGCCCAAGATTTGATAGGAGTTATCAAGCTCGAAAGGGTTAAAAATATGACCCAGTTATGGATCACAGGATTACAACATCACAGATTTTGTACACTTTGGTTACTTCAGAGGGCTTGTACTATGTACTGGAGGACAAAGGAGTTATACTAATGGAAATTAGAGTCTCTAAGGTACTAAAGGATGAACAGCAACTTGCAATATTAAAGCTACTTTTAGTTAAGAATTTTTTGCATTTTTACTATACTATTATATTATATGTGTATGTTACATTATTATGAAATATAATATTTGTATAGTGCTTTAAGGTCTGAAAAGCACTCTCAACATGTAATTTCATTTGGTCCTTAGAACTAATTGAAGCAGATGCTATTTATTATCAATTCCATTTTACAAATGAGGAGCCCAAGGCTAAGAGAGGTTAGGAGATTTGCCCATGGTCATATGGCTAGTTTAATGTGGGAAGCAGAATTTGAACTCAGTTCTACTAACTTCAAGTCAGGGACTCTATCTATTATACCACCTATGTGCACATCAAAATCTTGGAGACTGAGGCTAAATAGTAAAGATGATACATTTATTTAAACCCTACTCTATGCCAGACAGTGTGCTAAGTGCTTTACAAATGTTATATCACTTGATCCTTACAATAACTCTGTCCCAACAGCTAGTCTGGGACTAGATTTGAGGTCAGTTCTTCCTGACTCCTCTCCCTGCCACACACCCATTGCTAAATCCACTGAGTCTCCTAGCTGCCTTTCTCTTCCAGCACTAGTAAAATAGGTGATTAGCATCAAAACACTAAGAAAGTTTTCTTAAGAATTCTTAAGAGCAAAGACTGTCTTTTGCTCTTTTTTGTATCCTCAGCATTTAGCACAGTGCTTGGCACATCATCTATAAACTAACTAAATATTTCTTGGAGTAACTAGGTGACTCAGTTGATAGAATACCAAATCTGGAGAAGGAAGGTTCTGTGTTCAAAACTGGATTTATTACTTCCTAGGTGTGTAATAACTTTGGGTGAGTCACTTAAACCCAATTGCTTAGCCCTCTCCACTCTTCTGCTTTTGAACCTTACTTAGTATTGATTCTAAGACAGAAGATAAAGATTTTTTTTAATGTTTATTGATGAGCAGCAAGGTAGCACAGTAGATACAGCCCAAGACCTGGAGTCAGAGGACCTGGGCTCAAATATGGCCCAAGATACTTCCTTAACTGTATGACCCTGGGCAAGTCACTTAATACTAGCTATCATTATTATTATGTTTAGGTGTCAAATAATTATATCCTTTTATTTTCAATCCCAAGACCCTGGAGGAGACAACTTAAACACAAGAAAGTGAAAGTTTCATTTGCTTTCATAAAAAAAAAGAAAATAGAAAAAAGAGGAAATTAATTACTCCATTTCTCATAGAGCTCTGCCCTGAGTTTCTGGACTTCTTTCTACTATAATCCAGCAGTCTTGTCACTCTGGAAGTCTGATTATTCCACAAAGGGGCAGGGAGAAGAAAGGGGAGCTTTCCTCTGATTTGGTCAGTTTCTCTTGATACCTCTATTTCAAGGAAAGTGCCTGGAACTGGCATGCTCACTCCTTCATTACTCTCTTGGTTCTGTTTCCAGACTGCACTTTTTTCCCACCTTGCCCTTCCCTATCCCACTCTCTGGTTTCCAGTTTTCTTTTTTAAAAAAACCAAATTAAAAAAAAATTCTTTCCTTCTGTCTTAGAATCAATGCTCTATATTAGTTTCCAAGCAGAAGAGTGGTAAGGGCTAGACAGTAGAGGTAAGTGAGTCACCCAGGATCACACAACTAGGCAGTGTACAAGATATTTAAACCCAGAAGCTCCCATGTCTGGGCCTGGCTCTCAGTCCACTGAATTTCCTTGCTTCCCTCCCAACTTTCTTATATAATGCATTGTCTTCTTTCTTTTAAAATATAAGCTCCTGGGGGGCAAGGATTGTTTTTCTTTTTGCTTGTATTTTATCCCCTACAAGTCCTTAAAAATGATTGCTAATTTGATTAGAAGATGCTTCTTACTTTTAAAATCTTAAAAATTTGATTAAAAGATGCTTCTTACTTTTAAGATCTAGAGGTGGAAGGTACTGGGTTCAAACCTGGCCTCAGACACTTCCTAACTCTGTAACTTTGGGCAAGTCATTTAACCTCCATTGCCTAGCCCTTACAACTTTTCTGCCATGGAACCAATACACAGTATTGATTCTAAGACAGAAGGCGAGGGTTTTTAATAAAATAAACAGTACAAAAACTATGACAATGATAAATGTGACAGAATTAGTAAGGTGGAGAGGAGGCAGCCCTACAAGGCTAATGTATATTTCTCTGTTCAGGAGCTCTGATGAGAAAATGGATAAGGAAAGATAAAAGCCTTTTCCCCCAAAATCTGGGCCATGAGTACAGCTCATGATTTCGCAAAACTCTGTTTCTGAGTCAGAATGAGTTTCTTAGGAAGACAGTTTTTAAGAGGCCCCAGGTGAAAGAAAGGATACACCATGGGGCACTGATTCCTATGAAGTAAAGAAGATATCACAGGAGGTGTCATGGCAAAGTTAGGCCTGAGGCGACCACATACCTTGACAATTTTCTGACACTTGAATATTCTTTTAAACCAGAATTGTGGAGTTATTATCTGTCCTGATAAGAACTCCTGGCACAGTTAATCATAATAGTTGGTGATTTACACTATTTTCTCCTTATGAGGGTTTGTCTAAAACTCTAGTGTAATTGCAACTTATACCTCAAAAGCAGGACTTTTAAGAGCATGATGAATTTCCCATCTGTACAGCACTAAGGTGTTCCAGTTACAGATAACAATGTGGGCTTATTGCACAAAAGAGATTGATTTTTAACGTTCTGGGCAGACACTTTTCAGAGTCATACCACTGTTGTGACTGCCTTAGGACAGAGCCACTATAGACAATTTGATAGGAAAAAAAACCCACCACCAACAGCTAACCCAAACTTTTTACCTCTGGTAAAATGAAACTCCATAAAAAACCTCAAGTTAATGTTTCCCAGCATTAAATTTCCATTTCAGAAGTTCTACCCAACAGACTGTAAAGTATGATTGAACAGTTTTCCATGTATAATATTTTAAAAGTAATATTAGTTGAAAGCATGAAGAAGTCCAGATGGCATGGATAATGTCCATTTTGTAATGTACAACTAGATTTTCACCTGTTCTAATTATCTTTACTTAACTTTCAGTAAATAAACACTTCACACATTATAAAAGTTTGACTCAAGCAGGCCTTTCACATCCCAGATGTGGAAGTGGGACAAATGCTATTTTCACACTCTGAGTGTGATCCTCATGTTTAACTGACAACAGCAGCAATTAGGAGAAAAGAAGTAGCAAAGAATCCATTGTCATGATTGAAAAAATTTGGGAAAGCTCAAGAGGGTTGATTTATATTTTTATTTTTGTGATGTTCCTTGAGTGGTAGGGTAGAGTGGGGAGAACTTGATTTATCCGAATAGTCCATATAGTTATCTAGTTAGATAAATTATCTAGTTAGATAACTTCATATTTTTTTTGCCCATATAGACAAAAGCTGAGAGAATAATTAGCATTTTGTTCTGTTCTGATATATTCATAATTATCAATCAATCTGTCATTCCTAAGGGAAATGTTCATTTTTTGATATATGCAGATTTCAGAGGACAATTACATTTTCATCCAGAATTCTATCTATAGATAAATAATAAACTTTTTTTTTTGGTAACACAAGCACCCCCAACTTCTGTGAGTACCATTTTTCTTGCCAAGAAAATGGAGGTATTAGATGTTAACTCTGACTATTTTATAGAGCTAATATGAGGAAATCACTTTGTAAATGACCAAATCTCATAAATAGGAGCTATCATGATTGTTAAATCATGGTGAATCCTAGGTAGAAACGGGGCGCACAACAGTTTTAGTTGTTGCTGGAAATAAGGCCAAGGTCAACAGCTCTACCTGGGTCTTTTCAATCTCCCTAATGCAGTCATCTGTATGTCAACTAGGGACATGATGGGTAGAGGTCTGAAAAGAATGCATTCTTGCCAGTTCCATCGAGCACCCTAGCAATTTTGCTAAGTGGCTTCCCAAGGATGATTGAAGAGGAGAAAGACTAGCAATCCAGAGAAAAGAAAAGAGTTAAAAGGAGTCTTGGAACATGAATAAGTATTTAAAATGAAGACCTTAGCAGTAAGAGAGGGGTTTGGGGAGTGGAGACTTCAAAGGATAGACGTAAAAATGTCCTAAGAGCTTCTCAACCTAACCCACAGTTTCAATGTGGCTAGGTTGATATCACAAAAGAGCTAAATTCCAGGTAGTAAGTTTCTCCACTGGAGAGAGATACCCTATAGGAGCTAAAAACAGGAAACTGGTGGCAGAAACTATCAATAGTAATAGAGATCCAGTAGAGAGAAACTCAGTAGTTAGGAGAACAGAGTAATAGAAAACTCCAGTAGAGCAGAGAGAGTAGTATGTTCAATGATCTCTCACCAGAGATCATTTATGACTCTGCAACCTTAGATGTGTGAATTGCATAGTGTGCATGCACCATCCATATGTTTTGACACATGCTCCCATTTATAAATGTTCCCTTGCCACACATATTTCCTATACACAAGCCCTCCATGCAATGTCTTTTCATCATAGTAGGATGATATATTCCTTGGTGATGGAGGAATCCTCTTATCATCCTTTTATATTATTTAATAAAATATCTTTTTGTTCTAAGCTACTGTGTCCTGTGGTTGGCTGGCAAAGAGAAACGCTGGTGGGAGTTAATGCCCTAGAGTCTTCATTGGCAACCAGTACCCACCATGAGTCTTATATTTAGGTAGTGAGCAAGGTGACCCATGAGTGAGGAAGTTAGAGATCAAGTAACTACAAATAGAAAAAAAAGTAGATATAAAGACGGAGTTTTTAGTTTTTATATATAGTCATACTTTATGCTTCATAGATATTACCTTAGCTTTCAACAAACATAACTTAAAACTCATTTATTTTGAAGGAAATATGTTTGAATTTGTGTGGGTAGAAGAATCAGCCAACTGGTGGCCCGCTTCCCAGTAATGAGGAAGGAAGCATCACCATACTTAGTTATGGTTTTCAGATATATTCAGACATAGAATCGATTGCCAGGCTTGTACTCAACTGCCTCATTTACCACTAGCATAGATCTGTCATTTTATAGGATTACCATTCTGAGACAATAGAGTATAAGTTGAGTATAAGATCCAACTATCAGATTGCATAACCATTATTTTATATTTATTTGTTTTTATTTGGCATAAAAACATAAATCAAGGTCCCAGCCTTTTGGTCACAAAAAACTATCCTACATCATAACTAATTAATATAACATGTATTATATTAATATGTAATAGCTAAGTGGTAGTTTGGATAGAGTCCATGGCCTGAGTTCAAATCCAGCCTCAGTTACTTATTATCTGTATGACCCCAGATGAGTCATTTTTACTGTCTGCCTCAGTTTCCTCACCTGTGAAATGGAAATAATAATATCACCTACTTCATCACCTTGTTATTAGGATAAAATTATGTAATATTTATAAGTTGATTAGCACGTCTGGCTTATAGTAGACACCACATGAATATTAGCTATAATAATAATTAATAGTTTATGATTAATGAATAAATGGATGGATGGATGGCTTCTTCCTCCATAATTGAAGACTAAAATGAAATCTGATAATAAATTATAAAGTTGAAATTTCCAACATTAAACCATAAAACTAAGGATGAAAATTATTTAAAGGAAAACAAACAGTAATGAGGGTTAGTGACAATATACTGTCATGATTTGTGTATCATATCATCATTGTGGGCCTGAACTCCAAGTCTGTCTGTTTGAATTTAGTAGCTTAGCAAAGTAACATAGGGAGAGGGGTAGGAAGGTGCCAACATTTTAACATGGTGATTTCTCCACATTCTGCCCCAGCCACTGAATATGTCTATGAGTAGCAAAGAAGGGGGCTAGACCAGGCAATGAGTAGTGGGAAGAAGGGGTGGCACAAGAGGGTCATGAACTCTGGGATAGGCAATTGACTCCCTATGTTCTCATCTCAAAATACCAGCAAAATAATGAATATCTCCAAGGTGATATCAATTTGATTATTTTAAAGTGAAAAATTGCATAGCATAAATGTGTATGTGTACATATATATGCATATATACACATTATATATATATATATATATGTGTGTGTGTGTGTGTGTGTGTGTGGATAGAAAGACAGACAGACAGACAGACAGACAGATAGATAGATAGATAGATAGATAGATAGATAGATAGATAGATAGATAAATAGATAGATAGATGATAGATTTTAAAAAACCTAATGAATGGTTCCATTATATCTGAGAAGACCTATAAAGATGCATATTGATTTTTAAATAGATGTTCAGGCAAACCTAATTCAGTCTGTGTGGAAATTATTAACATTCGTATCGCTTTCTATGTGTGAAATGGACACAACACATTTACCATATAAACCCATTTTGTCATCTCAGAATAAAATACATGAAGGGGGAAAAAATCATAGGAAACAATCCATCACACCAAACAAAAATGTCAGCTATGCACTGATACCCTGGAAAAGAAATAGAAATTTCATACATTTTGATCAGAAGGAGTGGCTTTGTTTAATGTCTTTGGCATATTGGTGAGGAAAATATATAATATACATGAACACACATATATCTGTAGAAATAGATGTCAATCCACATTCAATTCAACTTTAACATTAGGTATGTATTCTTATTACAGGGAGTTAATGCAAGAGAGAAACAGGTACTAACTGGAGTTTGGGGGTTCCAATCTCACATTTAATATTTACTACCTATGTGACCTTAGGCAAAGAACTTAACCTCTTTGTGTCTCAATATTCTTATCTGTAAAATGAAGTAGTTAGGCAAGAGATCTTTGACCTCTCTTCCAAATCTAGATTTATAATCTTATGAAATTAGTGTCAGAAAGTTCTGTGCAAATGTATGTATTCAGTCTGCATTCAGGCTTCAGTTGTAAGATGCACTCCTACAGAAGGCTGAAATGGAATTTAATTCAAACTAGAAACTGCCTCTGCCCCTGAGCTACAGAATCATCACAGATTTGTCCCTGCCCCGATGCTGTGCCCCAACTCTAGTGCCATGGATCAAAGATGGTCACACAAGGCAAAACATAACAGGGTATTGCAGCAACATTTATTTTGCTCTCCATGATACATTGCAAACCTCCAGTTACCATATGACTACCTAAATGAACACACAGGGGCCCTACACACACACACACACACACACACACACACACACACACACACACACACACGCTGACACAGAATAGCTGCTCTCTGGCTAGCTTCCAGAGGGTCAGCATAACAACCATGAATGGGAGAAACGCCCAGGTCCCAGAATAACTAATACTTACTGGATTGTATCTCAGAATCTTACCTGAATCTGCGTCTCTCTCACACACACATCTAGCACATTAATGCTCAAAAACAATAGGGCTTCGTGGCTTGCCTCGATTGACCAGCAAAGGTACATGTTCCTCTGGAAATACCTTAACTCAATGTAGTTTTCACATGCATGAAAATCATGAACTTGATCACAGTGAAATAAGCCTGGCTACTTTTCTTTCTGTCAGTGGACTCATTTTGACCTTGTCACAGAATTTCTCTACCATGGTCACCCTCATCACCAATTCCATTCTGAAATAAGCAGGCACAATATCAGTAGTCAGCACAATGTTTCAACAGTGTGCTGTATATATTTTAAGTTTAGTTCAGCTTTGCATTTTACCTAATAGTACATAGTTAATCATCATAAGCTGCAAAGTAACATATTTTCTCATCTTCTTTGGCTTTTAAGGAAACATGAGATAAATTATTATTTCAAGATTTCCCAGACTATCCGCTAATTTCATTCACTTTTCTTTTTTATCAGAGTGCAATTTTTAAAGGACAAAAAAAGCACTACCAGTAGTAATTTATATAAATATACACATATGCCTACTATATGCATTATAGTAGATTATATTATACTATATAGTATAGTATAGTATAGTATATAATGTATAACAATAATGCCAACTTACACTTATAAAAAAACTTAAAATGTTTTGAGTATCTTAAAGCTTCCTGATTAGGCATTTATCAATCAGCTTCCATGCTATGCTATCTTTAATATCCTCTCTATCTCATTGTATTCAGACAATATTGAAAGGAAAAAAAAAGACAGTTGGATTGGATGTAATTTGGCACAATTTATAACTGCTTGCATGCATGAACCAATCCTAAATGTCATCATATCCAATCTATATTCATATGGAAAACCTGTAGAATTACAAACTGTGCTGCTTTCCAAGCCACTCATCCATTCCATTTACCTGACACATTACCTTGGAAAAGGTAGAGTGTTTGAAATGGATCATCAGAAACCTTTAATCCAAGTTGCAAAAGCCAGAGCTCTTACACATTTCTATAACAAGACAAGCATATGAGTCTTCAGGACTAGGAAGCTTCCTGAACCATGTTTAACTGTGAATTATGAAACACACAAACTGCAAAAGTCAGCCTTGCTGAAAACCACACATCGCTCCATCATCCTGCATAGTGGTCAAATGGAAAACCAAATTCCCATGGAATTAATTAAAACAGGAGGATGTCTCCAACAGGACAAAGAGGAAGCCATTAAAATGAGTTGTGCATTACATGGGAATGCCTTCAGCTTTCCCATTGGTCCACTTTTTCTAATTTGATTAGTAATTAATTTTGAAGTAGTCAGAGATCCCAAATTTAGTCGTTACTCTCTTTTACGGCAATTGGTTTTGACAGTAACAATTAGATGGCAACAGAGTCATTGGATCTATATGGGAAAATAGCACCTACTTCTGACATGAATTCTGAGAGACAATGGATTTTAGACAATGTTCATCAACTTGCCCCATTTTGCCTCAATGAAAACCAAAGGAACTTTGAGGAAGCACAGTAACCTGAAACGAGCAGTTGAGAAGTCCAGGGTCAAACTCTGTTTCAGATACATATTTCTTAATCTAAGCCTCATTCCTCCATTTCTTAAAAAGGGAGAGAAACAGCATACAACTACTCTCATGAGATTGACAAAAACCACTGTGAAAATATGAATAATTATTGACAAACTTTTATAACAAACCTGTTAAGACTTCATTTAATGGGCAAAATGATTACTTTCAAAGCAAAGTCACTAAGAATGCAAAAATTCTAATTTAGTGTAATTTTTCTCAAACTAAAAAATCATATGAGAGGGTTTCTTGTTAAGATTTGGGTTGGACTATATGATCTTTGAGGTTCCTTCCAATTCTGACATACTAGCACAAGTAATTCAAATTCAAATGAATTCAACAAAAATTTAGTAACATTTAGTGAAACTTAATGTGCACGTCTATTATACTTTCAATATTTTAAAAATATATAAGTCCATACCCACAAAGATTATAATCTTATATGAAATTCAACATGGCTCCTTGAATCACCTACTCCTTTCCCTTTACACAGATGTAGATGTGCATGCACCCTGTTCTTTGTAATTCCAGGATCAGCAATTATGTAATCTTTTGTCAGATAAGGAGGCCATTCTCTCACCACTCTTGTAATTTCAGTTTTTCTTGTTGCAATTTGAGGATGATGCTTTAATAATACTTCCCAATTATATTGCATTACAAAGAAATAGCGCTATAAAAGATAAATTGTATCCATTTTTAAATTATCACAATTTGGTTAACTGGACCAACAGATCTCAGAATCTATCCTCCTCCTCTTCCTCTTATGGATGTACCATCAATTTGAAATATAAAAGAGTCTAAATTTTAAAGAAAGGATACAACTTCTATTAACTTATTGAAAACATTATGCTCCTATGATTTTAAGCCTTGTAAAGAGTCTTGGTTCCATATCGTCCTTCTGCTAAATGATATCAGTTTGCCATGTCAGCATTATGCCATCTTACTACCCTGGGATATTCCTTGATACTTCTCTGTTCTTGGAGAGTAACTTATACCCAGGACTCTCATCTGTTAAGTAAATTTAAAGAAAGCTTTAGATGTTGACTGTCAATGAACTAAGGGTGATCACTTTTAAGGGGGGGGAGGGTTTAAATCACAAATTTGGAAGTCAATCTGCATACTCACAGTAAGTCTAATGAACATTTAAGGTGCCACAGACCAAAGACATTTTTTTAATTAACATGCTCATTGTGATTATTTTATTGCCTTATTCTACGTTTAAAGAATGTAATTTGTCTTGCTTCAAATAACAACATACAGTTACGGATGTTCATTGGTGCAATTTTGTAGAAAAGTATCATAGGAAGCCCTTGATAGAATGCTAATCTACCCTAAAATACATATTACCTTTGTCAATAAGAAATTGGGGCTGTTTTAGGAGGCTAGGTAGCATAATGGATTAAGTCCTGGACCTGGAGTCAAGAATTAAATTCAAATCCTAGACACCTAGTTTATGACCCTGAGCAAGTCACTTAACTTCTGTCTGCTTCCGTTTTCTCCTCGATAAAAATGGGGCTAATAGCAGCATCTATCAGGGCCGTTGAGAATCAAATGAGATAATTTTGTAAAGTATTTTGAAAATCTTATAAAGCTATATAAATGCTAGTTGTAATTATTAGACATCACAGTCTCCAGGGGCATAGAAATATCTATACTGGGAAAGAAGAGAGATTAGTCTTGATAACCATAGAACCAAAGCAGAAAATAAAACTCTGAACTAGGTGAAAAATTATGTTCAAGTTCCATTCATTACTTAACTGGGCTTTTCTAAAAAAGGGATATTCTCTTTTGAGTCTTCAGTTTCTCAACCGCAAAGATGGAAAGGAAAAAAAAAAGGTTTTCCCTGTCTACTTCACAAGGACATTGCCAATATGAAGAAAGGGCAACAGGGTGCAGCAGAACATGCCAGTCAGAGGAGCTGGATTTGAATGTTGGCACTCCCAATTAATTATCTTTGAGACTGAGGTCATGTTACTTCCTTTCTCTAGACCTCGATTCCTTTCTCTATAAAAACAAGGAAATTGGATGATATCATCTCTAAGGTCTTTTTTACCCCATGAGCCTTAAATAATTAATGTGAAAGTAGGCAATACATATAAAGTATTATCTATAAGGAAAACATAGCATGTTAAGACATCCAGTTTTTATAGGAAGTATTTGGGAGCTGCTGTTAGCAACTATGTGTAATTGTTATGTGGTGATGTTTTTGTATTTTTTTAAAAGCATATTGCAAAGTGTTGCTCATCTGCAAGTCTCTAGATTTGATCTTTCAGTCAACGCCCCCATTCTTCACACTCCCTGTGAACATTGCTTATTTCTTCTTCACATGCTTCACAAGTCAAACTTTCTCCCACAAATGCAAAACTAAATTTTCAGGTTTGTCAGATATAATGTTTTCTGATTGGCTCCTCCATTGCTGTTTTTTAGAAGTTTATGTGGCTGGTTAGGTAAGTATTGTAACTCAGAATAACCTTCTGTTGGGAGGGAAAGAGGGGTCTTTGAGATTTAGATGGCTTACTTGAAGCAGACTATTTCTATATCCCCAGCATTCACACACAGCCATTTTCTGGATACTTCCATATCCCCTACCAGACACTTAAAAATTTCTATACATCATATTTAAACAGTCAGAGCCTCTCTGGCCAATCTCAATCAAAAGAATACTTAATTTTGGGTCCATGCACTCCCAGAATTTTCAGAGTATCAGTGTATTTGGATAAGAAAATGTATACTTTTACTTTTTGCTATCCTCAAACTGAAATTTAGCATTTCCTTCAATTATGATATTGGCAGCAAACATTTTGAAAAGTCCATAGTCTTTGAATGCCAAAAGGATCCATGCCAAAAAAAAAAAAAAAGTTAAGAACCATTATTCCATCTCCTGGTCTACAGCTTTAGAAATGGGAAATCATCATGCATGACTAAGAGTCATGCTTCTACCACCCTGCCTACACAGTTATATACACACACACAGATGCACACATATATATGCACACATGAAAAATATATTGCTTTGATTACTACACTGGTGTACAATTGAGAGAGAACTCAATCATCTCACACATTGACTAGAATGAGTGACTAACCCCATGAGAAAATCTCTCATTGGATTATTAGGCACTCCCTTCCTCTTCCTACCTTGGCATTGAAGGCTATCATTTATAAGATTCCACCTAATTAGCCTCCCTGCTTGTCTTCTCCCTTGTCCCTCCCTATTCATTTTTACCATCCTTACATGTTTCATTCCATAATAATCATAATAGAGGATTATTTCTTTGTGTCTTATTGGACTCTCTGGGTCTCTGGTGAGAGCTTCAACCTTTAACTCCTCAAAGATTCACAAAGCATTTTACAAATCTTTTGTCTGGTCTTCATAGCAACCACGTGATATAGATGCTATTATTATACCCATTAGTGTCTTTATTTTCCCTCACATTCTCCATCACTTGTACCTCAGAGCTGTATTAATTTGCATTTCTCTAATCAATAGTGATTTAAATAATTTTATATGATTATAGGCAGCTTTGATTTTTTTCTTGAAAACTGCTTATTCATTTCCTTTGCCCATTTATTAATTGGGGAATGGCTCTTATTTTTATAAATATAATTCATTTCTATATATGTGAAAACTGAGGCTTTCATCAATGAAACTTGCTATAAAAGTATTTGATATTATTTCATTTTCCATGGAAGCTTTTACCACATGTAGCTACCTTATCTCTTTTAATTAGGTCTATTTTTGCTTTTTTCTTTCATCACGATGGCTGCCACCACTGCCTTTGTATTTTTCCTTCAGCTAAAGCATATTAGATTCTGTCCCAGCCCTTTATTTTAAGTCCCTGTGTGTTTTTCAGTTTTACATGTGTCTCTTATGAACAACATATTGTTGATTTTTGTTTCTAAACCATCCTGCTGTTGACTTCCATTTTATGGATAAGCTAATCCCATTCATATTCACAATTATAATAACTATAAATTTCCCTCCATCCCATTTATTCTGTTTCTTTTTTCTTCTTTTTCTCTTTTTCTTCTCTCTCCTTGAGTTTGTTTTCCTTTCCAGACCATTGCTTCTCTTATTCTTCCCTCTATTTTATCATCTTCACCCCTTCTCTTATCTATTTCCACACTTGTTTCCCTATTGGGTAAAATAAATTTCTATATATTCTTCCATTTTTGAACCTTTTCAGATGAAAGTGAGGTTCAAGCACTATCCACCTCCCATTTTCCTCTTCACTGTAAAAGTTCTTAATTATATACTTCCTTTGTCTGAGAAAATTTCTCCCATTATATCTCTTTTCCTGCTTCTTCCTGTGCAACCCTCTTTCCCACCCCTTCATTTTTGGTGGGGAGATCATCTCAACATAATCAACTCACACCCACACCCTCTGTCTATATAAACTCCTTTTAACTTCCCTAATTGAAAAAAAAATTCTTAAAGAGTTTCATGTAGCATCTTCCCATTTAGGAATGTAAACAGTTTAACTTCATTAGAATTCATTATTATCACTCTTTCATGTTTACCTTTTTAAGCTTCTCTTTAGTCTTATATTTAAATGTCAAAATTTCTATTTAGCTCTGATCTTTTAATCATGAATGCTTGAAAGTCTCCTGTTTCATTAAATATATATTTTTCCCCTGAAGTATGATACTCAATTTTGTTTGGTAAGTTATTCTTTGTAGTAATACTATATCTTTTGGCTTCTGAAATATCATATTCCAAGTCTTCTACTTTAATGTAGAAACCACTAAATCTTGAATGGCATTGTCTGTGGGTCCACAATATTTGAATTCTTTTGCTCTCTTGCAAAATTTTCTCCTTGGCCTAGGAGCTCTGGAATTTGGCAATACTATTCTTGAGAGTTTTCATTTTGAAATCTCCTTGAGATGATTGGTAGATTCTTTCAGTTTCTATTTTACCCTCTATATTAAAAATATCAGGGCAGTTTCCTTTGGTTATTTCTTAAAATATGATGTTTAGTTTATTTTTTGTCATGGCTTTCAGGTAGTCTAATAATTCTTAAATTATCTCTTTTCAATCTGTTTTCCAGATCATTTTTTTAAATAAGATATTGACATTTAAATTTTTTCCATTCTTTTTTCTTGTCTCTTGTTTCATGAAGATATCATTAGTTTCCCCTTCTCAATTCTCATTTTTAAAAAAATGATTTTTTAGTGAGCTTTTGCACCCCTTTTCCCATTTAGCCAATTTTGATTTCTAAAAAATTCTTTTCTTCCATGAATTTTTGTGCCTCTTTCACCATTAGATGAGTTCTATATTTTTAAGGCATTATTTTCTTCAGTATTATTTTTGTCATTTTTACCAAGCTGTTAATTCTTTTTTCATAATTTTCTTGTAACACTCTTATTTATTTTTTCTATTTTTCCTCTACAATTCTTATTTCTTTCTTGAATTCTTCATGGGCTTGTGTCCAAATAGCATTTTTTGCAGCTTTGCTTGCAGGTTTCTTCATGTTACTGTTTTCTGAGTTTGTGTCTTTATTGTCTCTACCACCATAGTAGCTTTTTGTGATCAAGTCCCTTTTCTGGGGGATCATTTTTTCAGTCTATTTCTTGACTTCAAACTTTATATTAAAGTTGGGCTTTGCTCATCTGGGGGTGGGGAGTCACTGTACCAAGATTTAGGCATTTTTGTGCTGCTAGTTCCAGAGCTAATACTGGGAATCTACAATTTTTTGGTGCTTCCAAGATGGTGTGTACCAAAGAGAAGTGTGGTCACTGTTCTCATACTCTGGCCTTTATCTAGGAAAGACTTATGTACCTACAAGTTCTAGTTCTCCTCTTGGCCCATGAACTATGACCAGGTATCCAGCTCTCCTATAGCCACAAGTGTTATCTCTCTTCTCTGCCATGGCACTGTGACCAGGGTTCATGTTCTCCTGTGAGTGATAACAAGTGCTGCTCTTTGCCTTAGAACTTCAACTCAGAACTATGTATGGGCAATAGAGTTGTTAATCAGTGCCAGTAATACCCAATTTTTTCTGATCAATTATCTGATCCTCTTACCATGTCTGAACTGACAGCTCCAAAAACTTCTGCTGCTCTGTTATAGTTGCTGCTAACAGATATATGAATGTTCTCCATATAGGCCTTTCCTCAGAGGTCATAGATCTCCTGTCTACTTCCTAAATTTTCTTAGACCATAGACTATCTCACCCTGATCTTTTGTTGATTCTGCCACTCTAAAGTTTGGTTTCTGGCATTATTTTGAAGTTGTTTAGAGAAAAAAATGTAGAGTGTGTTCAGCTAGATTGTTGTCTTTAATCTACCATCTTAGTTCAACTCCCTTTCCTTTTTATTTTTAAGTTGTTTCCCTAAAACTGGAAATTGAAGTTTTTAATCAACAAGAATTAATTCCGGGATAATTCAAAGGACATGCTCAGACTCAGTCCTCTGAAATATAGTTATACTTCGGGCCTCTTATGTTATTATACTCTATTTTCCGTTTCAGAAAGTTTATGAACATAAATTAGTTAGATTCTCTCTATACATATAGTTTGAGCAGTTTTCAAGAAAATTAGTAGCATTCATTTCTTAGTCCTAATACAAAGCAGAAGAGGCAACATGGCACAAACTTTAGAGAAGGGCCTCAAAGCCAGGAAGGTATGGGTTTAAATTAGGCTTATGATATTATCTAGCTGCAAATTACTTAAATTATCAGCTCTCTAAGAGTATAGACAAGGTGTAGACCTATATTAGTAGAATAATTTTAGACATCCATGTGTCCTATACCAACGAAACTATTCCTAATATAAATCAAATGGTTATTTTTCTGATTCCTCTCCAAATTAAAATGCTTCTGTACAAAACATAGCCCATGATACCATGTCAAGAAACTAAAAAAAGCTTTTGTTTACCTCACCTAGTTCTGTTCTATGTAATCCCAAATCAACATAATGATAGCTCTAGGGGCTTCCCAGATGAGTACAATTAGAGATTTGTTTTCATTTTTCATTTTGCTTTATTTAATATATCTTTGATATATAATTTTTCCATCCTACACCCTTATCCAATTTAAGACTTGGAGTTAAAAGGGGAAAATTAAGAGAAGTGATTTTTATAGCTTCTAAAAATTTCAAGATTACATCTTTAAAAGGAATTCAGAGAATCATAGAGTTAAAAAGGAAAAGTACTAAAAGGTAACCTAGTACAATCCTATCATTTTATAGAGGAAGTAAAAGAGTTCCACAAAGTTTAAATGCCTTACTTGAGATCATACACGATAAGTAACTGAGCCAGGATTCAAATTCAGATCTTCAAATCAAATGCAGCACATTTTCAATGATATTATTCCTACAATTGACTTCTTTTCAATCATACACTCTACCTATGATATTAGAACAAATTCAGCAGATGTTATACCATTTGAAAATAAAAGAAACCAAAGTCTTAGTCAAAACAATATCCTTTCTAAAAGATCTTTCATACATGAGCCTTCCATTCAAGTGTTATATATTTTGGTGAATTCAGATATTCAGTAAAGGAACTCAAAGAGATATCCTTCAAAATTATCATCAGAGTATTCTGAAGGAGGCTATGGATGCATTCCCTAAACTGTTGTACAGGTGGAGATTTTTATGTTTGCCAATCTATTCATTTACTGTGCTCTCCATTCTTACTATTTGTTCTTATCTCTTTGTAGAAACACTTTCTAGAAATTTCTTCTATAGTATTTATGTCACAGTACTGTCTAGTGGTGACCTCCAAAAGAAAAAAAAAACACTTTTATAATAGGATTTAGAGCTGGAAGGAGTCTTCCAGATTATCTAATGCAAAAGTCTCATTTTACAGATGAGGAAACTGAGACCTATAGAATTAGAGTGATTTTCCCCCCAAGACTACATAGAAAGTAGGCAACAAACTTGAGTCCTCTGATTCTTACCATTGCACATAATGAAGCTCTGCCATTAAGTTAACATAGCCTATTACAACTCAGTCTCTTGCTTCTCAATATATTCCTCTGGAGTTTTACAGTCCAAGGAATGTTCACTTGGAAGCAAGTGACAATAATACCAAATTTCCAGTCTTAATACTACTCCTGGCTAACATTAATGGCATTCTAATTTCTATTTTTTAAAACAAACTACTTATATGTCACATCTATTATCCAAATCCCAAGTAAAAGTATACTTGATAATGGCTCATGAAAACTTTTTTTTTCTTTAAAGAATTAAAAATGTCCTCTCTGGAATGAGGAACAGCAGTTAGGAAACAAAAACATATTCAGCGTTATTCCCCCTCTTGCCTGTTACAGTAGATAGCATTCAGAGGTTTCCCTTTGCCAGGAAAGCATTGGAAGGAGACAGCTTTTGTAATAGGATCATTGGCTAAAACAAAATGAGTCAATTGGATCAATAGAAACTGCACATGCAGCAAAGAGCCTTTAATGGCTCTTAATCTCCATTAGGCTGAGCTAGAGGAAGTTCCAGGGGAAACTGCATCACATTTCAGCCATTTATAGTAGCATCCTAGTACTTGAGCAGCTTTCAGGGAATGGGAGCATGTGTCCCTGGGTGCTCTGGGACAATCATCAATGGAATGGGAAACTATTGCATCATCAGGATCCAGGAAATGCTCTGGGAGATACCCCAGAGAATCGTCTCCAAGGTTCATAAAAATTTTAGCAGGAATTTTTGGTGGGTCAACCAAAAGAGCATTAGAACATGAAGTTTTTCTGTCATATGTAATTAAATGTGTTTTAGAATCCCATTGGCATGATTCGTAGAAACCAAAAGGCTAGTTCCAAGCATATTCCCAGAATGCCTTAAGGGGAATACCATTAAAGGAATGACTCAGACAAAGTTTTCCCAAAGTAAGCATTATAGGGCAAACTTGACTTATGTGCTCTCAGGCTACACAATGGATTGATTCTCAATTCACATTTCCCTTGTAGAAATGTATGAGAAGAGAAATGATTCAACACAGATTTCCAATGTAACCACCTTTGAAAAACTCAGTAGTTCATTTGTATTGTCTATATACTTTGAAGTTAAGAAATAAACACATATATCAAGAACACACCCTTACCCACTTGGAATGTACAAGACAAAACTTTCACTAGTCTTTTTTTTTTACTCTTACTAAATGAAAATTGCTACTTATGAATTTAAAAACTTCAGAATTAATCAAAATAAAACTTCCCAGTCCTATGATTTGAATTTTTTTTTGGTGGGGGCATCTACTACTATAGTTTCATCAGTGTAGGGAAAGCTAGGTAGACAAATCCTGATCAATTATTTTGTAATTTATAATCTCAGACAGTTAATTGAAACACTGAGGGGTACAATGCTTTGCCCATGATGCCATAGCTAATATGAATTAATAGCAGAATTTAAATTCTGATCTTTCTGACTCCAATATTGGTCCTGGAGCTATACTAATCTGCCTCTCCTGGCCCAGGGAGCCATTAAAAATATTTACTACATTTAAGCAAAGTTGTACATTTCCTTTCACATAACAGTGGTAATTAGTTATCATGTACATAGTATCATTGTTTAGACTCAATTGTTTAAACACATGTTCACAAAAACTCTTGAAGGAAAGAAGAAAACAGACAAACAAACGAAGAATTTTCCTTTTAAGGGGCCTGAGTTTTGACAGAAGAAACATGTACACAGATAAGTAAAGTATATACAAAATAATTGCAAGGTAATTTTGGTGAGGGGGCACTAGCAGATGGGAGGTCCAGAAAGACTTCATATTGGAAGGAGCACCTGCGCTAAACTCTGAAGTCAGTTAGAAATCTAAGAGCTGAAAGTGGAGGAGGGCAAACCCAAGAATGGGAGATAACATGTACAAAGTTACATGGAAGAGGAAGTATAATGCATAAGGAACAGTAGGCCACTTTGCCTGCAGCATGAAAGTCTAAAAGGAAAAAAATGTATAATATATCCTGGAAGGTAGATTGGAAATAAAATGTAAAATCATATGATCTTAGACTCTGAACTTGGAAGGGACTTTAGGGATCATTAAGTCCAAGCCCCTCATTTTACAAATAGAGAAACTAAGTCAAAAGAGAGATTCAGAGACTTTCCCAGAATGACTCGATAAAGTACTAGAGACAATAATGTTCTTTGTAAGTAGGGAAATGATGTGGTTAGGCCTATGTTTTAGGAATATCACTTTGGCAATGGGTGGAGAAGGATTGTTTTCAAACAATGAGAGACTTGAGTCAAGGAAATCAATTAGAAGGTTTTTGTGGTCATCCCCATGAGGAGAAGCTTTCCTCACTTCTCAATGGGATGATCACAATAGCCTTCTAAATGGTTTCCTTAACTCATCAATAATATGTTAGAAGAATGTATGAAAGAGACAAGAGTGAGAAATTCAGTGGAGGCAAAAACTGACCAGACTTGGCAATTTACTAGGCATGGGGAAGACGGAGTGAGGAAAAATGAGGAATTGAAAATGATTCCAAGTCAATGAACCTGGGTGACTAAAAGATTAAGAAAGCAAATTTGTATGTTCCCTTGAATGTTTTTCTATAACAGATAAATTGTTATATAGATAGACCAGAAATATTTAACTTCATTATGTATATTAATCTTTCTAAAATAGATAAGGCTCTTGCAGGTTAAGATGGCCTCAGTGTAGAAGCAAGGATTTTCCTCTTCTCACCACTGAACAATATAAAGTGCCTCAAAAGGACAAAAAAAATATAAGATAAGCGAAAAGGACTCCACTATAGACACAGCCTTGAAGGTAGGCAGGATTTGCACATTTCCATGCTATAAGGGGCTTAAATAACTACCACCAAAGCATGAGCTGATAACCCCTCCCCCAATTCACCTAGGACACCAGAGTCAGAGTGAATGTGGGGCTATCTCTAGGTTCTAAGGAGCTGGCTGAGAATATAGTAGACTTACCCTTGAGAGCAACTAGACTTGGGACCCCAGGAGGCTGAGGAATGTGGACTTCAGACACAGAGATAGAGGAAGGAGGGGAAGCACACAAAAAATACCACATAAATTTGGAAAATAGCCTCAGGGCAAAAACCACTCCATACCTCCATTCAAAGAGAGCTTGCCTTCCTTACTCAGACTTCTAGCTCAGAAGGGAAGGAAAAACTAACAAAGCAATGGCCACCAACAACCAAGAACTACAATCTATAAGTACCCAAAAAATTAGAAAAAGCCTTTGACTCTGCACAATTTCTACTTAGAGAAACAACAGACTACAGAGGAGACAGGAGAGGATGACAGACAAACAAACAAACACAACCAAACTTTCCCCAAAAATGGAAATTGGTCACAAGCTCTCCAAGAAAGCAGGCTGGAATTTAAGAACCAAGTTAAAAAGATGGAGAAACTTAGCAAGAAAAGTGGAAAATAGTTCAAAAAGGAGAATAACAGTTTAAAAGACAGAAATATCCTATTTGGAAAAAGAAACCCAGAAATAAAATCAAATGATAAGCAAATTGAAGACCACAAATGACCTGGTAGAAGCCGTGAAAAGCAGGATAGACCAAACCAGAAAGGAAAATCAAAAAATCATAGCTGAAAATAAGACTTTAAAGACTATTATTGGGCAAGTAGAAGCTAATGGTCTAATGAGAGAGCAAGGATTAATAAAGCAAAATCAAAAGAATGACAAAATAGAAAGAAACATGAAATATCTCACTGAGAAAATTATTGATCTGAAAAGCCAATATAGAAGAGACAATTTGAGAATCATTAAACTACTTTAAAACCTAGAAATAAACAGAAACCTTCACATCATACTAGAAGTTATCCAAGAAAACTACTCTGAAGTTCATCAACAACAGGGCAAAATAGACATTGAAAGAATCCATAGATCACTCCCTACATTAAATCCTCAAAAGACAACCCCCAGGAATGTAACTTCAAAATTCAAGAGCTTCCAAGCTAAGGAGAAAATATTACAAGAAGCCAGAAAGAGATAATTCAGATATCAAGGAATACCAATCAGGATTACACAGGATCTGGCAACCTCCATACTAAAGGACCACAAGGTTTGGAATATGATATTCAGAAAGGCAAGAGAACTGGGTCTATAACCAAGGATCACCTACCCATCAAAACTGACTATATACTTCGAGGAGAAAGTATGGGCATTCAAGAAAATAGAAGATTTCCAAATATTTGTAAAGAAAAGACCAGAACTAAATAGAAAATTTGATATCCAAATACAAAAATCAAGAGAAACATGAAAAGGTAAATAAGAAAGAGACAGGGAATTTATTTTTTCTTTAAGGGCTTCGATAAGGTCAAATTGTTTATAATCCTATATGGAAAAATGTTATTTGTAACTCTCAAAAATTATATTTGCTATAATAGTAGTTAGAAGAATTATTCATTGATAGAGGTTGGGGTACTAAGTGGTTTAAGATGAAATGCAAAAAAAAGAAAGAAAGAAATGGAGGGAATAGAAGATGACACCAAGAGAAACTTAAAGGAATAAGAAAAATAGTATAATCTATACCACACAAAGAGGTTCATCAGAGGATGAGTGGAAGAATACTCTTATAAGAAGGAGAGGAAGAAAGTGCCAATAGGTAACACTCATACCTTACTCTCAGTGGAATCAATTCTGAGAGGGAAGAGCATCTAGATCCATTGAGGTATTGAATTCTCTCTTTCCCTACAGGGAAGTTGAACAGGGAAAACCAAGAAGGAGGAGTGGGGTGGGGAGTACAAAAAGGGAAGAAAAGAGAGGGGAGAGGGAATTTAATAGACCCTAAAAAGTAAGAGGGGAATAAAAAGGGAAGCGGTATAAAGAAAAGTAAAATAATATGGGATTAGGGGAACAGATTAAAAGCAAACCATTGGTGTAGAAGAAAATTGTGGAAGAAGAAAAGGCAGAACTAGGAGAGGAAATCAGAATGTTTTGGGAATACACGGGTGGTATTCATAACTCTGAATGTGACTGGGATGAACTGACCCATAAAATGGAAGCAAATAGCAGAGTGGATTAGAAAGCAAAATCGTACCATATGTTGTCTACAGGAAACACATGTGAGGCAGGTAGATACACATAGGTTAAAGGTAAAAGGCTAGACCAAAATCTATTGGGCATCAACTGAGAAGAAGAAGGCAAGAATTGCAATCATGGTATCTGACAAAGACAAAGTTAAAATAGATCTGATTAAAAGAAATAGGGAAAGTAATTCCATCCTGATAAAAGGCAGTATAAACAATGAGGAAATATCAGTACAAAACACGTATGCACCAAATGATATAGCATCCAAATTTCTAAAGGAGACACTGGCAGAGTTCAAAAAGGAAATAGATAGTAAAACTATACTAGTGGGAGACCTAAACCATCCTCTTTCAGATCTAGATAAATCAAACCAAAAAATAAATAAGAAAGAGGTAAGAGAGGTGAATGAAATCTTAGAAAAATTAGAGTTAATAGATATATGGAGAAAAATAAACAGGGACAAAAAGGAATACACATTCTTTTCAGCAGCACATAGTATATTCACAAAGATTGACCATGTACTAGGGTATAAAAACATGGCAAACAAGTGCAAAAAAGCAGAAATAACAAATGCAACTTTTTGAGATCATAATGCCATAAAATAATAGTTAGTAAGGATACATGGATAGGCAAATCAAAAATTAATTGGAAATTAAGTAATATGATTCTTCAAAGTTGGTTATTTAAAGAACAAATCATAGAATCAATCAACAATTTCATTGAAGAGAATGACATTGATGAGGCATCCTATAAAAACCTATGGGATCCAGCCAAAGTAGTACTCAGGGGGAAATTTATGTCATTGAGTGCATATATTAACAAATCATGAAGGGCAGATATCAATGAATTGGGCATATGAATTAAAAAACTAGAAAGAGAACAAATTAAAAATCCCCAGATAAAAACTAAATTAGAAATCCTAAAAATTAAAGGGGAAATTAATAAAATTGAAAGTGAAAGAATTATTAAATTAATAAATAAGACTAGAAGCCAGTATTTTGAAAAAACAAATAAAATAGACAAAGTACTGGTAAATCTAATAAAAAATAAATGAAAGAAGAAAACCAAATTAATAGTATCAAAGATGAAAAGAGAAACCTCACCTCTAATAAAGAGGAAATTAAGGCAATCATTAAAAACTATTTTGTCCAATTATATGGCAACAAATATGGCAATCTAGATGAATATTTACAAAAATATAAATTGCCTAGATTAACAGAAGAAGAAATAGAATAGAATACTTTAATAATCCCATATCAGAAAAAGAAATTGAAAAACTCCCATCAAAGAAATCCCTAAGAAAAAATCCTTAGGGCCAGATGGATTCACAAGTGAAATCTATCAAACATTTAAAGAACAATTAATCCCAATACTACACAAACTATTTGACAAAATAAGCAACAAAGCGGTTCTACCAAATTTCTTTTATGACACAAACATGGTACTGATTCCAAAGCCAGGCAGATCAAAACCAGAGAAAGAAAACTACAGGCCAATTTCCTTAATGAACATAGATGCAAAAATCTTAAATAGAATACTAGCAAAAAGACTACAGCAAGTGATCATGAGGGTTATTCACTATGATCAAGTGGGATTTATACCAGAAATGCAAGGATGGGTCAATATAGGAAAATCATCCACATAATTGACCATATTAACAAGAAAACCAACAAAAAAATCACATGATTATCTCAATAGATGCAGAAAAAGCCTTTGACAAAATATAACACTCATTCCTATTGAAAACACTAGAAAATATAAGAATAGAAGGGGCTTTCCTAAAAATAATAAACAGTATATATTTAAAATCATCAGCAAGCATCATATGCAATGGGGATAAATTAGAAGCCTTCCCAGTAAGATCAGGAGTGAAACAAGGATGCCCATCATCACCTCTATTATTTAACATTGTACTAGAAACACTAGCAGTAGCAATCAGAGAAGAAAAAGAAATTGAAAGTATTAAAATAGGCAATGAGGAGAACAAGCTATCATTCTTTGTAGATGGTATGATGGTCTATTTAAAAGAATCCTAGAGAATCAACTAGAAAGCTAGTGGAAATAATCAACAACTTTAGCAAAGTTTCAGGATACAAAATAAACCCACATAAAACATCAGCCTTTCTAAATATTTCCAACACATTTCAGCAGCAAGAGTTAGAAGGAGAAATTCCATTTAAAATCACCCTAGACAATATAAAATACTTAGGAATCTATTTGCTAAGACAAACTCAAGAAGTACATGAACACAAATATAAAACACTTTCCACACCTTTAAAACTAGATTTAAACAACTGTAAAAACATTAACTGCTCATTGGTAGGTCATGCTAACATAATAAAAATGACAATCCTACCCAAATTAATTTATTCAGTGCTATGCCTATTAAACTATCAAGAAACTTTTTCTTGAATTAGAAAAAATCTATAGCAAAGTTCATTTGGAAGAACAAAAAATCAAGAATATCAAGGGAATTAATAAAAAATATGTAGGGGGGCCTACCAGTACCAGATCTTAAAACTCTACTATAAAGCAATGGTCACAAAACAATATGGTACTAGTTAAGAGATGGAAGAGAGGATCAGTGGAATAGATTTCGGGTAAATGACCTCAGCAAGACAGTGTATAATAAACCCAAAGATCTCAGCATTTGGGACAAAAATCCACTATTGTCAAAATCCACTGTTTGACAAAAACTGCTGGGAAAATTGGGAAACAGTATGGGAGAGATTAGGTTTAGATCAACATCTCACACCCTACAACAACATAAATTCAAAATGGGTGAATGACTTGAATACAAAGAAAGAAACTATGAGTAAATTAGGTGAACGCAGAATAGTTTACCTGTCAGATCTTTGGGAAAGGTAAGATTTCAAGACAAAGCAAGAGATAGAAAAATTACAAAATGTAAAATAAATAATTTTGATTATATTAAATTAAAAAGGTTTTGTACAAACAAAATCAAACGGGAAACAACAAACTGGGAAAAATCTTTATAACAAAAAACTCTGACAGACGTCTAATTACTCAAATATACAAGAAGCTAAATCAATTGTATAAAAAATCAAGCCATCCCCCAATTTATAAATGGGCAAGGGACATGAATAGCAATTTTCAGATAAAGAAATCAAAACTATCAATAAGCACATGAAAAAGTGTTCTAAATCTCTTATAATTAGAGAAATGCAAATCAAAACAATTCGGAGATACCACTTCACACCTAGCAGATTGGCTAACATGACAGCAAAGGAAAGTAATAAATGTTGGAGAGGATGTGGCAAAATTGGGACATTAATGCATTGCTGGTGGAGTTGTAAATTGATCCAAAATTCTGGATGGCAATTTGGAACTATGCCCAAAGGGCTTTAAAAGACTGCCTGACCTTTGATCCAGCCATACCATGGCTGGGTGTATAACCTGAAGAAATAATAAGGAAAAAGACTTGTACAAAAATATTTATAGCCACACTCTTTGTGGTAGCAAAAAATTGGAAAACGAGGGGGTGCCCTTTGATTGGGCAATGGCTGAACACATTGTGGTATCTGTTAGTGATGGAATACTATTGTGCTCAAAGGAATAATGAACTGGAAGAATTCCAAGTGAACTGGAAAGACCTCCAGGAATTGATGCAGAGTGAAAGGAGCAGAACCAGGAGAACCTTATACACAGAGACTGATTCACTGTGGTCAAATCAAATGTAGTGGACTTCTGTAGTAGCAGCAATGTAATTATCCAAGACATTTCTGAGGGATTTGTGAGAAAGAATGCTATCCACATCTAGAGAAAGTACTATGGGAGTAGAAACACAGAAGAAAAACAATTCCTTGATCACATGGTTCGATGGGGATATGATTGGAAATGTAGCCTCTAAGCTATCACCCTAATGCAAATACCAATAATATGGAAATAGGTCTTGATCAATGACATATATAAAACCCATTGGAATTGCTCATTGGCTATGGGAGGGGTGGTTGGAGGAGGGGAGGGAAAAAACATGAATCATGTAACCATGGAAATTTTTTCTTAATTAATCAATTAAAGGGGGCAGCAGGTAGCTCAGTGGATTGAGAGTCATGCCTAGAGAAGGGAGGTCCTAGGTTCAAAGCTGGCCTCAGACACTTCCCAGCTGTGTGACCCTGGGCAAGTCACTTGACCCCCATTGTCCACCCTTACCACTCTTCCACCTAGGAGCCAATAATACACAGAAGTTAAAGGTTTAAAACAAATTAATCAATTAAAGAAAATAAAAAATGAAAATAAAAATAGATGAGGACTTCGATAAAATTTCTTCAAATGTCACAGAATATTAAAAGGAACAAATGAAATAACTCTTAATTTCTCAACAACAGCAAAAATACTTATAAATCCTTTCCTTCTCTTTCATGGTTGTTGTTATATCATTGTTAGTATTTATTCACTACTTTTAGGCTTAACCTATTTAGAATCATATTCATTTGGTAAGTTATTAGGCTCAACACAGCAAATAATTGTAGGTATTTTTAAAAAAAGAAAAGGAAATGAACAGTGCAATTGGACCAAAAGCATACCCATAGGTTTCTCAGTAAGTCTGCTATTTCTATTGAGCTGGCCTATCTCTGGAAATTCCTCCTCAGATCTCCCAGACTACTTCCAGACACTGCAAAAGTACTGCTTGTTTTTTTCAATCCATCTTGTCATGAAACAATCCCCATCCAAAAATTATTCTTAAATTATTATCTACATTCTCCTCTTTGCATAAGAATACAGGAGTTCTTAAATACCTGTGATTTCCTCAGCATGGGAATGTCTCTTTCCTATCTAAAGTTTTTTTAAATCTATCCCTAACCTTACATGCAAGTCTAGAGAGTTGTTTGAGGCACAAAGAGATTGTTACCAGCAAGGTTGCACTCAACTAGGTAATAGGTAGGTTTTGAATTCATATTCTTTTAACTCCAAATTGATTTTTGCATACCTATCCTAAGCTAAAAATGTTTTTAACATTAAAAGAAATTATATTTACATTTACATCAAAAATGTTTTAAAAAAACATTCTTAGATTGGAAATCATTCAAAAAACAGACACCATCCAGATTTGGCCCACAATCTAAGTCATGTAGCATCTCTGTATAAGAGATACCATGCAGTCTATGATCTTAAACAAGTTGCTTCACCCTTTATGATCCTGTGAAAATGAAATGAGTCATGATATACTAACCCTATAGGCTCACTCGAACTTCCATTTTTTCCCCAGGGGACTTTGATCCTATGGGACCTTGGCATAATAACAATGCTTTGTGAATATGGCTAAGCTGGAGAAATGACAACCACCATTTATGAATGGAAGCAGCCTTAGGGATTGGATAAAGCAACTGCTATAAAAAAAATCAAGTCTGTTTCTGGATCCCCTAAATTCTACTCGAGGAATTAACTGTTACACCCCTCCCACTGAGCTATGTGGTTTGAGCAGTAAAATCTAGCAAGCCTCTGTAGCTAGTAGACTTCTTTCTTAGGGAAGGACTTGGGCATGCATGCCACTCTGCTGGGAAGAAAAAAACGGACTGTGCCTCTCCCTCTGGTTCTTGGTGTCTTTTTCACACTTAGTTCAACTCTGGTACATGGGGTGAGACACCTGAATAGATATGGGTTGACAGGTCACAATTTCTCCATCTATAAAAAAATTAGGTCATTAGATTAGGTAGCCACTGAAGTTCCATCCAGATCTAAATCTATGATCATATGGTATCTTTGAACTTTTTACAGTGATTTGTATTACAAGACTTTCTAGCTTCAACAAGCTATTCATAAGTGTTTTAGCCAAGTGAAATTGCATATAGTTTCAACTTTAAAAGTTAATAGCTGGTGACATACATGTAATAGACCTACAGAAACTCAAAATTGGAATTTATTTGAGTATATGGAGTTCAATCAAACCTCACCATAATGTCCTCCTACAATCATCATAGAGAGTAAACAAACTACCTTCTACATCATTCAACTTTAAGACAATTCTAATTTTTTAAGTTTTCTCTTTGATGAACCAAAATCAGACTTTCTGCAACTTTCATCCATTGTCCTCCATTTTGTTTTCTCCCACTAAGAAGGATAAGTTTAGTCCTTCTTCCAAATGACAGAATTTCAGACATTCAAAGATTGCTATTATAGACCCCCCCCAATTAAACTTTTTTTTCTCCAGGCTAAAAATCCCCACTTCTTTCCATTGTTCTCCATATAGCACAATTTAAGTTTTTCTCATCAACCTTGATTTCCCTTTGCTGGTTTGTCAATGTCTCTAAAATGTGACAGGAAGACCTGAAAAAAACATCACATTTGTTTGTGTGGGGCAAAGTACAGCAGGACTCTCTAGGTCTTCTTTGTGGATACCATACTTTTATTTAGTGTTTTCACTGTCATTGTTGTACTGGTGATTCATATTGAGCATACAATCACTAAAACTTAGAATTTCTTTTACAGCTTTGAGTTCCTCAGATGTGTGACATTGACATTTTGGACCCAAATTTTTGGTACTTTTTACCTAGAAGTATTAAATTCCATGTTACTCTATTTGACCCATTGTTGTTGAGTACAAGCAGACATCTAAGCAGAACTTTATAAGAGGAGAGGTAAATGACTTATGGTGGTAAGTAGAACAATAGTCAGGAAGAAAAAGGGTTAGAAGAAAAGAAAAAAGCTTAAGGAATTAAAGCCCATGTTTTATGAAGTAATAATAAGAGAGATCTTATATGATCATATTTATCTGCTAAGCTAGGCCAAAACGAATAACAAGCATAGCATAAATAGAATATTATATTTAGAGAAAACTGGCTATTCAAAGATTATATGTGAGACTTTTTGGAAAGTTATAGGACTTGTATTTGGCTCTAGAAAGATAGAATGTATTCAAAATATGAAGAAAATGGTGATACAAAAATATTGCATTTTAAGAAGATATATGAGAAAATCCAGAAACTGGAAGGTCTAAACAGAATAAAGATTGCATAGTTAAGAATTAATGAAGAAAAAATTGTTTAATATTATCATGAAAAAATATTATAGACCAGAAGTATCAAAGATGCAGCCCATAGGATAGATACTCTGGAATGAAGCCCGAATAAGATTAAAATATAATTGAAAAATACTTAACAAAATAAGTAAAAATAAAATAAAACATAGAAAACATTATATCTTAAAGGCATGTTATTATGCAGGCAACAGGATCCTTATGTATAGATTAGTGACTTCCATTTCTGTACAAGTTTGACAATACTTCTATAGAGTGTACAATAGAAGGACACAGGAGAAATTTGGGAGCAGATCACATATTAAGAATTGAAACATAAAATAGTGATAGGATATGTAAGTATATTGACATTTAAAAGAGCTCACTCTCTATTTGCTAGAAGCAAATCAGCTGGAAAAAATAACTTTATGACTAATTTCATCATTTAAAAGGGTGGACCAGATTTGATTCTGACCAATAAAGAGAAACTGGTTGCTGATATTGAAATTATACATGAATCATGGGAGAATTTGCCATTCCTCTATTCATGGTAGAGGAGACTAAAATGATCCATAGTCTAATGTGGCCTTGGCTAGAGAGAATAGGTTTCAGGTGACTCAGGGAAAAAAGTAAATATGTTTTTATGACCTATAATTCAACATGAGAAGCATGTCAGTCCAAGATGGACAGGAAAATCTTAAGAATGAAATTCTAACAATACAATTTTAAACATTCCTAATGAAAAAAGAAATGAAGAAACTATCTAAAGAGAATGAGTTATAATAGAATTATTTCAATTCCCCTTTTAACAGTTACTCAATCAGCAGAATGTCACTCACTTTATATGTGTGGGTTTCGGCAAAGAATTTGATGAAGACTCTCAAAATAATCTTCTTAGATAATATGGAAACTCATAAATTAGGTTTTTGTACAGTCAAATGAAAACCAAAACTAAGTAAAAGATGAGACCCTGAGAATATTAATTAATAGGTTGATACCAATATAGAGATCTGAAATTGGCTGCCCTATGAGTTTTTCCTTAGATATCTTTAGTTCATTATTTTTATCCTATCTCTAATGAAGACATTGTTGACATGTTTATCAATTAACACAAAAATAAGTGGGAAAGTTAGTTCAGTGGATGACAGAATAAAGATGAAAACAATGTTCCCATAGACTAGCAGTGGGATGATACCAGCAAGATAACCCTTAAGAAAGACTATGTAAATTTCTGTAATTCAATTTTAAAAATTGACTGCTGGAGAACAGGATGAATGAGTCATAGCTAGAATTCACCTGAATAAAAAATGCTAGCACTTTTATTGGATTAATATGAAGGAAAGAAGGAAGGAAGGAAGGAAGGAAGGAAGGAAGGAAGGAAGGAAGGAAGGAAGGAAGGAAAGAAGGAAGGGAAAAAGCATTTATTAAGTACCACTATATGCCAAGCACTATGCTGAGTGCTTTACAGATATGATTTCTTTTGATCCTCACAACAACCCTGGGAATAAATAATAATTATTATACAATATATTATGTTACACATAATCACATTAAATCAAATATAATAAATATTATAAAAAAAGATGGTGTGACTTTCTCAAGGTCATACAACTGGTGTTTGAGACTGGATTTGAGCTCAAATTTTCCTGATTTCAAGCCCAGCTCTGTATCCTCTGTGCTACCTAGCCGAATCTATGACAATGAATGGTTCTATCCTCATTAGTCACTGAACCACGTAAATTTTAAAAGGCCACAAAAGAAGACTTATGATAAAAATTTCTTAGAATGTCTTCAACTAGTTGGCACTATCCAGGTAGAATAAAGCTATATACCATAATTACTTCTGTAATTTAGTTCAACAAACATTGATTACATACCTAATAGGTATCAGGCACTGATAGAGTCTGGAGATTCAAAGACAAAAACAAAACTATCCCTGCCTTCAGTAGCTTACAGTCTCCTGGGGCATCACTTGAATAATTAGATAAGTAAATATAGATTTAGTTCCTTCATAATACACACAAAGTATATCTTATGCAAAATTTTCTTTTATATGTTCATGAAAAGTATATTTCACATCTAATCACTCTTTTTTTAACCTTTATCTGCCATCTTAGAATCAATATTGTCCCAAGACAGAAGAGTGAGAAGGGCTAGGTGTTGGGATTAAGTGACTGGTCCAGGGTGACATAGCTAAGAAGTGTCCAAAGCCAGATTTGAACTCAGAAGCTCCAATCTCTGGACCTGACTCTCAATTCACTGAGTCACCTAACTGCCCACCCCCATCTAATCACTCTTAATATCAAGTTCTATGTCTTTAGAACACTGGACCCAGTGTCAGGACTATTCGAGTTCAAATTTGGCCTCATATTTGCCTCATATTGGACCCTTGACAAATCACTTAACCTCTGTCTACCTCAGTTTCCTCAACTGTAGAATAAGGATAATGATCAGACCTTTCTCTCAGGGCTGTTGTGAGGATCAAATGGGATGTTTGTAAAGAGCTTAGCATAGTGTCTGGCAAAGAGTTTTAAATTTGATTGCTCCCTTCCCTCTCTATTCCCCCTCTCATTAAGAAATCAGTCCCTAAGAACAACTTGCAGATACTTTCAGAATTCGCTCATATATTAGCCTTTAATTCAATAGGAAAGAAAGATGAAATAATGATGAGATAGGAGAATTTCAAGGTTCAAGATCATGGAGGTTAGGTAGTTTAGTGTGGTCTCACATCCAGAGTAGGACCATGCTTATGTGACTGAGTGAGGATAAAGGTCCTAATTGGAGTCCTTTTTATTCCCCATAAAAGATGTCAATAAACATTTCAAAGTACCCAAGTAAGAGGGAAATGGTTAAGATGGAGAGGAAAACTGTGCTCTAGTTATAGAAAACCTTGAGGAGGGAGGCAAAACGTCCTGGTAGTCATTTTATAATAAAGCAAGAAACATCTGAACTGTGTGGTAGAGACAAATGAAGTTCACTTCAAGATAGAAAAGGTTGCAAAGTGAGATTGAGGGGTCACATGTAAGTTGATATTGGGAACAAGGAATATGTCAACTCTTCCTTTTGACCTAGTGGGTACAGGGACATGAGAAAAGGAGCAATTAATCCTGTAAAGAGTTGTTAGGGAAGTAGCATCTTCTTGAAGAAATCAAGTTTCCATGAATTCAAGACCAAAAAAGTATGAGAGGAAAGGTCCAGAAGGCTTGGAGTGTATTACTGATATAGTGGGACTTCTAGAGTGTACAAAGGAAAGAGAAAGTTATAAGGGATAAGGATTAGATTTGGATGGTAATGTTGAGCTAGATGACACAGAATTTAGGCAAAAGAAAATGGGGGGAAATGGAGGACTTTTCAGGTTAGCAATCATTAACGCTATATAACAGGAATTAGGATTTCCCTACTAAGAGCCAGGCATGATACTTAATGATAGAAAAATAATTCAGCTAGTCATTAGACAGGAGAAATATCAGTTGATTAGGACCTCTACATTGAAGAATGAGTCCCCTGGAATTTAAGATGTGATGTTCTACAATGATATCCTATAGTTGAAGAACTTGATTTAGTGACAAAGAAGTCAGGTATCTGGATTAGCTAGGTCCTGATGTTTAGGTCCCAAAGACCTGGTCTAGCTCTAGTAGAGGATTAAGTAGCTCTGATCCATTGAAGGCAACTCTAAACAGGGTAGTTCAGATACAATTGGTGACTCTGGACTAGGTTCTAGGCTGGCTGGCAACTCTGGTTAAGATGGCACTGATATTTCATTGTTGTGTGGGGAACAGTTTACACAGATGTGGCTCAATAGTTCAAATGACTATATTGGGGAGGCTTCACTTGATCATAAGCAAAACACAAAAAATCCTGATATGGTATGCTTAGGAAATAAAACAAAAACATGAGGAAGAAAAGCAAAGATCTAAGCAAAGAATAAGTCTTGCAGAATCCAGGGAAGAATTTTTTATTAATGATAATCAATACTAGCCAGGTGCTAGTGAGAATGCAGCCCCAGTATGGCCATCACTTCATTTACAACCTAGCTGTAATTTTTTTGCATTTCATTATGCCCTTGTACCTCCTATATTTAGCATTCAAAGCCACTCACATTCTGGCTTCACGTCTTTCCAGGCTTATTGCATGTTACTTTCTGGTCTGTGAACACACAATATTTCATCTCCTTTTTCCATGACTTTGTATAAACTGTTTCACCTACCTGCCCTGCTCGGAATATACTCCTTTCACACCTATACTTCTTAAAATTCAAGTTCCACTATGCCCAAAGGGCTATAAAACAAAGCATGCATACCCTTTGATCCAGTAATACACATTATGTCTATATTCCAAAAAAGATTTTTAAAAGGCAGGGGAGGACCTGCTTGTACAAAAAATATTTATAACTGCTTTTTTTGCAATGGCAAAAAATTGGAAACTTACGGAATGTCCATCAATTGGCAAATGGTTGACCAAATTGTGGTATGTGAGGGTGGTACAATACTATGGTGCATAAGAAATGATGAACAGGATGATTTCAGAAAGAGCTGGAAAGAACTATATGAACTGATGCAGAGTGAAATAAGCAGAACCAGGAGAATATTACATACACTAAAAGCAATATTGTGGAATGACCCAGGACAATTCTGAGGAACTGATGACAAAAATGCTATCCACCTTCATAGAAAGAACTGTTGGAGTCAGAATGCTGATAAAAGTATATAATTTTTCACTGGTTTATTTGAATTTTTGTTGTGAGGTTTTGGTTTTATATGCTTATTCACTGACAAAAATGAACAATATGGAAATATGTTTTGCATGATAATACATGTATTATCCAGATCAAATTCCTTGCCAGCTCTGGGAAGGAGAAGGAGAGACAATTTGGATCATATAACTTTGGAAAACTTATGTGGAAATTTATTACGTGTATTTGGTAAAAAAAAAAAAAAAGGATTATTCATTTGTTTAAAAAGAAAATCAAGTTCCACATGAGACTATTCTTGATTTTTCTTTCCCCAGAGCAACTGTTAGTATCCTGCCTCCCAAGGATACTTTGAACATATTTGGGGATTCATATTTCCATATATATGTTTTTGCTCCCAATAGAATCTAAGCTCCTATAGGATAGAAACCTTTTTTTTTGTTCTCCTATCCCTAAAACCCAGATCAGTAACTGACACATCCTTAGCATTTAACAAATATTTATCAAATGAATGAATGTCTAGTCTGCAAAAGACAATGTTGGACAGTACAATTGTCTTCAAGTGTATGAAAAACTATTGTTTAGAAGTGGGATTAGAATTGTTCTTGGTTCCCGAGAGTAAAACCAGGAAGAATGTGTAGAATTTGAAAAAAGGGAAATGTAGACTTATTTAAGGGGCTGTGTGGGGTGGGAAACCCTCAACTTTTAGAGTTATCCAAATTCTCTCTTTTTACTGATGTGGCTGTTCTGTCTCTCTGTCCTTTGCTGGAACCTCTTCCAGATCACATCCTCTTTCTCTAGGTGTCCCTCAAGGTTCTGTCCTGGGTCTTCATCTCTTCTCCCTCTATACTTCTCTTGGTGATCTCATCAACTGCCATGGACTTAATAACCATCTTTATGTTTATGATTCCCAAAATCTACATTTTCTGCCCCAATTTCTCTCCTGACTTCCAATCTCATTTCTCCCACTGCTTTTCAGACATCTCAAACTGGATGAAAGACATCTTAAACTCAATAGGTACAAAACAGAACTCATTTTCTTTCCCTTTAAACCATTTGCCTACTTCCTACTTTCCCTATTACTCTAGAAAGAAACATCAACCTCCTAGTCCCTCAGGCTCAGAATTTAGGAGTTATCATGGATTCCTCATTATTTCCCACCCCACCCCCAAATCTGAGCTATAGCCAAAGCCTGTCGATTTCACCTTTGAAGTATCTCTTTAATACACCCCTTTCTCTTCTCTGATGCTGCCAACTTTATAGTTCAGCTACACACCTCACACCTGGATTATGACAATAGCCTACTGGTGAGTTTACTTCCTTCCAGCATCTCCCCATTCGAATCCAATCTCCATTCAGCCATTGAAGCAATTTTCCTAAAACACAGGGTTTGCTCTATTTGGCATTCAAAGCCCTTCCTAACCTAGTCCACTCCTATCTTTCAAGCCTTTTTAAAAAGAAAGCCTTTACAAAGATGATCAAGGATTCCCTCCCAAAGCACACTCTTCATTCTAGCTACACTGGACTCCTGTCTGTTCAGTAAACAAGAGAATCCATTTTTTGACTCCAGTCATTTTCTCTGTCTTTCAAACTGGAATATTCTCCCTCCTGCACTGGCTTCTTTTAATTCTCAACTAAAATTCTACCTTCTATAGGAAGCCTTCCCTATCCCCTCTTAGTTCTAGTACTTTCCCTTTCTTTAATATTTCCTATTTATCTTATATGTAGCTTGCTATATATATTATATATATTTACATTATATTTGTTTCCTTCATTTGATTGTAAGCTTCTTGATTATAAGTACTGTATTTTGCCTCTTTTTTGTATCCTCAGCATTGAGTGCAGTGCCTGGAACATTGTAGGTACTTAATAAATGTATATTGGATTGAATTAATTGGGCTACCCACAGCAGTAGTTGGTGCCTTCTCATGGAAGTTCTTGAAGCAGAAGCTGGATGACACTTAGTCAGGTATGTTCTAGTGGGATTTCCTGAAATAGTTTGGGTGTAACTAGCTGGCATCAGGTTCCTTATAAATATGTGGTTCTATGATTTTAAAAGCTTTTGAATAACAATAAACAAATGAAATAATGAAAAAAATTTCCTACATTTTCCTTAGAATTTTTGTTATTCATTATTGCCAATCTTTTTTTCCCCAAAATTTAACACAATAGCTGATTTCAATCTGGTTCCTGATTCCACAAATCCCAGATTAATGGAATTAATTCATGAAATTGTATTATATGTGTTTTATTTTTAAATATATAATCTGATCCTGTGATACAGCTTGAGTGGGGTTAAGATAAATCATGGGAGATTTATTTATGAAGCTAACTGTCCATGCTATCCCTTTTTAATGATCCCAGAGCAGCTGAGGTAGCATTTTTATCTTTTAATTTTTTTTTCATTTTCTTCTTTCCATATCTTCTTTCTCTTAAGTTTATGCTTAGGGCTAAGAACAGATGATCAGGGTAGATATGGTGGTTGGCAGTCTTCCCAAACTATTTTGTTCCCTTTTCTATGTTTCCCCACAATAAGTATTTCTGGACAGTGTTTCATTCAACCATTGGCCTTGCAGATATATAGGTAAAAGGAGGTGAGGAGTAATCCTGACATTATGATATAAGGCTGAATCATCCACTGATGTCATTTGTTTGGGAGATGGGCGGGTGGGGATTGTGGAGAAGGACGTTTTTCAGGACAAGTGACAATTTAAAATCAATCACAAAGGCTAGGGTACAAACAGAATCTGATATGTTACTCCTACTTCTTCCCCAAGAATAATGTAAGATTCTCTTGAGGCCACTGAAGAAGCGTACCAATGATCTTTAGAGGAAACTAAAGTCCTCCCTTTCCTTCAAGAATCTTTAAGATGCAGAAAATAGCCTTCCTCTTAATAACTCTATTAGAACAAAGGGGAAGCAAGATCATTTGGCTTTCCTCAAAGAACAAGACACAGACTTTCTCTTCTAGGAGAACAGAAGGTCTATGTCATTTAGCTGGAAGAGAACATCAAACAGAAGCTTATGACTGCTACCCTGGGGTAAAGGTTGAACCTTCTCCTTGTGGGCAGCAATCTTGTGCAGCCCTCCTCCTGCCTGGACTCAAATATGTCCCCTGGTTTCCATCATTCTTCACCCTAGTGGATGCACTCCCTGTCTGCCTGTCCTCATCAGCTTCAATGTCACTGAATCCATTAGGTGACTCAGCCCTGTCAGCAGCAACCAAGGCACCCCCTGAAGATCTGGGCTTCAGCTTCCAACCCTCATTTGAACCCTATTAGGAATTTTAATTTCAAATTAAACTGCTCTGACTTTGTGTGTGTATGTGCAAGAGGGAGAGACAGAGACAGAGACAGAGACAGAGACAGACAGACAGACAGACAGACAGACAGAGAGACAGACAGACAGAGATAGACAGAGACACAGAGAAAGACAGAGAGACAGACAGAGACACAGAGACACAGACAGAGAGACAGAGACACAGAGACAGAGACAGAGAGAGAGACAGACAGAGAGACAGAGACAGAGAGAGAGGAGAGACAGACAGACAGAAAAAGACCGAGAGAGAGAGAGAGAGAGACAGAGAGAGAGAGAGAGAGAGAGAGACAGAGACAGAGACAGAGACAGAGACAGAGAGACAGAGAGAGAGACAGAGAGAGAGACAGAGAGAGACTTAACCTGCTGGGGTAATGGAAAATGAAGGGAATACAGTACTACCCTTGTCCCTTTTCTTCTCAGCCATGTATTCTCTAGCTCTCTTCTCTCTCCTCACAGAAGGTCTAGCTCAATTATGGCTACCAAATGATGTGGTTGGTGTAATTCCCTCCAGATACTCATGAAAAGATATTTCAAATAATCCCAAGCACCTCAAAGAAACCAGAAAACTTTAAGATTATGTTTGTTGTTGTATCTAATCAAAGCTAGCAAACATAGAATTGTGTCTTTCAAGTTATTATAGATGATAATCATTTTTGTCTAGATAAAATAAGATTACAAATGTAGAGTACCATAAAATATCTTAGCAAAGGTAAAACACAAATAATCATGACTTCCTTTGCATCTTCTTTCCTTGTCTGTCAACCAAACCAATAACAAGAACCAAAGATCAGAATTCTGGTCAAGGGGTGGGGGGAATGTAGTATAAATAACAGTTGAGTTTTCTGTCAATTTGGAAAGTGGAAATTGCAAGGCTCAGCTGAAAGCAGCCTTTGTCTCGACATTCTGGAGCATTGTCAGCATCCCATCTGAGCCTCTCAATCATTCTGGGATGATTGGAAATCCAATGGCTGACAATAATAATCGGCTTGCTATCAAAGGAAGGGTATGACATGTTTGAAAAGTGCTCACTCATGTCATTGCTTTTATTTTTCTAAAGAAACAGATGATTCAAGGACACACCCAGCTGTCAATTAATTAAAAACTATTTAGGGTGTGACACTATGGTAGAGAATATGCAAAAAATGGCTTGGCCCACATGGAACTTACAATCCAGTTAGAGATTAGAGACTAACCTTAAAAAAATCAAATTGCATTTACCAAAGTTTTATACTACTGTTAAGCTTAAGCAACTGGCCCCAAATCAGGAGATGGGGAGTGGAGGGAAATAATCTCATGTTAGCAGCTGGAGCCAAGGTGCTGGCTCCCCTTCTGGGATACCATTTTGTTTGTGCAGTGCAGCTGCACCAGAAAGTTTTTTGTTCTCCCAAGAAAAACCTAAACCGAATGGATAATTGGTATTCAAGACGCATGTTTTCCACCAGCAAATAAGAAAAAAGCACAACAGTATTCTTGAAGAATGCTGATTTTTAGTGTTTTGCAATTCTGCATTTTCAAAAATGGCATCTGTTTTGTGTGAGACTGAAAAATCTGGAGGAAAATTTTTGAAAAGGAGAATAAAATTATGTCCCTAAGCATTCTGCTCCCTACTCCCTTCAAATGATATTTGTTTAGTTGGCCCACTCTACCAAAAACATTGTCACGGCAGAAGTTTTTGTAATTTTTGCCCACATTGCTGACAGGTTTTGAAATGGTGTTCCAGTGGCAAATATTTTAGAAGTTACTTTCTGTGGGCTTTTTTCCATTCATCAAATCAACCTTTCTCTTAAGTACTCCTAAAAAGGTGCCTTCTAGGTGTGTAAATGAATATAATGCCTAACATTTATATGGTGCTTTTTTGAGGAAGAACTCAAAAGTGTTTTACAGTCTTCAGTTTTTACAGACTATTTATTGTTTGTTGGTGGCTTGTACAGAGAGAAAAAAGTTTTTTAAGAGCTATTTCTTATTCATTTCCATCTCTTTGATTTATCACTCATCGGTCTATAAATTTTCTGTTTCTAGTTCATATAAGTAAAAAAAAATCCAGTAATTCGTTTAGTTTGTCAGCCAGATCCCAGACTTGCACAAGGATGAATATTAAGTATAATCACATTGTAAATACCTATTACAAATTATGTAGTTGCCCCAGGTGTAGGCTAGTTCTAATGCAAATCTCTATGTTTCTAATTCCTTAAAAATCTTTTCAACCCCCAAATTGCATATCAGATTTCCAGATTGAGTCTAGGAGAAGGAAAGTTCTTCTGATTTTCCAAGGGTTTCCAACTACCCTAATTCCCTAGGATGTTCTAGAGCCCCTGGAATCCCAGGTTTGAGCTCCTCTGCTATTTTCTCTCACCAGTGAATATGGGAAATAATACTGTACATGTGAGAGAAGTGGTTAATTCAATTCAATTCAAATCAATAAACTTTATTGGACACCTACTATATGCAAGATGTCGAGAGACTTTTATTTGGCATAAGGGTCCCAAATTGTATCTATGATTCAATATTAATTTATTTAATTCCTTTAGGTAACCACATTGACACCCAATGTTTTAGATAATTTCTATCTTAAGACCCCCAACATATTTCTTTGTATGAAAATGTTCATTCAAATCTGTATATAAATTTGTGATCCTATATATATCTAGGTCTACTCACAAATGATACCCAATGCAATCCACCATGCCTGCTGAAACTGTCTTTTCCATGTCTTCCTCTGAGTTCAACAAAGGGAGTTCAGCTGACATGTTGGAAACATCTAACTCTCTTCAGATAATGCAAAGATGAGAATGGACTGTCCTAGATATCCCTCAGGCATATTCTGACTTTTGTTTTTGGCATCTCTTGCTCACATCACATGTCCAATCACACTTTTTTTACTATCATATATTTTCCTGATGAGGTCACTTAGTCTTATTCTTCAACATTCTATTCATGACCGCCTTTTGCTCCTTCATTGATTTCTATTTGATAACTACATTCAGTTCTTTAGATATTGTTGTGTTCTATACCTTACTTTTGGAAGAATAAGTGAGTCTAAGGCTTGGAGATGGGGGGTCCTGGGTTCGAATATGGCCTCAAACACTTCCTAGCTGTGTGACCCTGGGCAAGCAAGTCACTTAACCTTTATTGCCTAGACCTTAAATTGTATTGATTCTAAGACAGAAAATAAGGGTTTGGAGGGGTTTTTTAAGATAAATTTTTGTTTCTAGGAAAAGTTTGGTTTCATTAAAGGAGTATTGAAAACTCATAAGGAAAACCCAGCCTTCCCTCCTATTTATTTCTATACCGAATTCACTGACCACTTGTTTGATCTAGTCCCAATATTCATATCTATTTAACCATGTTATATGCTGGATAAAGACATTCTTCATCTATCTGGTCTTTTATGTATAGATTATCAGGCCAAATTTTGGGGGTGTTGTGGTGATCTTTTTTCAAAAGATGATACAGTATTCTGGGGTTTGATGCAGCTAGCACCATGGCAGAAAGGGGGGAAAAAAGTATCCTGCTATCCATAATCTCTTCAATTTGGACTCTATGTAAGGTGTCCTCCAACACAGTCATGAACACCTTTGATATGAATCTTTGTGTTAAACCTTACCTGATTTATGATCAGAGGACAATTGAATAGTACTATAATTTTTAAGATATCTTGAATGCTTTTGGTTTGTGATTGGGAGACTTTTCTGGAACAGCACCCATAAAATGGCATTTTGCTCTACTTAAGCATATGAATTTTCATAGTCAAAGAACAATAAGCATTGTGGGATCTTATATTTTCCATGTTACTGAGTCAATTAAATAATGATAAAGATGGGGTCCATTATAGAATATCATCTATAAGTATGTTCCTATTCTCTATTAATAAGAGGTGACCATTATCCTTGGCCATCTTTTAATTTGAGATAGACAAAAGAGATACACCTCCAGGCCACACCTTGATAGCCTAAACCCTGAGGATCCCAGACAGACCCTCCCCACCCACCTAATGCCTGAGTGCAAGAAGTCACATGCACACTCTGGAAAAGGATACAAAAACCCCCAGAAGGGAGGCATCCAGAGAGCAACCCCCAACAGTTGCTCCACTGGTGCTGCCATGCCATGTTGTGGAGGGCAACCCCCCAGGGTTGTTTAACTCATGCTGTCTTGCTGGCCATTGATCCTATCTTACTAATAAATCTTTCTTTTTACTTTTAAGCTAAGCTTGGAGTCCTCTGATTCCTGAGAAAGGTTTCCTTCCTGAACCCAGGGGTCCAGCATTTGCACCCCTATAACAATACCACAAAACTTTTAATTCTCAGAGAAATGATTCAACTATCTCCACTCACCTAGCAGCAAACACAAGGCCATAGTTTTATGCAATCCCAGTCCTAAATTAGAGATAGCCCAACCAAATGATAATATGGATTAAGAGCAGATGGGCTATGCCCAGGTGTGCCTATACTAGTGACTTTGCCTAAATACTCTTGTCCTCTTCCAACTTCTACATGTTGCAATAGATACTAACTACATTGAAACATTCCATTAACCTGGAATGCCTTGGCAGATAGCTGCCTTTTACCTGAGGGGAAAAGGATCTACTAACTATGTGGGGACCAGTTCCTTATCCAGAAGTCTCTTCAGGCTGGGACCCAGGCTGAGGAATTCTATATACCACAAATCAAGGAGGCCAAAGGATTCCTAGAGTCCAGCCTCAGCTGTTATGCAATACTAGAAAAACAAAATGACCAGAGACCAAGTAACCAGCAATATAAGTAAAAGATTCAAACACAAAAGATGTCAAGAGAAAAATATTTTCAAAAAAAAAACCCACAGCATACAAAATTATAAACTTCCAGAAAACACAAAAATTTAGATGGAAAAAAGAGCAAAACTATAAATAGAAACCAAAATACTCTTACTTTATGAAGAAAATAAACTAATAGTACATGAAAACAGATTGAATTTTGTGGAGAACAAGAAATTTCAGAAGGTCTCACAAAAAATAAATAAAATTCACAAAGAATGAAACTAGAAATGATTTTAGGTCAAAAATTAAAGCCTTCAATACAGGGGGGGGAAAGAGTGTTTAACTTAAATAAAAATACAAAACACATTAGTGGATTATGGAAAAAATAAATCTATAGTAAAGAATCTTTCTAAAGAAGTAAGAGGCTAAGTAAGATTTGAGATATACTAAAGTGGAGGAAAATTTGGCAAAAGAGAACCAAAATGCAAAACATTAAGAGAGCATATTAATTCTACCCATAACATAGTGACTAAGAAGACAAGATATGCAGAGATAACTTAAAGGCTATAGGTTACCCAAAAAAACATGACATATTATACCTCAATATCTAATAGAGCAAATAATACAAGAAGATTTTCCAGAATTTATGAATGCAGAAAAGAATGTGTAAATCAAGTAAATAGATGGGTCACTGTTAGTTATAAAACCTCATACTACAAACTCCAAGACACATGGTAGTTAAAGTTTCAGTGACAAACAACTAATTTTGCATATGGCCAGGAGCAAGACCTTCAGATATGAAAGAGATCCTACTTGAATAATGTATAATTATTCTGCAGTTATAAGAAATCAAAGAAAGGAATGGAATAATATATTCCTAAAAAACAATAGGGCTCATGATGTAACTCAAAATGACATGCCTTGAAAAAGTGAACTTAATAAGCAATGAAAAAAGTGAACATTCAACAAAAAAGAGGTGAGAAGTTGTTTTTGTTTTCATTTGGAAACATCCCAAAGGAAAAAAAGAAAAGAAAATAAAATTATTAAGAAAATACTAAATAATAAAAATTAATTATCCCATTTTACGCCTTCTTGTCCATTGAGGGGAGGGTAAGAAAAATGACCGATGGTAAAAAGAAAGAAGAAAATTCATTAGGGGATTTTTAAAAGGACTTAAAGGGTTAAAGACTTCAGCAGGAGCAAAAGTGAATGTTGAGGTGAAGCAATGGACTAAATCCTCTACCCTCAAAGGGGAATCAATATCTTTTGTGGCAGTGAATTATAGAGCATGTGAATAGATTAAAGAGCAAAAAAATGGGAAAGACAAAGAAGGCTATATTCTTCCCAAGTTAGTAGTTGAACAGTGAAGGGTAGAAGGATAAATGAATCCTTTTGACTTTCTATGAGAGGAAATCTGCTCAAGAAGGGGATGGAGGTAGTAAAAGGGTGTGACTGATCCAAGGGACTCAAAAAAATTAATTTCTTACTCTGTAGGGATAGGGTGAAGTGGCGCTCATAAGTCTTTCTGTAGAAATGAAGACCTGAGCTTGTGGCAGATGATATGGGCCTTATGACAAACTTACTCTAGGAAGTTTTCTCTTTGGGAGACTGGCTTCTCAGACAGACAACTGTACCTTTTCTACCAAGGAAAAAAGTTGTATGGATTCCTAGAGGCAACCAGCACCCAGACTGATAAAGGAGAATAAAGGAGAGAGACAGAGAGACAGAGAAACAGAGAAACAGAGAGACAGAGAGGAAGGGAAGGAGAATGGAGAGAGCTAGAGAATCAACTGTAGGGTTTAAGGATACCAAGTATGAATGCCACTAAGGTAAGCACTCTGGCCACATAATTTAGGGTTCAGAGTAAACCTCAACATTAGAGCTCTGCTTCAGCCTCACTATTTTTTCTAATATTTCTAATGGTGAGAAAAAGCAAGGGAAAAAAAGAGATTGGGGATGGATCTATAAAGACAATAACATACGAATTAGATTTTAATGGGATGCACAAATCTTGTACATTGGATACTTTGACTTAGAGAGAATAAAGAAGAAATATATATATGTGTGTATATATATATATGTGTGTGTGTGTGTATGTATGTATGTATGCATGATTCAATTACATTCAGAATAGACTAAAAGGGGGAAAAAATAAAGAGGAAAACACAAAAGAAAAATATCTTAGAAAGGAGATCAGAAGAAACTTACCAAAATAAGAGGTTGAAAGGAAGAAAGCAATGAAAATAAATAGTTGTAGCATTAAGTAGGTAAGTTCTGAGGTGACTATCCCAATTCCCACTTTAACTTATAAGTCAAGTTCCCAAGAAAACTGGCTATGCCTTACTCTCTGGATACCAGCATTCTAAATCTTCAAGGTTGTCTTTCTAATACTTTAGCTCACTAGCTCCCACTGGCAGACTTCCCACCAAGATTATCCATTTACATAACTAAGCCAGATTTAATTAGCTTTTAGAAAAGGATATACACTATGATGGTATAGTTGGTACAAAACATTTCACCCCCTTAATCTGTGACACAATCTCCCATAAATATGTACAAAGTCCAGAGGAAAGGGGTATCAGATTTAAAGAGTACATGTAGCAAATGGGCAACAGCTCCTAGGAGTATATGACCTATAGTCCTCAAGATGTTCTTCTTCGGTATAGTACAATTTCTTCTGCTGAGATCTTAGTAAAGTCCTAAATCCATGTCCAATTTGTCCTTGGACCTCAATGAAAATATCTTGTTATCATCTGTTCCAAGGATAATGATAGGGTGCTAATGGGAAGACAGAAAATTCTAACTCCCAGACTCCCAACTCCCAGAATTCATGAAGTCCTCCTTCAGTTAAACTCGGAAAAAGGAAGAGACCAAGGTTCACTTATGTCCTCCTTGAACTAAGGCTCATGTAATGCTAAGGGTTACTTTTGCAGCTGTTTAACTCTTTTTGGTTTGAGACTTCCTCCTACAATAAGACACATTTGTTGCAGGATCTGAAACATTCACGAGACTCATCAGCAGGCCCAGATGTATTCTTATACATTACCACAAAATTTAGCAAGAATTTGTTGAAAATAACCAGAAGCTATAAAATATTCGGTCATCTAGCTACCAACATACATCTAGGAATTCTATGAATTCAACTGTAAAAAAAAATGCAGAAATACAATAAGACACATTTTTCCACCACAATTTTAACTAAAAAGGTAAAAAAAGTAGTTTTATTATTATTATGCAAAGATCCAGCAATTCAGCTTGCAACAAAAAGCATAAAGGAATATATAAATGAGAACAACACCAACTATTATAAGAGAGGTAGAAAAGAAAGATAACATCACTAAATGAGGAAGCACTACACCTGTATATTCCAGCTGGGGAGTCTCAGGGTACAGCATTTCAGGGTGTCTTATTCAGGAAAATGTCCCAGGCAGAGAAGGACATCTCAGATCGAATCCAGTCCTGAGGGCTTCCTAAGGATCATTCTTTGGACATCGAAACCCTGATTCCTTGGTCAAAGGCATCCCATAGCTTCTCACCCATCAAGACTTCAACCAACAAGTCAGCTAAGTGTTTAGACTCCATTTTAGAAGCGATCTCTTAGTCTCCTTCTCCCGTTACCCAACCTTACTGAGACACTCCCATTCAGTAAAAACTTACAATTATAGAAAAGTATAGAAATAGAAACAGAAGGAGAAGGGGCAGGGGAAGAATCTTGGGAGTGGGAACCCCAAAGGTTCCCTCCTGAGTGATGGACCCAATAGAAATAGAGAACAGGGCACCCCCAAATCCCACTGCCCTTCACCATTTTCCCCAACCCCTAAATTGTGAGTAATAAAAGCCATTCATTAGCCAGATAGTGTTCCAGAGTGCCTGAGAGACAATGAGGGGGAGGGGAATCACAGCTTGGTCTATCTGCCTCCATCTTGAAGCCAGACCACCTGCTGTGAAGTTGTCTGACCTTGGAGGAGGCTTGCTTCAACCCTGCCCTCATTCAGAATCAGATTGGGGTACCATATACCTTATCTTAAAGGAAAGCCTTGCCCCCAACTCCTATGGGGTGACATCCCCTCGAAGTCTCCAGTGTATATTTGGCAATAGGGGAGAGCTAGAAGAGAGTCTCACTAATAGATACTCTCTATCTCTCCTCTATCATAACATTGATATCTGGCTCTAATTATTATGACATCATCAGGGTAGCTAAAAAAAGTCTACTTAGAGGGAACAGTGACAAACAGTATAGGATGAAATGTCAAGACATATATGTGTGTGTGTGTGTGTGTGTAAATATATATAAAACTAGAGGTAAAAAAAAGAAGATAATATTAAGAAAAATGGGAAAAGAGACAAAATGGAGTAAATTTATATTCCATAAAGAAGCACATTGGGGGAACATAGGAGAAGACAAACCCTGGAAGGATAAAGAGATTAGAAAGAAGAAATACTTAATTCTTAAATGCATTGAAATTAACTTAAAGAGGGAAGAACAATCAAATCCATTGGGGCATAGAATTGATTCACATTGCCATATAGAGAAGTAGAAAGGTAACAAATGGACTGGTGGGGAGGGAAGCAATAATAGGGAGGGAGGGGGTTGATTAAAAAGACCGTAAAGAATAATAAGATGGGAATAAGAAGGGAGGGGGGAGAAAGAAAAGTACAATAAGGGAGGGGACTATGGGGACTGATTAAAAACAAAACATTGGCATAGAAAGAAATAGTGAAAGAAGAAAGGGCAGGACAAGGAGAAGGAATCAAAATGTTGGGGAATACACAGCTGATAATTATAAGTCTGAATGTGAATGAGATGAACTTGCCAATAAAATGGAAGCAAATAGTAGAGTGGATTAGAAACCAAAATCCTACCATATATTTGTCCTCAAGAAACACACATGAGGCAGATAGAAATCCATTGAGTAAAAATAAAAGGTTGGAGCAAAATCTATTGGGCTTCAACTGAGGTAAAAAAAAAAGGCAGGAGTTGCAATCCTGATTTCTGACAAATCCAAAGTAAAAACAGATCTGGTTAAAAGAGATAAGGAAGGTAATTACATCTTGATAAAAGGCAGTATAGACGATCAAGAAATAGCAGTACTCAAAATGTATGCGCCAAATGGTATAGCATCTAAATTTCTAAAGGAGAAACTGACAGAGCTCAAGGAGGTAATAGATAGAAAAACAATACTAGTAGGAGACCTGAACCTTCTGCTATCAGAAATAGATAAATCAAAACAAAAAATAAATAAGAAAGAGGTAAGAGAGGTGAATGAAATCCTGGAAAAATTAGACTTAATAGATGTGTGGAGAAAAATAAATAGGGACAAAAAAGAATACATCTTCTTTTTAGCAGCTCATGGTATATTCAAGAAGATTGACCATGTCCTAGGTCATAAAAACATGGCAAACAAATGCAAAAGAGAAAAAATAATAAATGCAACCTTTTCAGATCATAATGCAATAAAAATAATAATTAGTAAGACTACATGGATAGGCAAATCAAAAACTAATGGGAAATAATATTATTCTCCAAATCATTTAGTTAAAGAACAAATCATAGAAACAATTAACAATTTCATAGAAGAGAATGACAATGATGAGACATCCTAAGAAAATCTGTGGGATGCAGCCAAAGGAGTACTAAGGGGGAAAGTATATCTTTGAGTGCATATATTAACAAATTAGGGAGAGCAAAAATCAGTGAATTATGCATACAAATCAAAACAGTAGAAAGCAAAAAAATTAAAAATCCCCAGATGAAAACTAAATTAGAGATCATAAAAATTAAAGGAAAAATTAATAAAATTGAAAGTAAAAGAAATATTGAATTAATAAATAAGACCAGAAGCTGGTACTCTGAAAAAACAAATAAAATTGACAAAGTACTAGTCAGTCTAATAAAAAAAGGAAAGAATAAAACCAAATTATCAGTATCAAAGATGAAAAGGGAGACCACATCTCTAATGAAGAGAAAATTAAGGCAAATATTAAAAATTTGCCCAATTATATGGCAATAAATATAGCAATCTAGGTGATATGGATGAATATTTATAAAAAACAAATTGCCTAATTTAACAGCAGAAGAAATAGAATACTTAAATAATCCAATATCAGAAAAAGAAATTGAACAAGCCATCAAATAATTCAATAAGAAAAAATCCCCAGAACCAGATGGAATCACAAGTGAATTCTATCAAACATTCAAAGAATGACTAATACAAATTATTTGACATAATGAGCATAGAAGGAGTTCTACCAAATTCCTTTTATGACACAAAGAAGGTACTGATCCCAAAGCCAGGCAGATCAAAACCAGAGAAAGTGTAATGCAAAAGTTGTAAGAGAGGGTTTTGCTCTTGCAGGGGGCCAACTGAAAATTCCTGGCAGTTGGAAACCTTAGAATTCAGAGAGAGTTGAGTTGGTCCCTGACACTTGAACAGAGCGGAAGGATCAACCAGAGCTCTATTTTGGCATACGGTTTGCTTTGGCCTATGCCTTGTCTTTGGATAATTTGAACCTGGCTAATTTCTCTGGACCCCTCCCTGACCTTCTCCATATTACTTCCCTGTTTTCCCTGCCTGTTTTCCCAGGGCTCTGGAAGGCAGGGTGGCTTTTGGATTTTTAGTGAAAAAGATTTTATGGGTCTAGTTTTCCCCAGTAGGCAAGTAGGACATCCTTGAATTCAAACTATCCCTTTATCTACCTTAAAGCAGCTAAATCTTCCTCAGCTGAGAGAGCAGGTTCCCTCTCAGTCTAACCCATTCCTGAGACCCTCCCCATCTTGTGTTTCTCCCTAGCAATTGTCAGAAACCCCAATCCCCTCTCTCCTTCCAGACCACCATGAAACATTAATAAAACACTTGGTTACCTAATTAGACCCTCTGGAGAATCTTTGTGTTAAAGAAACTAGACAAAGTTTAAGGGGAAGGAATAATTCTCTTTTATTTCCTAAGGGAAACTGGAGGCATCCATCTTGGGAGGAAGTAGTTTCCCAAGGCTTCCTCCTGAATGCCTTCAGTTTCAATGACAGGGAGGAGCCTTGTGATTGATTCCTCCTTTGAGGGTTTGAGAAACTGACAAGAAAGCCCTCAAGTCAGATTCAAACCACTTCTGTCTGGCCCTATTCCTTGTGTCTGTAAAAGTACCTTTCCTGCCTAGAAGGGTTCAGCCTATTTCCCCCCAGTTTCTTCTGTCTCTGGCCTGAGTGTCTAGTCTGTGTCAGCTGCCTCTCCTGAACACCTTACCCTGTACCCTTAACATCCCAGTACAGCCTTGTCTATTTCTCCCTAAACTCAGCTATCCCTTTCATTCCTCTCCTATTACCTCAATCACCTTTTACCCTCTGTCATTCAGCAAGGGAAATAGATCACCCCTGAACTTTAGTGTACTCCCCTTTTTATCCACAACAAAAGAAAACTACAAACCAATCTCCTTAATGAACATAGATGCAAAAATCTTAAACAGAATACTAGCAAAAAGACTCCAGCAAGTGATCATGAGGGTTCTTCATTATGATCAGGTTGGATTTATACCAGGAATGCAAGGATGGTTCAATATTAGGAAAATCATCCACATAATTGACCATATCAACAAGAAAACCAACAAAAATCACATGATTATCTCAATAGATGCTGAAAAAGCTTTTGACAAAATTTAACACCTATTCCTATTGAAAACACTAGAAAGTATAGGAAAAGAAGGGTCTTTCCTAAAAAAATAAACAGTATGCAGAGATTAAAATTAATATGCAAAATACTAAATATTATATTTATGAATACTTTACTAATAATAAACTAACAGAAACCTAACTAAAAGGTTACTAACCAGCCCACTCCCAGGAACAAAAGAAGAAGAGGGAAGAGTTATAGCCAAATATAAAACAATAACATGACCACGCAAATGTGGAGGTGCAGGAGAGATTAAAGGGAATTTTGGGAAAACTAAGGAACTTACGGGGGATGAAGACCAATGTTCAAAATCTCCATTTATACACAGTATATATCTTAAACCATCAACAAGCATCATATGCAATGGGGACAAATTAGAAGCATTCCCAATAAGATAAGGAGTGAAACAAGGATGCCCATTATCACATCTATTATTTAACATTGTACTAGAAACACTAGCAGTAGCAATTAGGGAAGAAAAAGAAATTGAAAGTATTAAATCAGGCAATGAGGAGACCAAGCTATCACTTTTTGCAGATGATATGATGATCTTCTTTAAAAATCCTAGAGAATCAACTAAAAAGCTAGTGGAAATAATCAACAACTTTAGCAAAGTTGCAGGAAACAAAATAAATGCAATTAATCATCAGCATTTCTATATATTTCCAACACATCTCAGCTGCAAGAGTTAGAGAGAGAAATTCCATTTAAAATCAACCTAGACACCAGGACAATTCTGAGGGACTTATGGAAAAGAATGCTACCCACATTCAGAGGAAGAACTACAGGAGTGGAAACAGAAGAAAAACAACTGCTTGAACACATGGGTTGAGACGGACATGATTGGGGATGTAGACTGGAAACTACCACACCAATGCAACTATCAACAATTTGGAAATAGGTCTTGATCAATGACACATGTTAAAACCAGTGGAAATACGCATCAGCCATGGTGGGGGGGGGAATCTCGGGGGGTGAAGGGGAAAGTAAGAGCATGAATTATGTAACCATGTTAACTTTTCTAAAAAATAAATATTAATAAATGTTTAAAATAAAATAAAATCACCCTAGACAATATAAAATACCTGGGAATCTATCTACAAAAACAAACGCAACTACAAAACACTTCCCAAACAATTAAAACTAAATCTAAACAATTGTAAAAAAATTGATTGCTCATGGGTAGGTCATGTTAACATAATAAAAATGATCATTCTACCCAAATTAAATTACTTATTTAGTGCCATACCTATCAAACTATCAAGAAACTTTTTTACTGAATTAGAAAAAACTATAACAAAGTTCATTTGGAAGAACAAAAGATCAAGAATATCTAGGGAAATAATGAAGAAAAAAACATGAAGATCTTAAACTGTACTAGAAAGTAGTGTTCATCAAAACAATATGGTACTGGCTAAGAGACAGAAGGGAAGATCAATGGATCAGTAGGCAATTTTCAGATGAAGAAATAAAACTATCAATAAGCACATGAAAAAGTGTTCTAAATTTCTTATAATTAGAGAAATGCAAATCAAAACAAATCTGAGGTACCACTTCACATCTAGCAGATTGGCTAACATGACAGGAATAATGAACTGGAGGAATTCCATTTGAACTAGAATGACCTCCAGAAATTGATGCAGAGTGAAAGGAGCAGAGCCAGAAGAACATTGTACACAGAGACTGATACACTGTGGTAAAATCAATTGTAATGGACTCCTGTACCAGCAGCAATGCAATGACCTGGGACAATTCTGAGGGACTTATGAAAAAAAGAATGCTATCCACATTCAGAGGGAGAACTATGGCAGTAGAAACACAGAAAACAGAAGAAAAACAATTGCTTGAATACATGGGTTGATGTGGATATGATTTGGGATGTAGACTCTAAACAACCACCCCAGTGCAATTATCAATAATATGGAAATAGATCTTGTTTAATGACACATGTAAAAACCAGTGGAAATGCACATTGGCTATGGGTGGTGGGGGGACAGGAAGGAGGGTGGAGGGGAGACTAAGAGCATAAATCATGGAAGCATGGAAAAATTTTCTAAAAATAAATTTTTCTTTTAAATAAATAAATAAATAACAGTAGGGATTTATCAAAATTCTATTTTAACCCTTCAGCTTAAAGGATGCCAAAGACACTAAGTCTCAAAATATGGGATAGAGAGCATTCCAGGTATGGTGAATAGCTAGAGCAAAGATATAGAGATGGGAAGTGGAATGTTGCATGTGAGGAACATTAAGCAGCAAAGTGTAGTAAGGTGTAAGAGTGAATGAAGAGAAGTAGAGCATGAGAAGATTGGAAAAAATAAGTGGTAGGTCATGAAGAGATTAAAAGGCCAACAAAATAATTTGTAATTAACCCTAGAAGCAATTGAGAGTCTTGATGAGAAGAAGGCTATAAGAAAGAATTCTAGGCAAATAGCCTCAGTTCTTTCTGTGAATTGTGAGACAAGGTTCTCAGCAAAAAGAGGAGGGAAAGGGAGGGAAATTTAAGGAGATAAATAGCTGTGGTATTTGGAATAGCTGTGGTAATGAGTGAATCAAAGAACAAAATCATTGAAACAATAACTGTGAAAAATCGTGATTATGAAACTACACATGTTATTAATATATAAAACCAAAAAGACTATGTGAATAATAAACCAACCTAATTCTCTGAAATTAATAATAAAATTTATATACCCCAAGATAACTTGATTAAAAAGAAAAGAGAAAAATCAACAAAGTAAAAAAATGAATAAGGTAAAATATAAACTCAATTTTTTTTTTACAGAAGTAAACATCATCTAGGCTACCTTCCCACTTCAAAATTCACCATGGGTTGAGTACACAGAAGGTAACTGATTCCCCCAGGTTCCAAAGTACCTTACAGGTCTTCATTCTTAAAACTATAGGCCATGAGCCCCCACTGGTATGTTTCTCTCAAGCAGCCAGTCAGGAGATGCAATAATTTCATAGAAAAGACTACTAGTAGTTAATATAGTAAGAATAATAGCTACAAAACATTTTCCCCACAATCCTAAGGCAAATTCTGCCCAAAATACAGTTTCTTTGGGAAGATTAGTAACAAATAAACAAAATGATAATGAATCACATACATAATGAATACAAATATCCAATACAACTCATGCCTACAATACTGCAGTGCTCCAATGTCCTGTCTCTCCTAACAGGTTTCACTTAGAAGCTTGATTTATAACTGCCAGATCTCCCTCTCCCTTGAATCTATGGCCAGATCATTGTTGCCAGGGGTCAGACGCTTTGTAGCTGTTTCCTTTTTTAAGTCACTGCTTTTCTGTGTCTTTGTCTGATTGGAGAACACATGCCTCTGTTCCTCCACTGTGCAATTCCAGGCAGTACAGGAATTTTTGTATGATATGACCCCTCTGCCTTTAACTCTCTCAAAGTGATTCACTCTAGAACTATTAGATGAGATATTTCCAACTAGAAGATTACTTCCCACCTCACCATAACAAAGGGATCATGTTTCACAAAGCTGCCTGCATTCTCTTGAGATAAAAGTAACCTCCAGGGACTGTAGTCCTAGTTATTAGAAAGTCCCCAGGGTTGTGTCTAATGTTCAACCAGACAATACCTAGTTTCATTTCGAATTTAATCAGAGATATGTGTTTGCATTTTGTAAAGCGATGACAGAGCATGGTCATGACTTTATAATCAATCAGAGACCAAGTACTCTCCTCCTCTCCTCTATACAAATATGCCTTATATTTTTGGATTATTGCTAAGGATTGTTTTCATGGTATTTTCTATTTTATTAAATGCTCCATTCTAGATATGTTTGTATAAAGGTTAGAATTTCCCTTGATGATATGACATATATCACCATTAAATCTCTCTCTCTCAATCTCTCTCTCTCTCTCTCTCTCTCTCTCTCTCTCTCTCTCTCTCTCTCTTTGTATCTCTCTGTCTGTATCTCTTCTTCTCTGTCTCCCCAAGTGCCTACAAGAACCAAAAAATACTGACCCTGAAAAAAATCTGTGGTGTTGCAGATTCAACAACAATCCTTCAAGGATTAGCTTAAGCTAAATATCTCTTAGAGCAAATCTTACTTCCTGTGTAGTAAACCATTATAGATTTCTACCTTACTTAAGTATGCATAACATTCTTATTTTTACCATATATTATCCAATCCTAACTTCTTTCCCAAACTCCAAATTTGCATCAATTGTCATAAGTAAAGTGTGTACCGAAGATGCAGAGACATGGAAAAGCAGGAACTGCTGCCAAAGCAGAGACAAGGAAGATTCCAGAACTCTGGAGTGAGTCACTGTGAGTTTCTACTGTGGGCAGTTGATTTCTCTGGAGTGTGTCAGTGTGAATTTTCTCCTTTGAGCAGTTGATCTTCCTGGAAGTGGTTGAGAGTGAGTGTCTGAACTCCTCAGGTGGACTGAGTGGGTTTGACCATTTCTCTCTTTCCTTATGGCTGTCTGTCTGATTCAACTTTGTTCCTGTTTGTGTATCCTGTTACTCCTGATCTACTGAGACTCTAAACGAACTGCTGAAGCCAACTGTCAATGAGATCCTCTCCCTTTTTAGCCCTTCACCCTGATTACCATCCAGCCTTTTCTTACTCTAGTTACCATCTAAGGAGAGGAAATTTGGTTAGTGAGGTATTGTAGGAGCCGGGATCTTTAGGTAGAGAGAGGGTACAGTTAGAGCAGACAAGGAGACAACTATTGGATTTTGGTGGGAAGTTTAGTTACATCATTTAGTCAGATTCTCCCAATCCTCTTCCCTTCCTTTCTTTACTTTTAATAAACCCTTTTTACATCAGTTGGGTATCCTGCTAGTTCCTCTTGTTGGCCTTCCCAAACCTTGTTTCTTCTGATAACTGGCACTAACACACTATCAGAAAACCCTATACCACCAAGCATTCAATTTACCAATTTTTTATTTCAATTTCCAGCTGCCTATTAGACATCTCAAACTAAATTACCATATATATTTTAGCCCAAACTTGTCCAGAACTGAATTATTATCTTTTTCTCCAAAGAAGTAGCTACTTAATGAAATAGATAGAGTTCTGAGCCTGGAATCAGAAAATCTGCGTTGAAATCTGGCCTCAGACACTTACTATCTGAGGTGTCCTAGTTAAGTCCATTCTCTTCCATCTCCCTCAATTTCCTCTATGAAGTGGATGCAAAAAAATATCACTGACCTTTTAGGGTTGTTGTGAGTTTCAAATGAGATAATAGTTGTAAAGTGCTTAGCACAGTGCCTGGCAAATAGTAGGCACAACATAAATGCTATTATTATTAACTGTCCTCTTTTCAGAATTTCCCTATTACTATTGAGGACATTATCATCCTCCTTGTCACTCAACGACTAGGCATTATTTTTTATTCGTCATTCTCCCTATATCCCCAATACATAATCTGTTACCAAGTCCTGACATTTCTACTTTCATAACATCTCTCATATATGTCACCTTCTCTCCTCTGACCCTACAATCACTCTGGTACAAGCCTTAATTGCTTCACACTTGGACTGTTTTAGTAACCTTCCCATTGGTCTCTTTGCTTTAAATCCTTCCACAGTCTGTCCATGTTCCATTCAATTGTCAAATAAATCTCCCTAAAGCACAGATTTGATCATATGACTCTCCCATTCAATAACTTCAATGATTCCCTATTTTCTACATTTATTTGAATTTAACTAATTTAACATATCACTTTATTTGCCGGTCATTTCATATGTATAATTCTGGTCTACTCAAGTTGATTGTCTAGTCTTTAATGGTCAGGACCATATCACAGATGTCTCTATATCCCTTCCTGCCCCAAGCATTCTTAGTTCAGTGCTAGGCACATTTAAAAAATTAGGATTAAATGTTTTACCACCTAATTCTAAAACATAATTCTCAAATTGAATAGCATTAATAATATGGACAGGGTCAATGAAAATATTACAGATTAGCAAAGAATGGTATAGACCATGCCTCAGAGGGCCATTGAGTCCTTTTTACTTTACTATAAATAAAATGTCCATGTGAGAGTAATTTTTTATCTCTCAGAATAAAATGAAGTATCAATATCAAAACCTCCTAGTTGAATCATTCAAGAACTACGAGCAAGTTTCTTCCAAAGTCAATACTTATTTTTTTTCCCTTCAAAACTAAATAAGCAACATATGTGGCTTTTAGACATTGCTATTCCCTTTTAAGCTGAAGGTACACAAGCAGAATGAAATGGAAAGTTGAGTAAATAGCTAGACAATGCAGGGCAAACAAACAAAAACTGCTACTATTGAAGAGAAAGTCTGGGTAGGCAAGCTAATTTTCCCCATTGTTAACTAAGCTTCTGATCTTATTAATGGCTGGATATAAAACTCTCTACCCTACCTCAGACATTTCCATTTTCTCTATTCTATCATGACATATAATCTCTATTTCTTTTCCTCTAACCCTTTGGCCTTAGGTAGCACAGAAGTCTGTGGAAAAAAAAGAAAAAAAAAAAGACTGATTCCAGTCCCACTATTAATTCTCCAATCATCATCATCATGTTCTTCATTTTAATACCGGCCCCACACAAGCAGCCAAAAAAATATTTAAAGTACCAAAGAACCACAGCCAAAATCACAAAATATTATGTAATAATTATTATAAAGAGTAAGTCTTGGAACATTATATTTCAAAAGGCAAAAGAAAAATAAGCTTAGAACCAAGAAAAACATTCTTCAAATTTAATATAATCCAACCAAAAAATAAAGGAACTTTAATGTAATGGAAGATTTTCCATCATTTATGATGAAAAGACCACTAAAAGGAAAACACAATTGATAATGCCTTGAATGTAAATCATATGAATTCATACATAAAACAGGAAAAAAAAGTTTAAAAAAGAAACTTGAAATATAAAAATTCATATAAAGTTAAAATTAAAATTTGAAACAGAACGTATTATTTCTCAGATGAATTCTTAGAAGTGAATATGGCAATAATCTCAAATAAACAGTAAAAATAGAAATCATTAAAATGGATAAATTAATTGGAGACAAAATAACAACATTAAAGGATGAGTGGATTAAAGAACAAAAACAAAGAATTTCATTCAAGAAATTGTAATAATGAAACAACATACCAAAACTCATGAAATATAGCAAAAGCAATAATTACAAGAAAATTTATCTTTTAATGCATACATCAATAAAATGTAGGAAAAAAGATCAATCAGTTGGGCACATACTTTAAAAAATTAGAAAAGAGAACAAATATAAAGTCTCCAATTAAATACTAAATTGGCAATGCTAAAACTAATGGTGAAATTATCAAAATTGAATATAAGAAAACCATTGAATTAATAAATAAAATTAGGATTTGGTTTTATGGAAAAAATAAATTACTTGTTATTATGATTTTTAAAAAAGAAGAAAACCAAATCACTAGCATCAAAAAAGAATTCATCACTAGCAAAGATGAAATCTAAAGGATTTTAGAAGTTGTTTTGCTTAATTATAGACCAACAAATTTAAAAATCTTAGTGAAATGGAATAATATTTTTAAAAATATAAATTGTGTAGGCTAATAGAGAAGGAAATAGAATATTTAAATAAACATATTTTAGAAAAACATATTGAACAGGCTATAAAAGAACTTCCTTTAAAAAAAAAGCATCAGGACCAAGTGTATTTAAAAGTGAATTTTACCAAACATTTAAGGACCATCGAATTTCAATATTAAATTAATCTTTTAGAACAATTAATGAAGAGAGACCTACCAAAGTCCTTTTATGAAATCAATATGGTGCTGATACCTACACCATAAAAAGCTAAAGCAAAGAAAGAAAATTATAAGCCAATTTGATTAATGAATATAGAGGCAAAAATTCTAAATAAAAATATTAGCCAGAAGTCTACAATAATATGTAGAAGAATTACACTATTAAAACAAACAGGATTTATACCTGGTATGCAGTGATGAAAAGAAAACTATTTATGTTAATCAATTATGTTACTGATTACATCAAAAAAAAATAACACAAATCATATGGTTGTATCTATAGATATGGAAAAGAGTTTTGACAAAATACAATGCTCATTCCTATTAAAAGTACTTGAAAGCATAGTTATAAATGGATTTTTCCTTATCACAAATATTATTTAAACTGTAATAGAAATGCTAGCAATACTAATAAGAGAAAAAAAAGAAGCTGAAGTTATCAGAATAGCTAAGAATTAACAAAAGGTATCTCTATGGATGAAATGATGAAATGTGTATATATAGAGAAAATCCTAGAAAATCAACTAAAATTAATTGAAACCATCAATGATTTTAGCAAAGTAGCAGAATACAAATAAACCCATATAAATCATCAGCATTTTTATATATCACTGACAATGTCTTGCATGAAGAAATAGTGAGATAACGCATTTACATTGTCTAGATAGAATAAAATATCTAGGAGTAGGTCTTCCAGAACAAATCCAGAAACTTTATGAATATAATTATAAAATGCTTTTTATACAAATTTAGTCAGATTTAAGTAATTGGAGAAATAATGATTATTCACAGGTGGTCAGAAACAATATAATTAAAATGATAAGGCTACCTAAACTAATCTACTTATTCAATGCCATCTGAATTATATTAGCAAAAATTTATTTTTTAAAGAAAACAAAATTCATTTAGAAAAAAAGTTCAAGAATGTCAAAGGAAATTTTAAAAATGTAAAAAGAAGAAGGTCTAGCAGGATGAGTTTTCAAACTATATTATAAAGCAATGATTATCAAAACTGTCTGATACTGGCTAAGAAATACAAAAGTAGATCAGTGGAACTAAATAAACACACAACAAACAGTCCTAAAAATTATAGCAACCTTGTGTTTGACAAAGGTAAAGTTCCAAGTTTTCAGAATAAGAATTCACTATATGGGAAGAAATTTTGGGAAAATTGGAAAGCAGTTTGGCAGAAACTAGATGTAGAACAATATCTTACACCATTTACTAAGATAAGATCAAAATAGAAACATGACCTAGGCATGAAGGGAGTTATTATAAACAAATTAGAAGAACAGGGAACATATTGCCTAGTATATTTACGAATAGAAAAACTTATGAATAAACAAGGGTTAGAAAGCTCTGTGAGAATAAAATGGATAATTTTGAATACATTAAGTTGAAAATGTTTTGTACAAATAAAACTACTGTAGCCAAGATTAGAAGGAAAGCTATAAGTTTGGGGGAAACTATAAACAGTTTCTCAGATAAAGTTCTCATATCTAAAATATATAGAGAACTTTGTCAAATATATAATAGTTTTTGGATGAAGAAATCAAAGCAATAAATAGCTATATGAAAAATTGCTCTAAATTATTATTGATTAGGGAAATGCAAATCAAAACAACTCTGAGATATCATCTCATACCTATCAAAAGATATCCACAACCACAGAATAAATAGATGAAGTCAAAGTAAAAATTGAAACATACAATTTTTCAGTTTATTTCCTCCATGAATTTTTCTGAAATCTAAGCAATATGTGCCTTGTTTCACAATATGATGAACAGAGAAATATGTATAATATGGTAATATACCTATAATCTTCTATATCACATTACCAGCCTTCTTAGAGGGGAAGGGATGGCAGTGAGGGGAGAGGAACTAACGAAACAAATTTATGGACATAACTAATATGAGAAGTTGCTTCTCTTGGATTAGCACGTTTATTATACTTTATTATATATTTATAACAAATAATCTATATTTTATTGTTATATATTATATTATGTTATATGTATATATAAAATAGAATAAATGGTAACTCTTCAAAAACAAGATAAAATAAAATAGATAACTAGAGAAAATGCATCATGTTTAAGTTGTGTCTATAACTTTTGATAATACTTAAAATTCTGTCCTGGTCCCTCTTTTCTTCTACCAGTGATTTTCTAAGTTTCTCCCTATTAATATTAGGATAAAAAGTAAAAATCCATGGTTTTTACATTTCTTCATTCTCTAGGTTCTTCCTACTTTTCTTGTCTTCTTCACTTTACTAATCCCCACTTATTATCTGATCCAGTGACACTGGCCTCCTTGTTCCTTGAACAAGACACTGAGGGTTTCATGCTAGGCATTTTCACTGGCCGTATGAGTCCCATGCTTGGATTTCTCCCTTTCTACATTTTTTCCTCTTGACTTCCTACAAGTTCAAGGTAAAAGTTCTACCTTTTGCAAGAATCCTTTCCTCATCCCCCTAGTGTGAGAGAGATATCATGTCTCAAACTAAATATATCCAACTCCTTCAACCCATCTTCATATGTGACGGACACAATTTTCTACAATATTACAATTGTCTTTCCTCTATATCAATGTCCTTCTAGAATTGTGTCTCCAAGAACTGAACATAGTCCAATCAGTTCTGCCATATGTTTTGAGAAAATGCAAAGTTGTTACGTGACTAACATACTAGGGAACCTTTTGAGCATCACACAAATTTTTGAGTTTGCTTCTATGCAATTTATTTGGCAAGAAACAATGAGAATGTGGAAAACTTCACTGCTGAACAATAGCTCACAAGCTTCAACTCTTGGAAGGCTAATTTCCATAGGCAAACTCCAGGTCTTTATTAAGATAAACCATGTATATTATCTATCTTCTGGTGTAGAAGAAACTATGAGCAGAGAAGAGCTGGTTCATGCTACTCCCACCCCTTTTCACCTTGTAGAATTGTGATTGTGCAGTCCAGGGCACAGGCCTGAGCAGTAGCCTGTAGCCTAAATATGGCTATTATTTCTTGTAGTATTTCTATTATTTCTTAACAATTTAACATTTACATTTCTTAACCATTTAATATGTTCAAAATCATGCCATAATTTTTATTAAGTTCCTATTTTTTTAATGAGTCACTGAAGAAGTTTTTTAGCATTATAATCCTTGCCCCATATCCCACATCAGGTCTGTGGGTATCATTGCATGATTTGACATAGTGTAATAATTTGGGGAGATGAAGTGTCAAATTATAACAGAACTAACTGTGCTCTGAATGAAGACTGATGAAGGCAAAGTACAGTGGGACTACCGCTTCCCTATTCCTGGCTGCCATTTCTCTCTTACTATGAAATAAGACCCTGTTGGCTTTTATGGCTGCTACATCACATTGTCAACTTCTATTGAGCTTTCAGTCCACTAAACCCCCCAGATATTTTTCAGTACAACTATTATCCAACCATGGCTCACCTCTATTGTCCTTGTGAAGTTTGTTTTTGTATCCTTTTGTAAAACTGCATATCAGTCCCTGTTGAATTTCATCTTTACTAGGTTTAGGTCAATGTTTTAACCTGTCAAGATATCTTTGGATCATGATTCTCTTATCCTATATTTTAGCTCTTCCTCCATAATTTGTATCACCTACAGATTTTAAGAAGATGAAATCTTTGCCTATATATAAGACCTGATAAAAATGTTTACTAGTAGAAAAATAAGGGCAGTTCCCTTGAGTCTCTAGCAGAGGCCCACTGCCACTGAGCCATAATGACACTGATCCATTAATAACTAATCTTTAAATCTGGTCATTCAACCATTCTGAATCCATCTAATAGCATTACTGTCTAGTCCATACATTTCCATCACTTATACAAGAATAATATGATACTTTATCAAAAATTTAGCTCAAAGCTAAGTATGCTATAATCCTTAGAATTCCCTTTAAATATTAGTTTAATAATCTTTTCAAAAAAGAAAATTAAGTTAGCCTGAAAAAGCATGTTATTTGTGAAACTATAATGGTTCTTTAAAATCAATGCTTCTCTTTTCATTTTCATCGGATCAAAGCCCTGGAAACCATTTTCAAAACCACCATGTCATTCTCCATTCCTCACACTCACCCTTCTTATCAAATACCTTGCCAAGCCTTCTTTTTCTGTCTTCCCCCCATCTCTTGCATACATCCCCCTATCACCACTTAGATAGCTATATTTCATCTGGATTACTGCAATGGCCTTCTAATTAATCTCCCTTGTCTCATCTCTTCCCATGGGCAGTTCATCCTCTACTCACCTGCTAAAGTGACTTTCCTAAAGCTCAGGTGTTACTCCTCTGTTCAATAAACTTTAGTGGTTCCCTATTGCCTCTAGGATCGAATGTAAATTCCAATATTTAGCATTTAAAGCTCTTTCATAACCTAGGTCCTTTCTATCTTTTTTAGTCTCTCCTATTTATTCAGCTATTTGGATTATTAGCTAATCCAACTACACAAACCTCCTTGCTGTTCCTCAAACATTGTCTATGTCCCATTTCCATGTCTTTACACTGTTTTGTCCCCATGACTATATTACTCTCTCTTCACCTCTGCCTTTTGTTTTCCCTGCCCTCCTTCAAAACTCAGCTCAAATCATACCTTCTATAGGGGACTTTCCCTATCCCTAAGCTTCTAGGGTCTTCTCTAAGATTATTTTCTATTTTCTCTGCATATATCTTGTGTGTATCGAATTGTTTATATCTTGTCTTTCCCATTAAAATATGAGCTCCTTAGCTTTAAAGATAAGGACTATATTTCCCTTTCCTTTTAATCCTAGAGCTTAGCATGGTTCCTACCATGTAATAAGCACTTAAAAGCTTATTAACTAAATGATCAAATGTAATGTTATGATACTGCCATCATCCCCATCCTCTTCTACCTCCTCTAAGATTTTGGATCAACAAATATTACCCATATAATTTATATCTTCTTTGCCTTCATTAATTCTGGATCCTCTTCCTACAAACATCCTCATATATCCCTATACTAAAAAAATAATAAAACCTTCTCTTACTTTACTACCTCCTGCTAACTATTTTATCTCTCCTCTAAACCACAAGATTCTTATGCTTTCTGACTCCATCTCCTTACCACACACTCCCTTTAACTTCTTGCAACTCGACTTTTGCCACCAATATACTAAAATTACTCTCTCAGAGTCATTAATGACCTCCTAATCCCCAAGCCCAGTGGTCTTTTCTCAGGCTTTGTCACCCTTAATCTCACTGTAACATCTCTTTCACCCAGATAATCGCTGTCTCCTTCTTGAATCTTTCTCTTCCCTTTGACTTCCAATATACTGCATTTCCTCTTATCTCTCTAAACACTCCTTCTATATCTCCCTTCTTCCTATTTCAACAGCCCCAAATGTAGGCTTTCAAAAGGTTCTGTCCTCAGCCCTTCTCTTTTCTTATCACTATACAATCCTTTCCTTAGTGAACAAACTAATCCTACCTGAATATAAATAATTTCTAAATCTATATTCAATTCTAATCTCTAAAACTCCATCTCATATTTGCACTTCCAGTTATACATCAACCAATCAACAAGAATTCACTGAGTGCCTATCATGTACCAAGTAATATAACGTGAGGGATATAAAAGCAAAAATGAAATACACCTGCCCTCAAAATATTTAACATTCTATTGGAGCTTATATTACATCCTCAACTAAATGGTCTGCCAATAGCTCTAATTCAAAATTTTCCAAACCAATCTCTATCTTCTGACCTCAAATAACTTATTTTGCCTGCCTTTCTTAATTCTGTTAATGGTACCACAATTCTAAAGTCTCAAGAAGCAATCTTGCTCATATGCCCCCTTCCTTTCATATGCAATCAATAGTTATTATGTCCATATCATCTACAAGATGTTTTTTGCATTCATTGATTCCATGCCAACTATCACCACTTCAATTTGGGTCTTTATTTTGGCTCTTTTCCCTTCCACCTCCAATTAACACTACATGCTGTTTCCAGACAAATCTCCCCAAAATAAAGCTCAGATAATATTCTTCCAATTGTCTAAAATCTTAAAATTCACTATGTAAGACAATATAAGAAGGCAACTAAATCAAATGATAATTGCAATAGTAAATTAAAATTGATTTTCTATTTTTGTACAAAACTACAATAGATTTTTTATCTCATTGTTGGAGGTTTTATTTCAATTGTTTGAGGTCATAAACCATCAATGCCTATTATTCTGTCCAGGATTTGGTTATGTCTATCTACAAATTCTCTATAAAAGAATTAATATCCTAGAGACTTTCCTTTTGGTTCTTTTGATAGTTACACAGATATCAATACACCATGTGAGCTATCCATCTGTTATTTCTAGATATCCTTATATGCCTGGCCTATATCTTTTTTCTGATTATACATTTCCTTGATAACATATTTTATGCTATTCTTTGCATTCAAGTCTACATTGATAATATGATGCACTCTACTTATGTTCTGATTTTTCACCAAATTTAGGTCATCTATAATTTTAGATCTTCCGGTATCAGAGTATCCCATGATTTGCAACTATATGCCATCATGGTGAAAATATTGATGTTAAGAAAATTGGGTATTTTCAAAAGTGAACAGCTTGAAATCATTGAAAGCACTGCACAGTTTCAAAAAAGTAATCTCACCAGTTTTATTCCTCTAGTGAAAGTATGGAACCTATTCATTATCCATCTATAAGGCCTATCGTATATGTGTATACATATATGTGTATAAACATACATACATACATATTTATGTGTATATATGTACGAGTATCTTGAATTATATCTCTCCACACATATCATATATGAATAGGGATGAAAAATAGACCTGTTATTTCATTGGTATGGAGAATTCCCAGGTAAAAAGATTCCCTCTACCAAAACAATTTAACACTTTATTCTGAAATGCAGAATCACAGAGTTACCTAGAGAAGTTGTTCTTAAAGTATGGTCTGGGGACCCCCTAATGGTTCTCAAGATCCTTTCAGGGTTAGATCAAAATTATTTTCATAATAATACAAAAAAGTTTTAGTTTTTAATATAATACATAATATAGTACATGTATTTAATATGTATATGTGAATATGCATATATATATACTCACACAACCAAAAGATTTTGAGGACCTCTATTTTTAAAAGTGTAAAGCGGCCCTCAAAAAAATTAGGACCATTTTCTTGAGCACTTGGACAATACATGACTTAGGGTCACGTGGCCAATCTATGTCTGAGGTGGATCTTAAACCTCTAGCTTCACACTGCTCCTCCTCTCAATCTCCTCTCTATTTCTCTCAAGTAAAATGACACAAATAATTAATTATAAGAGAAAATTTAAATCTAATTACATTCTGTTTCAATAAATAGGAAGGTAAAATTTTAGCCTATATAAATGTATGTCTACTTTTTACTTCTTTCTAAAAGTCTTTCTGGAATCATCATCAACAAGTATTTATAAAGAGCCTAATATGTGCCATGAATTGCTCTAGGGGCTGGGGATATAATTACAAAGAAATTAATAATTTCTATTTGCAATGGGAGAAATTTTTGGAGAAATAATATAAGTTCAGTTTTTTTAATTTTTTTAATTTTTTAATTAAATTGTAATTAAAATTTTAAATTGGGTTTTAAATTTCTCCAGAATTCTCAATTTGAAATGTGCAACAAGCAATTGGTTTGCTTTGGGGAAGAAATTTGGGCTGGATATATAAATTTGGGTGTTATCTGCATAGAGAAGATAATTAAATCAATTTTAGCTGGTGTATATAAGAGAGTAAAGAGGGAATAGGAAATACAGTTCAAGGTAAACCCTTGAGAAACTTCCACAATTAGAGGATGTAAGATAAATGATCAACCAGTAAAGTAGATCAAGAAGGAGTAATCAGACAGGTAGGAGTTGAAATGAGAGTTTTCATATCATGAAAGCCTAGTGTTGTAGAGAAATGAGGTAAATCTTTGAATCTTTAGGTTAAAAGGAGGGATCAAAGGTGAATGAGGTGATATGAGGAGGAATGAATGAGGTGGTATATTGGATTGATAAGGGAATAGGTGGGGTATTCAGGAGAGGCAGCTTAAAACAGGTTAGAGGCTGAGTTTAGAGACAGAGGACACTGGGGAGTAGGCTGAATCCTTCAAGGCAGGAAAGCTGTCCCTATGGACACAAAGGAGTTGGGCCAGTCAGAAGTGTTTAAATCTGCCTTGAGGGCTTTCCCTTGTTAGTTTCTCCAATCCCTTGAGGGAGGAGTCGAAGGGCTCCTCCCTGCCAGTCAAACTGATGGCAGAAAGTCTCGGGTAAGGACTTCCTGCCAAGATGGATGCCCACAGTTCCTTCAAGAAATAAAGAGAAAATAATTCCTTCCCTCTTCAACCCTTGCTTAAATTTTCGACACAATGATTCACCAGAGGGTTTGAGTAGGTAACAAAGGGGGTTTATTAATTTTAGGATTGATCAGGAAGGAGATAGAGGTTTATTGTTTTGTAAGAGCCACTAGGGAGAAACTGAAGCTGGGGGAAGGGTCAGGAGAGGGTTAGACTGAGAGAGAGCCTGCTCTCCCAGTCAGAAGATTTGGCTGCCTTAAAGTAAAGTATATACTAGATCAATAAAATAAGAGATAGGTTGATTCAAAGATGTCCTACTTGCCTACAGAAAACTAAACCCACAAAGTCTAATCACCACAACCAAAACCACCCTTCCTCCCAGAGCCCAAAGGGAAAATCAGGTAAGATAATAGGGGTATAATATGGAGAAGGTCAGGGAAAGGTCCAGAGAAATCAGCTAGGTTCAAATTGCCAGAGACAAAAAGCGCAGGCCAAAGCAAAGCCAAGAGCCAAAAACAGAGCCTCAGTTGGACCTTCCACTCTCTTCAAGCCTCAGGTTCCAACTGACTTTCTCTGAAGATTCCAAGGCTTAACTGCCAGGGCAGTTTACAGTTGACTCCTTGCAAGAGCAAAAAGCCTCTGTTGCATCCTTGCATTACACTAGAAAAGAAAGAAATTCCATGAAGAGAGGGTGATCAATAATATCAAGAGGAATTAAAACTGAGGAAAGGCTTAATATTTGAAAATGAAAAGATCTCTGAAATTCTGAAAAGAGAATATTCAGTTGAGTGATTTACTCAAAAGCTAGATTGCAAACAAGAAGCAAACAAAAAAGAAATGGAGGCAGCATGTATAGGCAACTTTTTAAAGATTATTTTTGCTCCATTATCAAAAACCAATTTTCTTTTCTCTCACCCTTTAGATATTGAAAAAGAAAAAAGAAAACCCTTGTACTAAATATGCATAGTCAATGAAAAAATATTCTCACTTTATTCTCTTATATAGATAACCCAGCTTTAAAAATATACGTCTTATTTTTTGTGTTGAATTCATCACCTCTCAAGAATTCTAAGAGGTACAATGAATAGAGTGCTGGGTCTGCATTTTGAAGGACCGGAGTTAAAATTTGAATTCAGACACTTATTAGCTGTGTCACTAGGCAAGTCACTTATTAGCTGTGTCACTAGGCCCTATCTGCCTCAGTTTCCTCAACTATAAAATGGAGATCATAGTAGCATCTACTTTCCAGAAGTTGTAAGGATCAAATGAGATAATATTTTTAAATGTTTAACATAGTGTTTAACATTTAGTAATATTTAATAAATACATATTTCCTTCTTTCTTTTCTTCCTTCCTTCTTTTCTTCCATCTTTACCTCTTTCCTTTTATCTAGAAGCAGGTAGCAAGATTCACCATCAATTCTCCTGAATTATTAGCTATTGCATTGATTAGAGATTTTAAGTGTTTCAAATAACTTTTTGAAGGAATTTGACTAGGAAAGGGAAGATAGATACAGAAAGAAAGCTTGAGAAGCTATTAGATTCTAGTGAATAATATTTGCAGATTGGGGAAAAAAGTACATTTGAAAGAAGTAAAAAAATGAAAGGGAGAAATTGAAGACTTGAGAGAGAGTGGGTACAGTTGAAGTTGCAATATATATTCCAAGGAATATATAAGAAGGATGAATGCAGGCCAGATGTGAAAACCATCCTTTGATGCCATGCTAAGTATAAGGACCAATGAGAAAAAGAACAAACTATTGAGACAAGAGGACATGCTAATGAGACTAAAACATCTTGGGTATGATAAACACTAAAAAAGGATGGAATTAAGCTAAAGCCATATTTATCAGATATAGCAGCACCAAGAAGAAAATAACTCTGAAAGAACTTTCATCTACAGCAGCTATGAAAGCCATTTGGACACTCAATTAAGACCCAGGGAAATAAGCCTCACTAGGAAGTGGTCCCCTTTCAAAAAAATCTTTTATAAGTGCTTCCATTTTCCCATGTTTCCAAGGGCTTATCTTTTCTTTCTTTCCTCCACTCCCTTTTTTGTGTTTTTATCTTTATATTTGGATTGACAAAGCTTCTTTATAGTTCTGAGTCACTTTAAGCTTTGTGAATCAAAATTTTGTAATTTTTCGTTATTTACTCCTCCTCCTCCTCTTATGTTATATAACTAGTAGAACTGCCTAATTTGGATAACACTAAATTTGACAGTCTCATCTACTAGTTTTTCTGAATTCCTTAATCTATCTTCCTATGTTTATGCCTTACTACAGGTACCCTGTACTCTAGCCAAAATGTATCATTCACCGTCTCTCTGAACACACCATGAACTTTCCCAACTTTATGTTCAAAACTTCAATTTGCTTGGAATGCCCAACATTCCAACTTTGGTTCTGTCAAAATCATATCCATTTCATTGTGTACAGCAGAAAATATTTAGGCAATATGGCAACATCGAATGAATTGCAAAACCTGATCATATCTTTCAATCCAGAGATTTCATTGTTAGGATTGTATTCTAAACATGGTATAACAATGAAAAAAAGACATATCTGTAACAAACAAAAGAAAACAAATACTTATAAAAGTATTGTTTTTAAAGTGAAAATCTGAAGATAATCTATATGTTCAACAATTGGAAAATGGTTCAACAAATTATGGTATTTTAATGTAGTAGAATATTATAATGTAGAAAATATGAAGCATGTGAAGAAACATGTAAATACATCCATATGTTGATGGAAAGCAAAATCAGATAAACCAGAAATATATACATATCATAGAAAAGAAAAGGAAAGAAAAAGAAATATAAGAGAGAAGGAAGAAAGGAGAAAAGAAGAATTGGAGATAACTAGAAAACCCAAACTAGGAGGAATGGAACTTCAAATAACAGATTGGGACACACACAAAAAAAGCATGTTTGGTAGCTCATTTGGTTCTGATCTGATGAATCCGTAAAGGATGATCTTAAGTATTCCCTTCTCCATGTCATTTTACCTGATCCCTCTAACTAGCTGCACACTCTTTCATGATTTGTTTGACTCCCAGAAAGATCAAGTGGCTTTTGTAAAGCATAACTAGCAAATATTGGAACTGTTAGATTAAGAACCTATCTGGTATTCCTGTCCCTAACCCTTCTATTTCTCCCACTACACCATATAGTCTCTCCATTAAGTATTTATAAGTAATAATTGATAGAAGTAGCATTTCTTAGTGCCTTAAGGTTTATAAAGCACTTTATAAATTTTAACCTCACAATAACCCTTAGAGATAGATGCTAACCCAAGACAGACAGAGGCATCTATAAGGCACATTGGATAGAATGCTCGGAAGAGACTCAAAAAGATCTCAGTTTGAACCCAGCCTCAGACACTTTCTAGTTTGTATGACTGATCAAATCACTCAACCTCTGTCTGCTTCAGTTTCCTTAGCTATAAAGTAGAGATAATAAAAGCACCCAACTCTAAGGATTATAATGAGGATAGGATAAAATAAGATAGCATTTGTAAAGCACCTTACAAACCTTCATGCACTATGTAAATGTTAGCTACTGTTATTAATAAAGGCAGCTCAGTGGCACAGTAGATAGAGCTCTGAGCATAGAGTCAGGAATACCTGAGTTCAAATCCAATCTCGGACGCTCACTAGCTGTATGATTCTGGGCAATTAACTGAACCCTGATTTCCTCAGTTTCCCAATTTGCAAAATGAACTGGAGAAGAAAATGGAAAACCACCCCAGTATCTTTGTCAAGAAAAATCCAAATAAACTTCTGGGTTAAGATGCCGGCAGAGTAAAAAGCAGCTGCTTAACCTCTCCTAACCCACACATATAGGACTCCTCAAGAGGACATAAAAACAAATCCAGACGAATGAAGGGCACACAACAGGGCACAGCATTTAAGGTACATGGAATCAGGGCATTTCCATGCTCTAAAGGAGTGAAATAGCTCTCACTAAAATGGGAGCTGAGCAATCCCCTTCCTCCCCTCCCCCACCACCACCTACAGGGCTAAAGACAGCACGCAAGAGTTAGGGCAAGGTTGCGGCATCCATTAAGTCCTTGGCAGCTACCTGGGATCACCAGGGCATGCTCCTGAGAGCAGCAAGACATTAGCCCCCAAGAGGCTAAAGAACACGTGGACTTTGTACACAGGCTCAGACACGGACCCTGAGTGCAGGCACGGACCTTGGGTGGGGACCCAGTGCACAGGGGTGCAAGACTGTGGAAGCAGCACCTTGAGACTGTTAAAGGAGCTTTGGGCAGAGGAAAAAGCAAAGGGACTACCAGGAGGCTTGACCCTGAGAACAACCAGACCTGAGACCTCAGGAGCCTAAAGAGCACAGACACACCCAGGGCGTGAGGATAAAGCTGAGAGGGCGCCCAGATAACAGTGGCAATCCAGTCACAAGAACGCCACAAAAGAAAGCTTAACAATGAGAAATCATTAACACTTGACAACTTTTACACAGAAAAAAATCCAGACAACAGTACAAACAGCAGAGGAGAACAAACAAGTAATTATATCCAAACCTTCCCAAAAAAATGAAAATTGGTCACAAGCTCTTGAAGAGTTCAAATCTGAGATCAAGAGAAATATAGAAGAGATTTGCTAAGAGAAGTGGGAAATAGCTCAAAAGGAAATTAACAGGTTAAAAGACAGAAATTCTCAATTGGAAACCAAAATTAAATAGCTGGAAAACAGGATGGACCAAACCGAAAAGGAAAATCATAAGATTATAACAGAAAAACAAGTCTCTTAAAGACCAGAATTGGGCAAATAGAAGCCAATGATCTCTCAAGACAGCAAGAAAAAATAAAGCAAAGTCAAAAGACCAATAAAATAGAAGAAAACATGAAATACCTCACTGAGAAATTGACAGATCAAGAAAACAGGTATAGAAGAGACAATCTGAGAATCATTGGTCTTTCTGAAAAAGCAGAAATTAATAGAAATTTGGACTCCATACTAAAAGAAATTATTCAGCAAAACTTCCCTGAAGTTCTACAACAAGAGGGCAATATAGACATTGAAAGCATCCATAGGTCACCTTCTACATTAAACCCTGAAAAGACAACCAAAAGGAATATAATACCCAAATTCAAGAGATTTCAAGTAAAAGAAAAAAGTTTTACAAAAAGCCAGAAAGAGACAATTCAGATATCAAGGAGCACCAATCAGGATCACACAGGATCTGGCAGCCTCCACACTAAGAGACCTCAAGGATTGGAATATGATATTCAGGAAGGCAAGAGAACTGGGTCTACAACCAAGGATCACCTACACATCAAAACTGACTATATAGTTCCAGGGGAAAGTATGGGCAATCAACAAGATAGGAGATTTCCAAGTATTTGCACAGAAAAGACCAGGAGTAAATGGAAAGTTTGATGTCCAACCACAAAAACCAAGAGAAACATGAAAAGTTAATAAGAAACAGAGGGGAAAGAAAAAAAAACTATTATTTTTAAGTTTGCCTCTTTAAGGGCTTCAATAAGATATAATTATTTGTATTCCTATATGGAGAAATTATGCGTAATTATCTGTACTGAACTCTATTCACTATAGTATTCACTATTATAATAATTAGAAGAATTATTCGTAGGGAGAGGTTAGAGTACTAAATGATCTAGGATAATATGGGGGGTGGGTGGGAAAGAGGGGGAGTGAATAGTAGATGGCACCAAGAGAAACTTGAATGAATAAGAAAAATGGTATATTTTATTACACACAAAGAGAGCATGGGAAGGGGAGGGGATCAATACTATTATAAGGAGAGGAAGAGAGCATTAAGAGGTAATATTTAAACCTTACTCTCAGTGAAATTAACCCTGAAAGAGAAGAGTAGCTATATCAATTGAGATATAGAACTCTATCTAACCCTACTGAGAAAGTCAGAAGGGATAAACCAAGGGGAACAGGGGACTGGGGAGGTAAAAATGGGAGGGGAGAAGAAGGGGGAAGGAATTCATCAGGCCTTAAAAATAAAAAAGGGGAATAATAAGGGAGGGGGTAGAAAGGGAAGTAAATCAAGGGAGGGGACAAGGGTTACTGGTTTAAAACAACAAACCACTGGTTTCAAAGGAAATAGCTTAAAAAGAAGGGGTAGAACTATAAGAGGATACCAAAATGTTGGGGAATACACAACTCATAATTATAACTTTGAATGTAAATGAGATGAACTCATAAAATGGAGGCAAATAGCAGAGTAGGTTAGAAACCAAAATCCTACCATATGTTGTCTCTAAGAATCACATATGAGGCAGGGGGACATACACAGGTTTAAGATTAAGGGCTTGAGCAAAATCTTTTGGGCGTCAAATGAGAAAAAGAAGGCAGGAGTGGCAATTGTGATTTCTGACAAAGCCAAAGTAAAAATAGATATGATTTAAAAAGACAGGGAAGGTAATTATATCCTGATAAAAGGCAGTATAAACAATGAGGAAATAACAGTGCTCAATATGTATGCACCAAATGGCATAGCATCCAAATTCCTAAAGGAGAAGCCGGCAGAGTTCAAGAAGGAAATAGATAGTAAAACCATACAAGTGGGAGACCTAAATTTTCCTCTTTCAGATCTAGATAAATCAAACGAAAAAAATAAATAAGAAAGAGAAAAGAGAGGTGAATGAAATCCTAGAAAAATTAGATTTGATAGATATATGGAGAAAAATAAATAGGGACAAAAAGGAATACACCTTCTTTTCAGCTGCACATGCTACATTCACAAAGATTGACCATGTAATAGGTCATAGAAACATTGCAAACAAATGCAAAAGAGCAGAAATAGTAACCTTCTCAGATCATAATGCAATAAAAATAATAATTAGTAAGGGCACCTGGACAGGCAAATCAAAAACTAATTGGAAATTAAATAATATGATTCTCCAATACCAGTTAGTTAAAGAAGAAATCACAGAATTAATCAACAATTTCATTGAAGAGAATGACAATGATGAGACATCCTACCAAACTCTGTGGGATGCAGCTAAAGCAGTACTCAGGGGGAAATTTATATCCTTGAGTGTATATATTAACAAATTAGGGAGGGCAGAGATTAATGAATTGGGCATGGAACTTAAAAAAATAGAAAGCAAACAAATTAAAAATCCCAATATGAAAACTAAATTAGAAATATTAAAATCAAGGGAAAATTAATAAAATCAAAAGTAAAAGAACTATTGAATTAATAAATAAGACTAGAAGCTGGTATTTTGAAAAAACAGATAAAATAGGCAAAGTACTGGTAAATCTAAAAAAAAAAAGGAAAGAAGAAAACCAAACTAACAGTATCAAAGATGAAAAGGGAGACCTCACCTCTAATGAAGAGGAAATTAAGGCAATCGTTAAAAACTATTTTGCCCAATTATATGGCAATAAATATAGTAATCTAGGTGAGATGGATGAATATATACAAAAATATAAATTGCCTAGATTAACACCAAAAGAAATAGAATACCTAAATAATCCCATATCAGAAAAAGAAATTGAACAAGCCATCAAAGAACTCCCTAAGAAAAATTCGCCAGGGCCTGATGGATTCACAAGTGAATTCTATCAAACCTTCAAAGAACAACTAATCCCAATACTACACAAATTATTTGATATAATAAGCAAAGAAGGAGTCCTACCAAATTCCTTTTATGACACAAATATGGTACTGATTCCAAAGCCAGCTAGATCAAAAACAGAGAAATAAAACTACAGACCAATCTCCCTAATGAACATAGATGCAAAATTTTTAAATAGAATACTAGCAAAGATACTCCAGAAAGTGATCAAGAGGTTTATCCACCATGGTCAGGTGGGATTTATACCAGAAATGCAAGGATGGTTCAACATTAGGAAAACCATCCACATAATTGACCATATTAACAAGCAAACCAACAAAAAAAACCACATGATTATCCCAATAGATGTTGAAAAAGCCTTTGACAAAATACAGCACCCATTCCTATTGAAAACATTGGAAAGTATAGGGATAGAAGGACTTTTCCTAAAAATAATAAATAAAACCATCAGCAAGCATCATATGCAATGGGGATAAATTAGAAGACTTCCCAAGAAGATCAGGCATGAAACAAGGATTCCCATCATCACCTCTATTATTTAACATTGTACTAGAAACACTAGCAGTAGCAATTAGAGAAGAAAAAGAAATTAAAGGTATTAAAATAGGCAATGAAGAGACTAAGCTATCACTCTTTGCAGATGATATGATGGTCTACTTAAAAAATCCTAGAGAATCAACTAAGAAGCTTGTAGAAATAATCAACAACTTTCTCAAAGTTGCAGGATACAAAAATAAATGGACATAAATCATCAGCATTTCTATATATTTCCAACACATCATAGCAACAAGATGTAGAAAGAGAAACACCATTTAAAATCACCCTAGGCAATATAAAATACTTAGGAATCTATCTACCAAAACAAACACAGGAATTATAGGAACTGTGATAATTAGATTAAGTCTACACTGCCCATCTTTAGATTTAATCACCAAAGGTGAGACACCTTCCAATTCTGTGAGGTCCTAACCCATGTTTGCTAGAGTGAGTACTGAATCAGAATCTGTAAGAAAGCATCTATTGTGATTGGGCACCCAGGCTAGGGGAAGGCACTGGAAGTGATACATATGTGACACCTATAAAAGAAGGAGTTGAGTGAGTGAGGCTGCTTCTGGTTTGGTGAATGGGACCTGAGGGAGCTTTGCTGGTTCCTGACTGAGAGTGTTCCACATGGCAAGTTTAAAGACTGAATCTTCCTAAACTTCTATTAAGAAACTTCCTTTTATAGACTCTGTGAATGAAGTTTGCTCCATTCACCTTTAGGCCTCAGGCCCTTTAACCCTCGGCTGAGGGTTAAGATCTACCTGGATTAATTAGTGAGATAGATTCTTATTTTCTTCCTCTCTCTCTTCTCTCATGTAAAAACATTTCCATAAAAGTCAATTTTGATTTGAGACAATTCTTAATTGAGGATTGATAATAGTTCAATCCTCTGGCAACCATCTTTAATATATTGAACCCATAAAACCCCTTTTTCACCCTTATAGAACACAACTACAAAACACTTTCCAAACAATTAAAACTAGATCTAAACAATTAGAAAAACATTGATTTCTCATGGGTAGGATGAGCTAACATAATAAAAATGACCATTCTACCCAAATTAATTTACTTATTTAGTGCCATACGTATCCAAAAACCTTCTTTACTGAATTAGAAAAAACTATAACAAAGTTCATTTGGAAGAACAAAAGATCAAGAATATCAAGAGAAATTATGAAAAAAAAAAACGTGAAGGAAGGTGGCCTAGCAGTACCAGATATTAAACTATACTATAAAGCAGAGGTCTTCAAAACAATATGGTCCTGGCTAAGAGACAGAAGGAAGGATCAGTGGAATAGACTTGGGGTAAGTGACGTCAGTAAAACAGTGTATGATAACCCCAAATAGCCCAACTTTTGGGGCAAAAATCCACTATTTGTCAAAAACTGCTGGGAAAATTGGAAAACAATATGGGAGAGATTAGGTTTAGATCAACAACCCTACACCAAGATAAATTCAGAATGGGTGAATGACTTGAATATAAAGAGGGAAACTATAAATAAATTAAGTGAACACAGAACAGTATACTTGTCAGATCTCTGGGAAAGATTTTAAAACCAAGCAAGAGTTTACAAAATGTAAAATAAATGATTTTGATTATATTAAATTAAAAAGCTTTTGTACAAACAAAAAAAATGCAACCAAAATCAGAAGGGAAACAACAAATTGGGAAAAAAATGTTTTTAACATAAAAGTCTGACAGGGGTCTAATTACTCAAATATACAAGGAGTTAAATCAATTGTATAAAAATCAAGCCATTCCCCAATCGATAAATGGGCAAGGGACATGCATGAATAGGCAATTTTCAGATAAAGAAATCAAAACTATCAATAATCACATGAGAAAATGTTCCAAATCTCTAATAATTAGAGAAATGCAAATCAAAACAACGCTGAGGTATTACCTCACACCTAGCAGATTGGCTAAAATGATAGCAGGGAAGAGTAATGAATGTTGGAGGGGATATAGCAAAATCCCATTAATGCATTGCTGGTGGAGTTGTGAACTGATCCAACCATTCTGGCTGGCAATTTGGAACTACGTTCAAAGGGCTATAACAGATTTCCTACCCTTTGATCCAGCCATACCATTGTTGGATCTGTACCCCAAAGAGATCATAGATAAATAGACTTGTACAAAAATATTTATAGCCGTGATTATTGTGGTGGCAAAAAACTGGAAAATCAGGATATGCCCATTCAATTGGGGAATAGATGAACAAATTGTGGTATATGCTGGTGATGGAATACTATTGTGCTCAAAGGAATAATAAACTGGAGGAATTCCACGCGAATTGGAAAGACCTCCAGGAATTGATGCAGAGTGAAAGGAGCAGAGCCAGAAGAACACTGTACACAGAAACTGATACACTGTGGTAAAATAGAATGTAATGGACTTCTTTACTAGCAGCAATGCAATGACCCAGGACAATTCTGAGGGATTTATGGTAAAGAATGCTGCCCACATTCAGAGGAAGAACTACAGGAGTGGAAACAGAAGAAAACAACTGCTTGAACACATGGGTTGAGGCGGACATGATTGGGGATGTAGACTCGAAACTACCAAACTAATGCAACTATCAACAATTTGGAAATAGGTCTTGATCAATGACACATGTTAAAACCAGTGGCAATGCGCATCAGCCATAGTGGGGGGGGGAGGGGGGAAGAGATCAGGGGGTAAACGGGAAAGCAAGAATATGAATCATGTAACCATGATAACTTTTCTAAAAAATAAAAATTATTAAATTGAAAAAAAAATCCAAATAGCATCTAGAAATGAGTAAGACATGAGTGAGAAACTGAAAAGCAACAACTACATCATTATTAATAATTACTGATGATAATGATTATGTGTATTTCACAGGATCACACAGTTAGTGTCTGAGGCTGCATTTAAATTCAGGTCTTCTTGACTCCAGATGTCCCACTTCTGACTTATATTGGCTGTTTGACTTGGGAAACTAATTTATCCTTTCCAAGTTGCTCTTGGCAACACTAAGACTCTGAGTTGCAAAAAAGTTATCAGCCTGCACTGGGAGAAGAAGTAATTCCCAATTAAATCATAGATCTATTGACCATCCCAGTACAATCCTCAATGACAGTTACTCTATCATCGGTATATAGTACATTCATCCTTTCTTACAAAAATGATGGTGATTTTTAAATTACGAAGCTATGGTAACCCTTTATTAGTGTTATTTGTCCTTGTCACTCACATCTATCCACTGCTCCCCAACAGATCTGATGGAGAAAAACATAGTGGAGATTCAAACTAAAGATGTATTCTTGACAACCTAGCGATATCTTTCCAGATTTCTGAGAATGTAACTAATTAAAAGAAAAGAAGAAAGCAGAGAGAATGATAAGATGCCTCCCTACCGAAACAAGGAATGGAGCAAACAAATCTGCTTCTCATACCACTTGAGGGCAACCTGGGATCTGCTCCTCAACAAAATATTCAGTGATAAAGACATTCTCTTCCTGGCACATTAAAGGGAGAAACTGAGACCAGACAGCTAGCTCCTAAGATAAGGCACACTCTCCCTTCAGGAGCACATGCCACTTTGGCAAACACAAATATCACTCACTCACACACACATGGACTCAAGCCTGTGCATAATTCTCTTGACAACTCCAACTTAGAGCATTAACATATGAATGGGGAGGCTTATAGTGATATTGGCCTCCCCAATTAAATTCTGTAATACTAATTACAATTAAACATATGAGAAGAACTCTCTTCACAATGACCACCTCACCTCACGGAAACTGCAGGCTTAGCCTAACCCCTGTGCAGATGTAAGAATCATAAAATCACATACACATGGATGTATTTGCATAAAAAACATAGAATTAAAAGATTTTTATATATGGAAGTGACCTTAGAAATCATTCGGGGAAAAAAAAAGAAATCATTTAGGACAATCTCGACATTTTACATTTAAAAACACAATTTCTAAAAAGATATGGCATCTTGCCCAGTACATAACAGAATGTCTAGCACATAGTAGGTATTTAATGATAAATTCCTATTGATTGATTGATTATCCAAGGTTACCTAATTAGTAATAGGTAAGTAAATCCATATTTTCTGACTGCAGAACAAACATTTTTTCTCAGTGGTTCCCAAACTTTTTTGGCCTACTGCCCCCTTTCCAGAAAAAAATATTACTTAACGCTGCCTGTCACATACTATCACTGCCCCCAAATGCACCTGTGGCCATCACCGCCATCCTGGATCGCTGCAGCACCTACCTGGGGATGGGGGCGCCCACTTTGGGAATCACTGCACTACATTAACTATATTATATACATTCTTTAGATAGATTGATTGATAAATTTACCCATTATATTTTTAATTCTGTAAAAAGTTGGATGACTGAGAGGAAAGAAATGTGTATCTCCTTTCCCATAGCATAAGCATAAGCAGTAAGCAATATAACAGCCTTTCTAGTTTTCCAATTATATGCTTAGCCCTGGCTTCAGTATTTCAGGTTAAAGGTGATCTTTTAACTTCCTTTCCTATAACTCTTTTCAAGTTTAAGCATAAGCCCAGATCATGAGATGGATATGGCCTTGGAAATGGTTTAGCCCAACTATTTCATATAGAGATGACTTTGAAGTCCAGAGAGAGAGAGAGCTACTCATTTGAGATCTCACAGCTAGAAAGTGTCAGGTCTGAAACTTGAACATAAGTCTTCTAATTCCACTTCCCTTCTATTCCCACCAGACCACCAACTATCTTTTTGCTACTGTGAAAAATGATGGAAGATTCCTCAGCTGTTTGCACTGTGCACTGCAATCAGAGCCCAGAGTTATCTATGTAAATCTCTGATCTGTGTCAGGATTCTCTAATCTCCTTATGGTCAAGAACTGTTCCTTATTCATATTTACAGGTCCCACAATGCCAAGCATTACGATTCTACAAATCAAGAGTTTGAATGATAGTTATTGAATATAAGAGGAATACATTTCTTGAGGTCAAAATACTCATACTGTCAGCCAAGGTCAAACTAGGTCCTAATAGCACTCCAAATACTCTCAAATATCTTGTGATTGCATCTTAATGGTATTTTCTCATGGATACAGAGCTTAACCCTTCTGTGGTTGCCTCTTCCATTAAGACCTCATCTACATCCTCTCATGAAATCAGCCAGGAGATTCCCCTCTTCTCAAAGTGTGGAAGGTATTTTTCACATTCTCTTTATTTTAGAGAATATATAGAGAATATATCCTTTTATAATCTGTTCCTCTACTTAATCAGAGGCCTAGAAAAACTCAATCTTGACAAGAAATTTGATGGGGAGTTAAGAGATAAGACTAAAGTCCTTGCTCCATTTTCTAAGTACATTGATGTGATTGAGGGATTTCATAGTTTTTTTTTCTCCAGTTCTACCCTTAATTTCTCTTTTTTGTTTGTTTTGTTTTAACCCATGTTCCTCATCCTGATTTTATCCACCTTCCATTGTAATCTCACTGAAGTGATTATTTGTCCACTTACTATTAGTCTCATATTCCCAGGACAGGGCCTCTACCAGCAGACAAGCCCTCTCTATTAACTGTGGGTTTTAAAAGATTGTGCATGCCAGGGAACTACCACTCCCAGCATGCCCCAGCAGTCCCTCTCCCATCTACTTAACTGGTTTGGGATTGGTCTTGAATGGACCAATTCCATGCTATGGGGAAGACCACACTCCCATTTCCTGGCATGGGATTGGTCCCGAGTTGGACCAATCCCATGAAGGAGAGAGGACACACCCCCTACTTTAGGGCTGGATTGGTCTATATAAGGAATCTGAGAAAATTCAGAGGAGCAAGGCTCTAATTAATTTCAGCTAGGGAGTTTGGGTGTTTTTTTGTTTTGTTTTTTCTTTGACTAAAGTTTTATAAAGAGATCAGAGAGTCAGATAACTAAATCCTATACACTCCCATTCTTGGCTTTCTGTTGCTCTCAACTTAACCCTTCTTGCTATCATTTGTCTGCTTCCTCTCTGTAGCTGTCTGTTTTTGCCAGTACCCAAAGTTCAGGTTTATGAACCCTGTCTATTACTGTTTATCACTAGAACAGAAAGTCAGACTAGGCAAGGTCAAATGCCAATTATAGGGCCTAGTAAACCTGCATCAGAGTCAGAACCTGCTACTGTCCCTCTGATCCTGCTAGCTTTCCTATAGTATTATTGTCTTTAAAAATTTGTAGGATGACTATGTGAAAGAAAGATTAGACCTGTTCTGTTTGATCTCAGAATGTAGAAAACTATGAACAATTTGGATAAATTTTATGCAAAGTTCACAAAAAAGAAATTCCTAATATTTAAGACCATCTAAAAGTAAAACAGGTTACTAAATAAAATAGTGCCTTCTCCATTCCTTGAGGCCTTCTTTTCTAAAACAGAATTCACTACATTTTCCCCAAAACCCATCTCTCTCTTCTAACCTTCCCAACTGCTATCACTTGCAACTTTATCCCTCCAGTCACTCATGTTCAGAATCTTGAAATCATCTTCAGTTTTTTAATTTAAAAACATTTTTAAATCCCCTATATCCCACAGATCCACTATATAAATCTTTTTTTATCCTAACTCTACAATATCTCTTAAGTCCATCTCATTCTCTCTACTCAAACAGCCGCCACATTCATTCAGACCCTTCTTACCTCTCAACCTGGAATATTATTATAGCGCCCTAATATTTATTCTTCTTTCTTCAGTCTCTCCAATCCATCCTTAACCCAGTTGGAAAACAGTACAGTCTGATCATGCCACTCCCATCCTCAGTAAACTCTAGTTGTTTCCTATTAGCCTTTGGATTAAATACAATTCCCATCCTAGTTCTTTATTCCTATCCCCTTTAACTGTCTCATCCTAAATTCCAAACAAACTTCCAATCACTTCTTCCATTGTACCCTGTAGAATGTCTGTGCCATAGGCAACACATTTCTTTCTAGCCTAAATCTTCCCCTTTCCTACTCTTTCCCTCTCCCAGTAATCATTGAAATCTGTTCCCTTCATGAACACACAGTCTCCTTGACCACTTCTTCTAATATCTATTGGACCTCAGTTTGCTAGTTGATGTAGAGAACTTGGAATACTTCTTTCTCCTCATTGCCATTTCTGGGTTCTCCCCTACCTCCATTATTGTATAACCTCTCCTTTAAGGTTCATGTTATTCATATCTACCTCCTGGCATTTTAGAGATCATTAGTAACTTTGGAGGTAGGTGTTTTCTCCAGATCATTCTTCTTCCTTCCTCAACAACCTGGCTCATAACTTATTCCCTTCTCCATTTCTTCCCTTATACTAGAGGGCTTCAACATACATATTGGCTGACCCTTAAACATTCTCAAACCTGCACCCCCTCAAGAATTCTGAAACCTCTAATCTAATCATAATTTATTAGCTTTCCACTTCTCCCTGTGCCTTCCCTCACCAAATTTTACTCTTTGTCCACACTATGACTTCTAATATCTTGACTCCTCCATTCTTTCACAGACTTGTTCCTTGGTGAGTCAGTTCAACTTCATACTCCTGGCCTCCTTATCATATTGATAATTAAACCCTGCCAACCTTCAGCCTTGGATCACTTGAACTATCTACTGTCTTTCTTCCTCTACACATACTGCTGAATAAAGGTGAAGAAAATCACAATGATTCTGACTAGATTAATATAAATTTAAGCTCTGCAGCATTGACTGTGTCCTCACTGCTGCTATGAAGTCCTACTACACTTTCCTTTTCAATTCACTCTTCACAATCCCACAATCTCCATACTATCTCACTCTCCACAATAACTCTGAAATCTTTTCATCAGTCTTCAAATATCCCTTAACATGCATTCCTCCTATCCTCTTAGCTGAGAACTTACTCAAGTTTTACAGAAAAAAGTCAAGACCATTCACTATGAGCTTCTTCCTCTATCATCTCCATCTCATAATCACTCAGATGTTTTTGCCATTATCTCCTCCTCCACTGTTCTCACAAGAAGAGATGGCCTCACATCTACCTGCTCATGTGATCCCATCTCATCTCTTGTCATTTCTACTCTATTGCTTATCTTTAATCTACCTCCTTCCTGGCTTCTCCTCCACTGGCTACTGCCTACATACATGCCCATATCTCCCACTTCCTGAAAAATCCTCACCTCATCATTCTATCCTTGCAATTATCTATATATTTCTCTACTTTTTGTAGCTAAACTCCTCAAAAAAGCTGCATATAATAGGTATCTATTTTTCTCTCCTATCACTTCTTTACCTGTTAGGGACCAAGACTTTAAGATAAAATAGTCACTCTTCTAAGAATAGATATCATTCACTCTTCTAAGATAAGATATTGATCATAGGCCCAGCCATGCTTGGAGACAGTAAGATGCCACAGGAGATTTTCTATGCTCCCTTTCCGCGTTCCTTTCCCCTTAGTATCTGCCGACCCCCTTCTGCCCTCAACCTATATATTCTTGTCATAGATCTGCAATAAACGAGCCTTGCTTCCATCCAAACGACTCTGTGTCTTGCGCGCAAGGTCTCCCCTCTTCTCTCCCTATGGGTTCTTAGGTTGCCGTTTCCCCGGACCCCTCGGTTGTGTCCGGCTGGACCCGGACATTTACCCCTTATAATCTGGCTTCCAAACTCACCATTCCAAAGCAGCTATCTCCAAAATTAATAGTGATTTTTTAATTATCAATTTGATGACCTTTTCTCAATCATTCTTCTTGGATGTCTCTGTAGCCTTTGACACTATTGATCACCCTCCTCTTGACTCTCTCTTCTTTCTAGCTTTTCATAATACCACTCTCTCCTGTCTCTCCTATTTATCAAACTACTCCCTTGCACTTTCCTTTAACTGATTCTTGATCTTTCTTCCACATCACTCCCTCTAACAGTAAGTGTCCCAAAGGGTTCTCCTGGGCAGTTATCTCTTCTACTTCTATACTATGTCACTGCTCTCATATATTTAATTATCATATTATTCTGATGAGTCTCAAATTTGCTTATTCTTCCCTAACCTTTTTGCTGACATCTAATTTCAATTCCAACTGTTTTTCAGGCATCTCAAACTTTATGTTTAGCAGATATCCTTAACTCAGCATGTACAATACTTAACTCATTATCTTTTCTTTTATTCCCTCCCCATCCCAACTTCCCTATTACTGTCAAGAGCAACAATATCCTCCTTTTCCCTCAAACCCCAGCCTTGGTATCATCCTCAGCTTCTCATTATCTCTCATCTCTCATATCCAATCAGTTGCCAAGACCTGTTGATTTCACCATTGCAATATCCCTCAAACATACCCTTCTATACTTTAACACTGGCACCACTCCAGTATAAGCCTTCATCTCCTCACATCTGGACTATTGCAATAGCCTACTGGTGGTTCTGCCTACCTCAAGACTCTCCACATTCCAGTCTTTTCTCCATTCAGCAACTAAAGTGATATTCCTAAAGCATAGGTCCAATCATGTCACCCCTTGAACTCCATAAATTCCAGTGGCTCCCTATTGCCTCCAGGATCAAATAAAAAGTCCTCTGCTTGGCATACAAAGATTTTCATAACTTAGTCCCCTTCTATCTTTCCAGGCTTCTTAAACCTTACTCTCTGCCAAGTAGTCTTGGATCCAGTGACACCTATCTCCTTACCGCTCCCCAAACAACATGCTATCTCTAGTCTTCAAGTACTTTCTCTGGCTCATCCTCATGTCTGAAATGTGTTCCCTTCTAATTTCCACTTATTGTGTTCCCTGATTTCTTTCAAATCCCAACCAAAATCTAATCTTCTATAGTAGGACTTTCCTGACTCCTCTTAATTTCTAGTGCCTTACCTCTTATAATTACTTCCTACTTTTCCTATATGGAGTTTGTATAATTGTCATCTTGCTGTCTTTCCACTTAGCTTATGATGTCTTTCAGAGTAGGCACCAGATTATGTCTCTTTTTGTATCCCCAGCACATAGCACAGTATCTGGATCATAGTAGGTGTTTAGTAAAATTTTAATGACTGACTCATCCCATTGGCCTCTATAGGAATAGAAGAACTTATTCCAATAGGAATAGAATTGTCAGAAAGAAAATCGGGTTCCTGGTTATATGGCTATTTATGTCCCAGATCATTTCTTATGCTAGTGAAGCATCAATGACTATAATATTTTACATTTATAAACTTAGATCTTACTAATGGCTTTATCATGAATTATCTCATATTAGTCTCACAAAAGTTCTATGAGAAAGATGGTGAAATTATTAATATGTCCAGTGTGCAGAAGAGGGAAAGGAGGATTAAATCTCCTAAGGGATATTAATGAGTTTCCATAGCTAGTGAGTAGCCAAGCTAGAACTAGAACCAATGTCTTCTAATTACAAGTCTCAGATTTTTTCCACTCTACAACACTGACAGTCATTTCTCTCCCATTTATGTTTAAAATCTGAACCATCGAACTGCAAAGGAACAGAATGACCTACATATCCACATATCCACACCTACTCATATACACATACATACATATATACATACACATATGTGTAAAGATACAAATGCAAACATATACACACATGCTCCCTTACACACACACACACACACACACACACACACACACACACACACACACAAGCATTCTGCAGATCCAATAATACTGCCTTCCTTGCTGTTCCTCATACAAGACACTGCCTACTCTGTCTGGGATGTTCTACATTATCATCAATGCCTTTTGTCTTCAATCCAGCTCCTGCTAAGATCCCAGCTTCAAGAGACAGCCTTTCCAAATCCCTCCTTAATCTAATTTATCCTGCATACATCTTGTTTGGGCTTAGTTGTTTGCATGGTTGCTTCCCCATTTAGACAATAAGTTCTTCAAGGACAAAGGGATATCTTTTGTCCTTCTATGTATCCCCAGTGCTTAGCACAGTATTTGACACACAGTAGGTGCTTCATAAAAATGTATTGACTGAATGAATGAGTACTATAATAAAACGTAAAGATCTAATCCACGGAAAGCAGTTGTTCATAATAAAGTGAACTAGGATCCTAATTATCCACCTCTCTCCAGAAAAAAAAAGTATTTCAACACAATATGAATTTATCCTTTGTATTCAATCTCATAATCTTCATCATAATAAGGAAAATGGTATCATCCCTTTGTCCCACATAGAGAAAAATGGAAAAGGAAGGAGCCACTCTATAGTACTATGTGCACCTGCTTTTAGGGCTTGAGATCTTTTTCAATATTCTTATTTGTTGTTTTGCAGCACCCAGTGTTTGGTATGCCTTCATTAAAAAGAACCACAAGATGATTGATTTTCATTTCTTTTCATTTCTCAGGAGAACTGGGAAAGTTTGGAGCGCACCAAATACATCATTTTCCTTGGGGCCCTGACTCTCTCTCTCAGCACAGGGATCCCAGGAAGGGTGCTTCTACTACTATTTCTACTACATTTCTCCATCACACTTTATGTGTATGGTTCAGCTATTCTCCCTAAGGGAAATGCTCATAAAACCATATGCATAAGGCCGACTATAAAAACATCACCTGATTTTCCCAGGGCCTTCTGAAAATGAAAACAAAGTGATAAAAAGGATGTTTTCATGATGATAAAAGCCAGCTGGATGATTGTTTCTCTAATGATGCAAAGTTCCAGATTATACCTTACAGGACTAAGCAAAAGACAAAAAACTGGAGTGACTATGAGAACTAGCTGCTCAAGAGGAAATCAATAGGTTCCCTATTCAATCAACTTATTTTAGAAACTCAAAAGTGGATTGCTTGGACAAATACATACATGGTAACTCTGAGATATGCTTGACAAATTGGATTCAATTCAGTTCAATTCAATTCCACAATTATTAATCTAGCCCATATTACATTCCAAATGGCATGGTTATATAAATAAAGGGCTGACCTTAGGGGTCAAGAAGACAAGTTCAAGGGCAGCCTCTGACACATACTAACTGCTTGACAATGGGCAAATCACCTACCCTCTCACCATCCACAAACAACTCTAAAACATGGGTGTTTTCCTTTTTATCATGGATCTCTGACACAGTCTGGTGAAACCCATTCTCTAAGTCCATTCTCAGAATATGTTTAATTATTAAAAAATTAGGATTACCAAGATAACAAGTTATATCGAAATAGTAAACAATTTTATTTTAAAGTTCACAGAGCCCATGTTAAGAGCCTATGTTCTAAAATAATTAAGTTTCAGATAAGTCACCAACTTGAATTAGTAAAAAGAGTTTCCACAGCTAAGCAAGACATTCTTGGGGTTCATACAGTTTACAGTTGTAATGCAAAAGATGCAAGAGAGGCTTTTGCTCTCACAGGGGGCCAACTGAAAACTTCTGGCAGTTAGAAGCCTTAGAATTCTGAGAAAAGCCCGTTGGTTCCTGAGCCTTGAACAGAGCAGAAGGACCAACTAGAGCTCTTCTTTGACTTTCGGTTTTGCTTTTGGCCTGTGTTTTGCCTCTGGACAATTTGAACCTAGCTGATTTCTCTGGACCTCTCCCTGACCTTCTCCATATTATTTCCCTGTTTTCCTTTCCTAGGGCTCTAGGAGACTGGGTGGCTTTTGGGTTTTTAGTGAATAGACTTTGTGGATTTAGTTTTCTCCAATAGGCAAATAGGACATCCTTGAATTCAAGCTATCCCTTTAGTATACCCTCTACTTTAAAAGCAGCCAAATCTTCCCTCGCTGAAGGAAGCAGGTCCTCTCTCAGTCTAACCCATTCCTGTGGCCCTCCCCATCTTGAGTTTCTCCCTAGTTGCTGTCAGAAACCCCAAACCCCTCTCTCCTTCCTGACCAACCCTGAACATTAATGAATCCCTTTGTTACCTAATAAAACCCTCTGAGAATCACTGTGTTGAAGAATTAGGCATGGGTTAAAGGGGAGGAAATTATTCTCTTTATTTCTTGAGGGAAACTTGAGGCATCCATCTTGGGAGGAAGTAATTGCCCAATGCTTCCTCCTGAATCCCTTCAGTTTCACTGACAGGGAGGGGCCTTGTAATTCCTCCTTTGAGGACTTGAGAAACTGACAAGAAAGCCCTCAAGTCAGATTGAAACCACTTCTGACTGGCACTATTCCTTGTGTCTGTAGAAGTACCTTTCTTGCCTGGAAGGGTTCAGCCTATTACCCCCAGTATCCTCTGTCTCTAGCTTGGGTGTCTAGTCTGTGTTAGCTGCCTCTCCTGAACATCTCACCCTGTACCCTTACCATCCTAATACCACCTTGTCCATTCCTCTCTAAACTCAGCCATCCCTTTCATTCCTCTCCTATCACCTCAATCACCTTTTACCCCTCTGTCACTCAGCAAGGGAAGGAGAACAACCCCCTACTTTAGTGTTCCCCTTTTTATCCATTACACAGTCTACTAGGAAGAGTATGACATGGACAAAAATAATCTAAATACAAAATATAATGTAAGAACTGTAAATAGATGCTGTAAAGTTGTGTACAGTATGAGATCAGAGACTGTGGGGGGGGGGGTTTGGAGGAATAATGATGTCTTTTTGAGGTCTGAAAAGAGTTCTATTTGATTTCTTTAACCTATAGATAAATGATATGTATGCATGTGGTTTATGATAGGGGGGCAAGTTCCTACTTTCTAAGCTTTGAAAACAATATGCATACATGGGGAGTTGGTGACAACATGCTAAATGGTATTGAATAATAAAATTCTGCGATTTTCTTGCAACTTCTCTCTTTTTTCATGAAGTTGTCATAAGAATGGAATCAAATAACATTTTAAGTACTTCATGAGCCCTAAATTGCTAAAAACATACTATTACTACTAGTAGTACTATTAGTACTACTACTACTACTAGTACTACTACTATTATCATAGCTTCCCTAATACTTTCTAGGCACCTGGGATGTGGGGAGACACACAATGGATAAAACACTGGGCATGGAGTCAGGAAGACTAGATTTCAAATCTAGGCTCAAACAATTAATAGTTCTGTGACTCAGGACAAGTCACTTATCCTCTGACTGCCTAAGTTTCCTCAACTGTAAAATGGGAATGATAACCGTACTTGCTTCCGAAGGTTCTTGTGAAGATCAAATGGGATAATATTTGTAAAGGGCTTATCACAGTCCGTGCCAAACAGCTCTACTTAAATAAATGCTTTTTTCCTCCCTTCTTTTCTTCCTTCTTTCCTTCCTTCCTTCATAACTGCTCAAAATGTAGATTTATTCCTTTGAAGTTAAAATATGAAATGAATCTAAATCTTTCTCCTGTCTCCAAGTAGGTTTATGGGTGAGTTCTCTTCCCTTTATCTTATGTGATATGCTTTTTGCTTTTTCACACTATAGGAAGTAATCTTTAGTTAAGTGCTTAAGAGCAAAATGCAGAAGTCATCTCACAGTTTGAATCAAGTTCCAGACTTCAGTTTAGAAAAGCAATAATCAATGGTGCCAAGTCAACGCTGGAGAAAATTCTGAGTTGTGTCCCACAGTGGGATCCTAGAGCTTGTATCTTTGGACATTTTAATCAGCCACTTAAATGATTGGATAGAGGGTGTGTTCTCTAAATTGATAGACATCACTAAATTGAACAGGGTTACAAAGATTTCAGAAGACAAGCATAATATTCAAGATGAGCATGGCAAAGTGAAGAAATGATTATTTTTAAAAGATATTGAATAGAAGAGGGTATGTACTTGGTACATAAATAATATATTTGATCATCAAATTGTTAACTACTTAGTTAGAAGAAAGAGAATAGCTAACTAAATTTTTGAATGATAATGAAAAGATCTGGAAATAATATCTAGCATTTATGTAATTCCTTAGGAGTTACAAAGAATTTTTATATGCGTTACCTTGCTTGATCCTAATGAGAACCCTTGTGGTAGGTACAATTATTATCCTCACTTTACCAATGGAGAAATGAAGCTGAGAGAAGTAGATTAAATTGCACAGGCTCAAACAGTTAGTAAATGGCAGATGCTGGATTTGAACTCATGTCTTCCTGACTCCAAGTCTGGTGCTCTAGTCTTTATGTCATGACAAGTTGTCTCTGAATCAAAAAGATTAGCATTGTTAAAAGTAAAAACTAATATGGACAACTAGGTAAGACAATGAATAGCATACCAAGTCTGGAGTTGAGACAACCTGGGTTGAAATCTGGCACTTCCTAGCTGTGTGACCTTGGGTAAGTCATTTAACCCCAATTGCCTAGCCCTGGGTGCTTTTCTATCTGGGAAGTGATGCTAAGACAGGAAGTAAAAGTTAGGAAGTAAAAAAAAAAAAGTTAACACAATGCTAAATGAAGAAATTTAAGTTTTGCCTATAAGTTTGGGGAAAAGTCTATGAGCAATAGTTAAAACTGCTCACCCTCTTTTACTTTTTTTGAGGTGGGAGGGTGCAGAGTGATGATGGAGGAAGAGAGGTGAAGGAAGTAATATGCCTCCAAGGCTCCTGAAATGCTTAATAGTCATCATCCCATTTGAACATTGTAAGAGCCTTGTGGAATAGTTACTACAGGTACAAATTCTATTTTTCAGGTTTAAAGAGGTTAAATGGTTTGCCCATTGTCACATGGCTAAGGAAATATTGAAGCCAAGATTCAAAAATCAGGTCTTCTTGACTCCATTTTCTTCGATCTATCTCTCAGGGGACATCAGATAAAGTCTCAGATTTTTCAAAGGTTTCAGTTGTAATAGAAATGGTGAGGGGGATGAAAAATAGTGCAGAGGTAGAATCAAAAGGAGTTAATAGCTATTTAAATGTGAGTTATGGGACACTGATGAGTCAACAGTAACAATGAAGATTAGAGCATAGGATACTGAGTCAATGGTATTAGAAAGTGAAAATGAGCAGTTCTTTGGGTAGCAGATGAAAAATACCACTTTTGATGTATTTAAAAACTTTAATTGTCTTTAGGATTCCATGCTTTTGAGAATTTCATGAAAAATAGAGAAGTCCATAGTCTATCAAAAACATCTATTGACTTACAATGTCATTATGTCTTACATGAGATACAAAAGAATTTAAAGAAAAAGTTTTTGCCCTCAGGAAGTTGATCAGTTATACTAGAGATTTGGAGAACAATCAAAATGATCCAAGGCTTGGGAAAAGGAAGAATGGTGTTAGTAGTTCATAATATGCATTTTATAGCTTCTTGAGGATAGAATAAACAGAATCACAGAATTTAAAGTTAGAAGGTATCCCAGCACCATCTAGATCACTCTATAACTGAAAGGAATCTCCACTCTGACACCCTCTAGAAGTAATGATCATTCAGTCTCTGCTTGAAGACCTTCAGTGAGGAGTAACCCACCATCTTCCAAGAAAACTAAATCTGTCAGTGTAAGTAAAGTCCTTACCAAAGTCAGAGGCTAAACAAGGTGTGTTATTGAGGTTCTCACCTAATATGGCAATTCTATCGTTCTGCTTCCTTCATGTACTAAGCCTCCAAGGTTCTCTGCTTTCTTTAGCATCTTATATTCCCCAAAAATACAGAAAATATTTAATTTTTATCCCTTAATTAAACATGATGTTCTTTTTAAAAATTTCTCAGCTTCTTTTGACTTTATCTCAAAATAACTTTTTCATTTACAAACCTGAAAAACTCTGATGTCCTTCTACAAGTAATTGTAGGTGAGGAAGTATTTGATTTCTTTTCAATATTTCTTCCTGACTCTTTAAGATGATTGATTTCCAAAGTTTTAAGTTTTTCTCTTTTCAAATTCATTACTACCTCTTCTCTCTTGGTAATACCATTCACTTATATGGTTTTAACTATCATCAGTTTATACATAATTCTTTATCAGGGCCCATACTTGAAATTATAACTGCCTAGGAAGAGCTTTACCTCAGCAACCCAGGAATACTTCAAACTCAACATGAGCAAATCAGAAATAATCATCTTTCCCTAAAACTAATTCACTGATAGCCACGTTCATTCAGGCACCTATAAGCCAAGCCTTGCTGATATTTTTGACTCATTCCCTCTCCCATATTTTCTACTTTTGGTAAATTATCAATTACTCTTGTTCATTTTCTACAATATTTCTAAAATTCGTCAGCCTCTTTCTTCTGTGGGAAAGTAAAGAAAAAAGAGGAAAAGAGAGGAAATGTGAGAGGGAAGAAGAGGGGCTTTAAAGAGAGGAGATGAAAAGCATTTCATATGTACTCCTGGTAAAGATTCTCAATGCTAAAGAATGGCAAAGTATTGTTATTAGTTGCCTTCATGTGACAGAATGAAAAGGAGTTTAATTCATGGTTCTATACTTGTTTCAAGATATCATAGTGGTTTTTTGGGAAAGCTATTATGGAAACCCATGTGACCCCATTTATTACTTTTTATTTTTGATATCTGTTGCATCATGCTAACTAGGGTGCTAACTCAATCAGTGATATTGCCAGAACCCAATTCTCCACCATTTCAGGATTCTTGCCTGACCTTCACAGTTATTGTACTAGTCTCAGGGAAAACAGAGTCCACATTATGTATCACTCTGGTTGGCATTCTCCTTCTTTGCTGTTATTCCCACTCATAGCATAGATGATGGGTTTGATATAGAGGTTAAAATCATCATCATCATCATCATCATCATTATCATTTTTATGTGATTCTCATCTTCTTGATCAGATCCAGATAGAAGTTGTCTCATAACAAGTTGCAAACCTGCTATTATTCTTTTAAACTTGATGTTCTGTGAATTAATGAGATCAATTGAATATTTTTTAATTTTTATAATTGAATAAGAATGTTAGAATTACTGAAAATCTTTGGGGCAACTCCATGGCAGGCAGAATGATAGGGATGACAAGAACTTCATACTGTTCTGACATGTTTTTAATTTCTTCCACTAGGTCTCTAGAGTTCTAAAGGTTTCATTTAATTTTGTTGGAAATTATGAATATTCAGTATAGCAAACACATTTAAATAATAGCTCTTTAATTTTTATGGATCAATGTCATGTTTGGGTGATTATGGGCAACAATTCTATTTATAATGATCAATCAATCTGTAATCGTTTATTATGGGACTAATAGTTGCCAGGAATTATAATAGGAATAGAGGATATTAAGACAAAAATTATATATATATATACACACATATATATATATATATACATATATATATATATGGAGGAAAGAGAGGGAGGGAAGTGGAAAGAGAGAATGAGAGAGAACCTGAAGTAAAATATTTTTTATATATTCTACTTCAGATCAAATTGCAATTTCCAAAAATATAATTGCCCTACCAACTTAAAAATCCTTTATAAAAGAGATTCACATATAAGGCAGACTTTGCATCCCCACTGTTTTTGTGCTTTTTTCTTTTTAATTAATTTCCATTGTATTTCTTCAGGACATCTTACCTTGCATAGATTGTGTGAACTGTAGGAATTCTGGGCAACATGTTTATTTGATTCAATTCCTGAACCCTCCAATATGTAAATGAGGTAAGAAGTGAAAAACAGCAGGTCAGATTCTCACTTCTTCAACTGAAATGTTATCACAATTTAACACACTAGGAAAGGGGCGTTCCTGTGATATGCTAATAACTTTAAACTGTGAAATGCATGAGCTTCAGGCCGTAGGGAAAACTACTAAGCATTCAGCCTAAGATCAAAGTGTATAATGGTCTCTCATGTAACCTACCTCCTTCTGCTTCTTTGCCCTTTCTTATCCTTCTCAGGCAGTCTTTGGACTCTTGCCATATTTGGGTCATTTTTTCATCTATCTTTTAACCTACCTATTTTGGCTCCTTTGCTTGGCTTTTTCCTTTCCATCTTTTATTTTAAAATAGAGCAGTCAAGTTCTAAGAATTTCTTTATTTCTATCAATTGAAATTGTTTTCTTTCTACCTGACTTCCTGATACCTTTAATGAAAATTCACTTTTTAAAGCCTTCCTCCCCATCCCTTACTGCAGGAAAAGGTCTCTTTTTCTATCAAAACAATTTTCCTCAAAATTAATTATGCATTTACCTTTTAAAAATAAGACTTTAAATCTAGGTAATAAGCTTATATGTGGAAAAGTTAACATAGAAAGAAGGAAGAACTACTCAATTCCTATTTTACTTCTGTCTTCCATCACAAAGAAGAAGCTATAATCTAAAAAGGATAGAGCAAATATAAAGAAGGAATTCTAAAAAAAGAAATTATGAGAAATTAAAAAGCATCTTTCACTTCCATACTTAAAACAGATTCATAAAATAATCTATGAGGATCAGCTAGGTGGTATAGTCAATAGAGCACTGAGTCTGGAGTCAGGAATTGTTTAATCATTTAGGCTTGTGTACAACTCTTTGTGAGCCCATTAGGGGTTTTCTTGGCAAAGATACTGTAGTGATTTTGCCATTTCCTTCTCCAGTTCATTTTACAGATGAGGAAACTGAGGCAAACAGGTTTACACGACTTGTCCAGAGTCACACAAGTAGTGTCCAAGGCCAGATTTTAACTCAGCCAGATGAGTTTTCCTGAATCCAGCCCAGCATTCTAGGCATTGTACTACCTAGCTAGTGTCAGGAAGTCTATGTTCAAATCTGGCCTCAAACATTTCCTAGCTGTGTGATCCTGGGCAAGTCATTTAACCCCCATTGCCTAGCCCTTACTACTCTTCTTCTGTCTTAGAACCAATATACAGTATTGATCCTAATATGGTAGGTAAGGGTTTTTAAAAAAATAAGTGGTTGGTGAGGTTCCCACATTTGCAAGTGAGACTTTTCAAACAATTCCCCTTGTCCCTCTTCATCAGCATTACTTTTCCTTCTGTCTTTCAAAAACTTCATTCTTAGTGGCCAAAATATCAGTACCTCTTGACTTAATTGGATTGTCATTGGATACAGCTAAAGGACCTTTTGTCAAGAAGTATAAAAAGATAACTCCAGGACTTTGGCAGGGAACTCCTGGAAACCCATGGAACTTCCTTGATGACAGCTTTTATCTTACTGACATTCATCTATTTTTAACACCTTGTAGACTACTTTTATGTAGGGATCACAAAAAATATACATTTTATTAAAGAAATTATTTATTTGAACTTTAAGACTCTGTGTGATCCATCATACCTAAGATAGTTTTCTTTGTCACTGAAGGTCTCCAGTCAAGAACTAGATAAAATAATTATGAGAAAAGCACAGTGCATTAAGGTAAGTGATTTGCAAATGTTACCTCTTAAATCTTCACAACTCTGGGAGATAAGTGCTATTATTATTCCCATTTTACAGATGAGAAAACTGAGATAATGGTAAAGTGACTTACCCAGGGTCACACAATTATTCATTATCTGAATCCAGAATTGCAAATTTAAGCTTTCCCAATATCAGATTCAAAGATCTATTGAACTTTAGTTTGATACTTTAGATTTAAATGGACTAGATAATATCTAAGCTCTATAATCTTAAGCAAGAGAACATAGTCTGAGTCCAGGATGTCCAAAATCAAAATACAAAGTATAAATAGGACACATAGGATAAGTGGTGAAATACATAGGATAAAGTGGTGAAAATTCCAGGGAAAGGAAGAGAGTATAGATCTGTGAAAATAATAGTTTATTTCATATAGTCAGTCTCAGCTGTCATCTTCTCAGCCATACCCCTGACTATAGTAGTGGTGCCACACAGGAACGAATAGGAATCAGAGATGAAACAAATGGAACCCTCAGAAGTATGCTAAAAGAATAAATGGGTAATAGTGGAAATACAGAACTCCGGGTTGGCAAAACTTGATTATTGGGGGAACCTAGGGAACTAACCAACTCTTAGATCCCAGCTGAATGATGATGTGAAGGCATAAATCTATAAAAAAAGTTATGTCTATTTATAAAATATTGAGCCTTTTCTTGCCCTATAAGGAATAGTTGAAGGTTTTGGAGATTATTAATCAAAAAGGAAGATTTCATCTAAATAATCTTGCTGTTTTCAAACATACAATGAGCTGGCTAGAAGTGTTAAAATATAGACATATGAACATATGGAGTGTGCTCAGGAGAACCTCAAAAATTTTTGGTATTCCATGTCTTAATTTTCAAGTTTGCTTTTTAAAAAATAGTTTTATTGTTCATTTTTAAAAGTTAGTTTAACTAAATGTCTCTTCAGGTTGATGAATAAAATGCCCTTATTACTGGGTATTCAATAAAAATCAACCTTAAAAACAAAATGAAATTTGTTTATCCCTGAATAAACAAACAATTTTTTTAAAAAATCTCTGAAGCAATGTCCTGTGCACACCTTACAGGGGAAAAGACTAATTCTATTTGGCTCCAGAGGACCAAACTAAGAACAATAGGTAGACATTTTATGGAGGTAGATTTTCATTTATCTATTTAAAAAATATTCATTAAGCTCCTATTAAATGCCAGACTCCATTAAGTGCTAGGAATAGAAAACCAAAAAGATTCCCTGTTCTCCAAAAGTTTATATGGTACTGACTCTACTAGGGGAAATAATGCATACAAATACAAAATAAAGTAAATGAAAATAAACAGAAAGCAATTTCTAGGGGACTCAGGAGAAGCCTCATAGAATCTTATTAGCTCAGCTTACAGGAAGTGACATTTGACTTGAGGCTTGAAGACAAGGAGAGGTAAGGTGTGCTCTAGCCAGTTCTAAGAACTGGTAGTTAAATTTTCAGTGAAAGGATTTACACTTTAGAAATCTGCTCCAAAGAAGCTAGACACTGTTTTGTTGTTTGTCTAGACTTAAGAAAGTGATGGGAAAAAAATTTTAATAATGTAGATTAAACTTAAAAGTGTGTCATGTATACTTTTTTTTTCTGTAGAGAAAGTGTTCAAAAGTTGACCAACATAGAGGAGTTAAGAGTAAATTGAAGAGGTCAGAAAGAGGGAAAGAGAGGCCAGGAGAAGGAGGAACGGTGAAGAGAAAGAGAGACAGTGGTTGGAAATAGAAACAGGACAGAGACAAAGAAAAATTGATAGAATGCTAAACTAATAATTCAGAGCCTATGATTTCTAAATCCACTGATTAAAACTCAGAATCCTACCAGGCCCCTGCGATTTTAACCTGTAGAAGAATATGCCAGTATGAATCTATATTCAGCAATTGTTTTATTTATTTAGGAAGCTATTACATGGAAGTCTCCTTTCCCAAAGTTAAGGCATTTACTGTACCTGTTTCATTAGTGTCACTTGGCTTTTTATTAGATAAGGAAAATGAGCCCCTATAGTGTTCAAAGAACAGGCCAATAAAGATATATTACTGTCACTTTACTCAATGAGAGCAGATGGGTCATAATAGTATGTCTGATACCAGTACGTTTAGAGTCATTTTTTCTTATCAGCTACTTAATGAAATGAATTTCTATCATAGCATCTTTAAAATGTAATACTCTCATAACTGTCTTCAAAGACCTATTTTGAACTAAATATGTTATCTATCAAAATACTCATTAAAATTAGGTGCAAGCCTACAAGAAGAGAGAGATTAAATCATTGAGGCATCTGGGTCTCTTATTTCACTAATGTGACCTCATTATATCATAATTCGTTACTGCAGAAATTTAATTTTCTGAAGCCATGGAATTATTGAGGGTCTCCACATTTTCGAGGTTTTCATCTTCCCCCTAATTGTGCACTTTTAGATCATTTGGTGTTGGGCACTTGGATGTTTTTAGGTTTTGTATGAACTTCGACAAGCTGTCAATGTGTAACCCAATACAATGTTAATAAGCTGTTACCAGCACTCTCTGTCATATTATGTAAATCAAGAAATAGTCTTTCAATGAGCTCAAATATGATAATCAATTGAACATTAATTTTATTATCCCCACATATATCCCCATCTATTTCCCCACCACTGATGGGGATGGGGCAGTGCTATGAAGAACCTGCCCTTGCTAACCTTTCCAACTATCTACCACCTAACTCTGCCTTTTCTTTTGGCATGACATAGACTCAGAGAATCTTGTCTCTTCTTTTTCTTCTTGAACTAACCAGTGAATCAACTTGAGGATTATCAGTGACATTCTCATCCTAATTACTCAGAACTTGGAGAGAAAAGATGGGTCATTCTAACATTTCCAATATCAGTTTAAAGTAAGTTTTCTAGATTTCCTATAGAAAACTCCTAAGGAAGAATCCATTAAGAGCATAATTCAAGCATATATCCTGGAATGCTTTCTTCTCCTATTTAATTTAATCTTCTTTACAGCCATTGTATAGCCAAGTAATCTAGCAGTACTACAATATTTTTCAGCAAGATGTTGGCCTGGCATTAATTTTTAAAGGGGTCTGTCAACTAGAAAAACTGAATCTTTGGCCTTTAAACTACTAATAATAGCAACTAAGTGACTGCTGAGATGTTGGAGGTCAAAGAGAAAGATAGGAGCAATGAGGATTGTTGATAGATTTTATTATTCTGTGGAATGCTTAAAGTTATAGGTATTTATGAATGTTATTTTGTAATCATCTTAATATGTATTCTGGTTAATTAATTTATATAAGCATATTTTGTCAGTTAGATTCAATTAAGTATTAATGTGCTGAGCACTATAATAAAACACAATTCTTTTCTAGTCTTGATGCTTACAGTCTAATGTTCAATAGAGGTCATTTGAAATATGTTTATATGGACATTTTCTCGAAACCTTAAAAAAAATTCCTAAATACTGACATGCTCTATATTTACATTATTTACACTCTACTGACACCAGCACACAGTAACAAGAGCACTGTTTTTATAGTCAGAGGACATGAACTTGAATCTCAGCTTGAATCATGATTCTCACAATAACAGTGCACATAAGAATGGCTCCCCACTATGAGAGGTCTGTCTTAACTGTATTACTTTTATCTAGAAGTTTTGATAGGGCAATTTCACATATCTAGAGCAAACAACTATATACTATGTCTTTATCAACTTTGTAAAACATGATGTCAAAATAATACAAAAAATAACAATAAAAATAAGTTCTATGAGAAGGAAAATCAAGTATTATAGTGGTTTCTAAGCTACTGGTGGAGTATATGAAGGGTTAAATCTCTAAGCCTTTTAAATTTTGATGCCTCAGGACAAAACTCCAGTTACATTATACTAGTCACAGGTCTGATATTCCTTATTACTGCCTGTATGTCTTAGATGAAGTCATTTCATCTCATGATCCTGATTTATAAAATGAGAGGTTTTCCAATTGTCTGAGACTCTTTACTCACTAATTCAATTCCTTGCACCTATATGAGGGATAGACAAAGTTGTCAAGAATGACAAAGGAGAGAGATCCAGAGTCCTTCTAGTTTCCAGCTTCTAGAGAAAAGATGAGTCATTCCAACCTCCCTTCGAGTCACTAAAGAGAGAGAGAGAGACTTTGGGAAGAAATTAAATTAAAGTAGCTAGGAGTCCTTGTCACATCTCTATCCCCAACTTTGGGGAATCTTTCCCCTTGGGTGACTTGTAGGACTCTCTTTCTCTTTGTCTCCCTGTCTATCTCTGTCTCCCTTTTGTTGAGCTACCATCCTTCTACCTGGAGACCTCCTTCATTCTGCATTGTCAGATATATATTCTCTTATATATAAGTTCTCTTTATTTCTGTGTTGCCATAGACTAGATAAATGGGTTGCTATACATGTTTAATGTGGATTTGACAATTGGTGGGAAGGAGCTAAAGCTCCCAATATAAAGCCTGGGCTCTGCCTGTCCCCATTAATGAATAGTAATCAAGAGTTTAACTCTTATATTTATTTCTCCCAGACTAACAATATTTAAGAGAACAAGTAGGTTCTAACCTGATATCCCCTTTCTCTGAGGAGAGAAAAGTTACTAGTCTCTGGCCCCAATCTCTTGCTTCCCCTTCCTGCCAGGAATTAAAAATGCCTCTTGAAATAAAATGAGGAGAGAAAACCCTAGAGATGTCCATTCTTGATTCCTTGGAAGAGAGAGCTGTATTGTGTTATGACATAAAAGCCTACGTTTTCTTACTTTAAAGAATAACCACATTCCTCTGCAGGTGATATTGTCAACTTTAATCAGTCATTTTGAATCACTGATTGATTAACTATTCCCATTTCTCCTCCCAAACCTTCCACTGACCATGGCCCCAAACTGACTATAGCACTGCTCTCCAAGCACAGCAAATGTCTGTAGCTGCTTCAATATAAACAAATAACAATGCAAATAACTTCAACACTACTTAAAGAAAATTAAATTTCCCAATGTAGAAAAACTTAGAACGTCCCTTCATCAAATTTCAATTCAATCTCTCTCTTTTGAATTTAAGACACACATTACAAATGTATTCATTTCTTTGCAGGTATCTTGCAATGGAAATAACCTGATAATCACTCATTTTAGTTTAAAGCATACTTGTAAATATCACTTAAAATGAAGCACTGACGATTTTTAATCAATAAAAACTGACATTTGTTGGAAAAGCTTTTGGAATAATTACTTTGCATTCTTATTACTAAAGTGGATTTAAAGGAAAATCAAAACAAACGGTATTAATTACACCATATCCTCATTATATATTAATAGGTTCAGAAACCAAACATCAAGTGTCTTCTAGTGATGGGTGTAATATTTATAGGAAGCCTTGTGACAGCCGCCAGCCTGGGGCTTAACTCTAATGCATCCACTTTAGTTCATTGACCTTCTGCTCTCTGGAGCCAGGAGCTCCGGTCTCAGCTGGGAGTGCGGATACACTGTGCTGAGCTTTTGGACTTGTGCCTTGGAAGCCTTGAGTTCCCCTCTCAATAAGGCCAGAAGGTCCTGAGGTGCAATGAGCAATGCTGACCTTGCTCCAGGGTTTGAATTTTCCATGCCAGGGGACATGCATTCTTTGACTAATCAAATATTCACTTACTAGCTCCAAATGAAAACAATCATTATGCCATTTTCCAATTGTTTATTCTAGATTTTGGCCGATATGCAATATTTTTTTTCAGAAGAGCAGCTAAGTATTTAATTATCTGGTACCTCATTTAGACAACTAACAGGTATGCCAGATGAATAAGGGTCATGTTGCAGAAGGGACTTCTCTAAATCCTCCTCCCCTGTGCTTTCCATTACATACACCCTAATCGCCACAATATTCAACATATCCCTCAATAGAATGAAAAGTAAGGGAGTAGGAATTCCTCTGATGAATGATAATCAGTTTCTCTTGAATCTTAAAAGTTACTTCCCCTAGCCTAACAAAATTTAAGGGAGCAGAGAGATATAATTCAAGCCTGGAGTGACAGCTCACTTCAGCTTTGATGCCACTCCTGCCACCACTCATTAATTCAGAAAAATCAGAGAATCAGAATGTCAGAATCTCCAAGTTGAAGGGGACCTCAGAGCTAGATAGTTAAACCTATATCAGATCTCTATGACATACCTGAGAAGTGATTATCTAAAGGTCTCTAATGAGGGAGGAATTTTGAGATACCTCTAACTGTTAGCAAGGGTTTTTTTTTTTTCCCCTTAAATAATAAAGCTGAATTCTGCCTCTCTCCATAACGTCCACTCATTGCTCATCAACCCATCTGCTATTAAGTGTAGATTTATGGAGGAAAATAGAATAGCCATCACAACCAAGGCACAATGGAGAAGGAAGTGGATTTAAGCGTCAGGAAAGCATAGGTCTGAGACCTATCTCCATTACTCACTAGTTCTATGACCTTAGGAAAGTCATTTCTCTATGTCTCCATTTTTTTGTTTGCAAAATGAAGAGATTGGATCCACTGGCCTTCCAAGTCCCTTCCAAATCTATATGTATAATCCAATAATCCTCTAATCTTCTAGAGTTCTCCTGTTTCCAATCTGGCAGGCTCTATGCTAGACAAGAGTCAATATTACTCTCATTATAAATGCCAAGTATTATTCAATCCTACCTAAATCAGTATCTGTCATTGTCAATGAACTGGAATGCTATAGAAAATATGTATGTATACTTGGAAGACTCTAGTGTTTACCTTCTCTTTTACTGTGTTTGATGGGAAAGGGAAACCACTTTCTTTTGTTAAAACACCAAATTCATTAAAATGTATAATATAGTCTACATTCTCATAAATGCTGTTCATAAGCATTACAAATTAATCAGTTTTCACTTACTAGGTACCAGGCACTATGCTAGATGCTATGGATATATAAAAACAAAAATTAAACAATTCATACACTCAAAGAGCTTACAATCTACTGAGGGAGACAATTTATACATACATGGTTTTTAATGTGAAGTACAAAGTAGTTCAGTGCAAAGTAGGGAAGAATTGGAATGGTAGCTAGGGTGGAAGGGTAATCAGAAAAG
>NC_058130.1:505419236-505476334 GCF_016433145.1 Gracilinanus agilis
AAATAAAACTCTCTCTCTCTCTCTCTCTCTCTCTCTCTCTCTCTCTCTCTCTCTCTCTGTCTCATCCCCACTTTGGCACTGCTGCCATGTTCCTTTCCTTGTTTCCTTGTTTCCTTGTTTCCTTGTTGCAGGGCAGCTACCAGCCTAGTCTCATACTGCCCTCTATCTTTCTGTAGCTATCCAGAGTCATCTTGAGGAAGTGTGGAAGAAGCTGTGGTCTGAGAGTATCACTTCATTGTCCTTCTACCCACTCTTTGGATTGCACTTGGATCGCAGGAAGTCACTAAGACCTAAAACCCAGGCTGGAGCCTGTGAATCTAGGCTCACAATCTTTTTTTTCCCCCAATCATGACTTACTATCTTCTTTTGCATTTGGCTTGTTACTCTTGGAATATTTGTTCCTGATACATCAAGATAAGTATCTTGGGTCTAGAATTAGAAGAACTCCTATAAAATCCAACTATTTCATTTTATAGATAAGGAAACTATAATCCAGAGAATAAAGTGACATGCAAATTTTCAGTGGCTGTAAATAACAGAGGAGCAATTTGAACCTAGGTATTCAGACTCCAGAGCCAAGGAGCTTTCCATTGTACCACAAGAAGAAATAGTAATAGTCAAAAACATGTTGCAGTAATGTCTTCTTCTGCATTGTCCCTGAAGCACTTTGAAAACTGGATAGCTTAATATCTGTCTAGGCTGTTTTATATGTAGTTCTAAGTAGAAAGAGGAGAATCTAGATGTTCCTCAAACTTCGCACTCCATGACCCTATTCCAGGATTTTTTAGGAAATGGACCCTCCTTCTGAAATTTACTTCTTCCTCATCTCTGCCTCTCTGAATCCCTAGTTTAATTCAAATCTGCCTAGTTAGTGTTTTGTTTTTTTTCCTTAAATGATCATGACTCTACTTACATCTTTATAGCTTGTATTCTCCATTAGAATATAAGCTCCTAGAAGGTAAAGCCAGTTTTACTTCTTCCTTTGTACACCCCTACTGTCCCCCACCTTCAGCATATGGCATAATATATTGCATATAGTAAGTCCTTCATAAATACTTTCCAGCTTGACTTGGATTAAATTAGATTGGCTTGGAATAGATTGGATTGGATGATCTCTCAAAGGCCAAACGAGACAAAATTCTTAAAGGTTGATTTCTACCCATTTCTTTCATCCAGAGTCTGAGAGACAGCAGCAGAAGGTGTTAGGAAAAATATGCATATTGTAAGAGGAGCAACTCATTGTCCAGTTATCACCCCTGACCTGGTCAGTCACTCCTTGGGATGAGCTTAAGTCAAGCAAGTTCTAATACTGAAAACTTTTTTTCTTAGGACCATTATCTTCTGTCCTAGTAACAATGCTAAGATAGAAGAGCAAGGGTTAGACAGTTGGGGTTAAGTGACTTACCCAGGTTCAGACAGCTAGGAAGTATCTGTAGTCAGAATTGAACCCGGGTGGTCCCAATTCCAGGCCTGGTGCTTTCTCTTCATTGTGCCACCTGGCTGCTCCCAGCAACTTTCTAATAAGCCAAATTGGGAAAACATAAAGAGTCACAATATGTTGGTACTAGTCAAGAGGCAATCTGAAATCTTCTCATATAATAGACCCAAACTAGACTCCTTTCTAAAATGTTCTGGACAAGCTGTCAGATAGCCTTTGGTGAAAGGCCCCTAGTGAAGAATCCTCTTACTACCTCCTGAGACAGTCTATTTTTCTTCATTATTATAACTAAGTTTTTCCTTTTGTCAAACCTAATTCTGCAACTTCCACCACTGGGTCCTAGCTCTTCTATCTGGGGTCAAACAGAAAAAGTTGAATTCAATTCTCTTCAGCAAGATATCCTTTCAAATACTTAAATACAATTGTAATCCTCCATCACCCTAAACTACTCTGAAGTCTTCCCTTCATCATAATGTGATTATCAAATATACTAATCCCATTATCCTGCTATGCTCTCCATTACTTTCCTACTACTGCCACCATCTCCGAAAAAATCACAAGCTATTTTTCTTGCTTCAGAAGTTATCCAAGTTATGATACATCTAAAAATGAATGTAGGCATAGTAGCTTCCTCCACTGAAATGCTTTCCATTGGTTTTGCTTGACCCTGGTTCTCAGGGGATATGCCAGCAGAATATCAAGTCTGTAAAGCCCTACCAACCTATAAAGGCATAGAATGCAAATTCCATATTGGATGGAGTGTGTCATCTGAGAACCATTCTAGCTAAGTTTAGAAGTGCTTATCACTAAAAAGCTGATCATTAGACCATCTTTGAAACTCAAGAAAATCATCTAATAAAGCACAGTGTAGTATAATGCAGAGAAAGGTGAGAAAGAGACAGGAAGAGTATGATACAAATACAGTCTTGCATTATGGTAGCTTTACTTTTTCTATTCAATGCAACAAGCAATTATTAAGCACCGCCTGGGTACAAGTCATACTGTTCATCTCTGGAAAGATAACAATGTAAGTAAGATAAATCTTCGATCTAAGGAGATTACCTTCTTCTAGGAGGAAATAATATGTACTTTTGTTCTTTAGTCATTTTCCATCATAACTCTTTGTGACCCCACTTGGGGATTTCTTGGCAAAGATTCTAGAATGGTTTGCCACTTCCTTTTCCAGTTCATTTTACAAAGGAGAAAACAGAGACAAATAGGGTTAAATGACTTGCCCAGGTCACACCGCTAGTAAAGTGAGATTTGAACTAACGTCTTCCTAACTCCATATCCAAGTGTTATATCCACTATACCACCTAGTTGCCCTAAATATATAAATATACAGTAATTTCAAAAGAACATTGATAAGGAGCGGCTAAATCAGAAAATGCCCTTTGAGGAAACTGGGGATTCCTGGAAGTAGAAATGAAGAGTGAGAGCATTCCAAGCATGGAGGAAAAGTGTGTGCTATAGATAGATGGATAGATAGATAGATAGATAGATAGATAGATAGATAGATAGATAGACAGATAGATAGATAAACAGACAGACAGAGAAATCATATAAACAAGTAAACAATAAATATAAAAATAAATGAAAATAAAGGAATGAATGAATAAATGAATAAAGCATGGATAGGGATTATAGAGCCAGTAGTGTCCTTAGAAGTAAAATGAACCAACCTGCAGTCTTATAGAGCTGACCTGGCACACTAAGACATCGAGTGAATTACCCATGGCCACATGGCCAAGATGTGTAAAAAGAAGTGAAAATCAAATCTATATCTTCCTGAATGTGGTTTGAGCTCTGTATCCACTTTATATCCAAGGTGCCTTTCAGCTTACACTATATATAAATGTTTAGTCACAAAGTACTATCATATGCATTCAGTTGTATACAACAAACACTTATAATACACAATGTCTTATGCTAGAAGGATAAACACTGATGAAAAGCAACAAACCCTACCTGCAAGGATTTTGCATTCTCTTGGGAATAAGGGAGATTAGGGCAGAGCAGCAAAACCAGAAGCATAAACAAATAAATATGATACCAGGTAAAATTACAAATCCATAATGTTGAAAGAGCAAGCAAAATCATTCCCCTTTTACATGTGAAATAACTGAGTCTAAGAGTTGTTAAATGACATATCCAAACTTAATATTCAGCAAAAAGAAGAAATGATGACAGGGAGATAGAAAATTACATGCCAACAAAGAGAGATTGAGAGAAAATATAGTAAAAAATGGGGTACAAAGTAGGGTACACTAGATTATGGACAGTCATTCACAGAGAACAGGATTTAATGTGTTGAAATGATCAAAAGAATAAGGTTAGGCTCTGATCTCCAAAACTCCTTGAAGTCTTGATGGACCAATGCCACTTACTCTAGTGGGAAGAGTAATACCTCAAATCATTCTCTGGGGAAACCAGATTCATTTCTGGACCCATATTAATTCCTTTTTGTAGTTATAAATAGTAATTGATATGAGTGGTTTGTTTTGTTTATTCAAAAATCAAGAAAGCATTAACTAATTTGGTCTGATATGATTCCAGTCCTATACCACCTTCTCTTAGATACAATCTGGATGTTTGTAGCAGCTCCTTATGTCATTGACAGCTCAGCCAAAAGGCACTTAGAAATAGCTTAACCTTCTGAAGACCTTTCTGACAGATGCTTAGTAATAAAAGGACAGAATTGTTCAATACTCTCAGATAACTGTTTATTGTGCTCATCAGTGCTCTATAGAACCATGTTCTGTCCTGCTATTAAACTTAGCTAGTGTCCATACCTTACCTTTTTTATATAGACTTAACTATATTTTTACAGTTCTGAGTCTGATCCCATGTGTATTTCACAATAAATAAAGTCTTTGGGGTTTGGCTCACACATTCTTTAAACGAGAAATATGCATAGAACTGTTACTTTTCAGAGACACTCAATAATGGCCTGTTGACAGCTAAGAGCTCAAAATGACATGGGAGACATATTGTAATTATCTACTTATTTGAAGTATAACAATGCTACCTTCACATATGAAGATAGAATAGTGAATGAGCTTTTGTGTTTTCTTCCAATGGTAATATTTTTGGAATCACAGGTCTGGTTCTCTCAGGGACATTTGAGGTCATCTTGTCCAAATCCTTCACTTTACAGATGGGGAAATTTGAAGCCCAAGTAGGTCACTTAGAGATCCGGAGACCTGGGATTCAAACTCAGGTTTTGTGAGTTCTTTGCCCTGTTGTACTGTCTCTCAAACAGCCCATCCACATTCTCTTGCCAATCTCTTCTATGACCAGAAAATTGTCATTCTAAGAGATGAACAACTTATTTTAGAGGTGCTATGGGTTATAAAACATGGTAAAGCTTACTGGTCCTCACAAAGACAAAGCCCACAAATCTTGTCCTCCTTGCCACAACCTTGTTAATGCAATGCTGAACCCACAGCTCAATGAAAAATCAAAAAACTTGGCAAATGACTCAAACATTTGCTCAAACATTAGCAATTTTCTAATTTTTTTATATCTGGCTGAATTTATAGCTAAGAAAAAAATTCCCTTATAGCTAAGGGAAACTATCCATGACAGGAAAGAATTAACCAGTTCTTAATTATGTCTCTGTATTATAAAATCTAAGTTGTCCAGGTTTTTTTTAATCCAAGTAATTCTCATTTTATAATGGATTTCAGATAGCTCAACCATTCTCTTCCCTTATATTTCTATTCCATCCAATTTTTATTTGCATGAAGAAGAGAGTCTGTAATTAGACCATTAACAATCATAAGTAAATGAGATCAGTGTTTGGATTTCACAAGTATATTTGAATTGTACAAGCCTTACATTTTATACCATGGAAGAAAGCTCAGCCAATTGTGATCATAAACTGAGGTCTCTTAATATGGCATGAGACCTTATTTAAATCAAAGTCAACTCATTGTGATAATGAAACAAAGGAGATTCATGAATTTAAAATTCATGGAATCATGTTTTTCCTATCCATCATTTTTAGCTAATTATCCATGCCATTGTATATATGTATTTTTGTATATACACAGATATACACATGTATGTTTATATTTTATACATATACATATATTGATATACTTACACAAGTAAATATACATATTGTGTGTTGCCTATATATACATGTGTGTGCCTGTGTGTATACATATATACATGTGTGTTAATATTCCCCAGCCCATTCAGGTTTGGTGATTCTTTAAAGGGCAGACTTGCAACCCTGCGTGCTGTATAGAATACACATAAGGAGACATAACCTCTAATAAGCTGAGGATTTCCCCAATTTATGACACTGTGCATGGCATACATGAGGAAGATATGATTCCCAAAAGGCGGAGAGGCTTTGAGAAGACTAGACACAATGAGAAGGGGAGTTCTACAGAGAGGAGACAAAAGAGAAAACATGAGCTTCTGGGAGGCTATTGAGAATCCCCATGGCCATGGGCATTTGGGAAAAGCTGCCCTATCAACTTTTGCCTTGATTCCCATCATTTCCCTGTACTTACCAAGATTGCTAAGAGTAGCCATGTCTGGTGAGATTATTCTCACCTTGGTTGAGTTGAGATTTTATTTCTTTCCCAAGCCAAAGAATACATTTATTCTTGTGTATCCTATTGTTTACCTTATTCTATACATTTATACCTTCTCTGGTTTCGATATGATAGTTTGCTAAATAAATATGTTTGCTTATTCTCTATGAGTATCTTTTATGGAACAAATGTTGGTGAGAGGGGGCTAAGATAGCCAAGAGTAAGATAACTATTACCTTTCCCCTTATGGTAAACAGGAAAATTAGTTTTTATCCTGTATCCCAAAAAGGGCATCATACCCCAAGGTTGCAAATACATCAAGTGTATTAGATTGATATAATTCTAACCTAATATCCCTTTTGGAGTTGGGATAGTTGAGGAGAGAGCATCTACTACAGTCTTCCTCCTATTCTGCCCAAAGGTAAAAATTACATTCTCCTTGGACAAATGGAATCAGGTATCCTATATCTTATCTATCCAAATATATCTTTGCAACTATGGGTAAGCAGGGCCAAAGGCTAGTTAGTTGGGTCCCAATTTAAACCATTACAAATACAGATATACATGAATAAAGACTTGAACTGTGATTTCATTGGTATTAGGAAAACCTTAACCAGGAGACTTCATCTATGAATACTGGTCAATAACTTTTCCGCAACTTACAATGTAAAGAAATTGCCCAGAATATCAAAAAGTTAAGTGGCATGCCCAAGGTTAAACAGCCAATATATGTGAAAGACAAGATTTAAACCCAAATCTTCCTGGTTTTGAGTTGGGTCCTCTGAATAATAAGCCATGTTGCTTCTAATATTATACAAAGATTAATATATACGCAACTGCCTACTGAAAAAAACAACAATATTTAGGTGTTGCCCAGAGCTGTGTTTTATTTCAATTTCATTCATATGATTTTAAACTCTAGGTAATTTTACCCTCTGTCAATTTCTTGACTACTACACTTTCTACTTTGGCTTTTTTTTTCTTTTCTTTTCTTCTTCTTCTTTTTTTTTTTTTTTTTTTTTTTCTTTTTTTTTGCAGGAAATGAATGTATTCTGGCTTCAGGAGAACTCCATGTTGCTTTTCCTATACACATACAAATGCAAGGCAAGAGGCTGTAAATATGTAATATATCGTAATATAACCTTGAAAATAGCCCTCGGCTTACTTACCCAGTCTCACTGATAAGTTATGGCAACTTATTAAAAAATGCTGCTGATTCCATTCATTTTGCTCAGAGCCTAATTTCCATGGAAGAGCAAAAACTGTTTTGTTTCATTCTGTTTAAGTGCAGAATAATCCATTTTTATGGTTATTTTAAAGACTGCTGTTTATGCTATAATGAATCAACATTAATAATAATTTGAAAGTGTAGCTTCATCCTCAAAATTGATTATTAGCTCAATGTGGGAGAAAATGGTCATCTCCTCAATCTATTATTATGTTATCTCTACCCTTGCTGGAGTTTTAGAATATGACTTCAAAATTATCTTTTTTTTAAAAAAAATATTCCTTGATAAAGATTTAATTTCTCTAGCCTTTTTCATCTCTTGCTCATCAGTTTATTGCCCCAAAGACGTCAGGTAGAAATACACCTTTATTATAAAGATCATTCAAAAATTCCTGTGGATACTCTGCTATACAGGATCTGGACATAAGAATAAATAAAGTATGAATTAGATTCAAAAGTGTGTTTATATAATTTGTCAGATCACTTACTAAAACATCAAGTATTTCTTTCCTTGTTTCATTTTTTGTTTTTAATCAGCACAAAAAGTATGCAATTAATTTTTTTAATGACGCCAATTAACAGAAGTGGAAAAGATAACAAATGTCTCAGGTTTAAATTCCCAAGGTGATATAATTTTGAAACTCTATTCCTTGAGTTACTCAAAATATCAGCATATTCAAATATCTTGATCTTGACTGCCCAGAGATCAGATTCACCCCAAACAAACAAAAAACAGCTTTCACTGAATCACTTCCTTTTAAGGATCAACACTAACATTTCATTGCTGCTTAACACAAGACCGGCACATGTGCATTTTTCCAAGAAGGCTCTGGGTTAAGGCACCTGGGGAGCAAAGGAAAAGATAATAATGGGTCTTGTGGAGGTTCTCAAGGGACTAATAACCCCAGGTGGTCTTAGAAATCACGTAAAATATCCCTTCAGGACCACTTGGGACAAAGCCAGAGAAATGCAGCTGGTATAGTGCTTCAGTCCTCTCCACACGCAGTTTCAATATGGGCCCTTGTCATTTGCCAGCGCAGCCCTGCAGTGAGCAATAATTACATCAAATTCTATAGATTATCACCCTACAAGTCATTTTTCAAATGCTCTCATTAACAAGGACATTTCGAAAACCATGAACAACCAGATAGAAAAAGATGACTGTATTCTGTGACCCTGACTCTCTCCAACCTTCCTTTCCCTTCCTCTCTAGCTCCCCAGCCCTGAGAGAACAGCAACAACAGCTCTTCCTTAGAACCCATCGAGTTCAAGAGGGAATTTCTCCCCCCATCTTTGTTCATCCTGATCTAAAAATTCACACCTTCCAGTTCTCTTCTCCATATGCATGGACCCTTACCAGAGACTGGAAATGGGGTTACATGGACTATAAAAATAACAATCATTTATATAGTACCTTTACCTAACAAACCATTTTGCATTCTCTCTTGAACCTTACATGAGGAAGTTATTATTATTATTATTATTGATAACAATTCCTCAGATAAGGAAACTGAGGCTCAGAGAGATTTTTGACTTACCTGGAGTTACATAATCAATGAATCAATACACATTGTTAAGTAGTATTGTCAGTAGTTGCAGTGTGAAACATAGGGGATTTTTAAAATTAAAAATTAAAAAATAAAATGAACATTAAAATTAAAAGTTGTCCTCAAGAAATTCACATTTTGATCAAGGAGACAACATGCATATAATAATTTACATGCAAAAAGCCTTTTGTCTAGGACAGGTATATATTTTGATCTTATCTCAATAAATGGTATACGGCAAGAATGGCAAACCTATGGCACGGGTGCCAAAGATGGTACACAGAGCATTCTCTGTAAGCACTCAGCCACCCTCCCGCCTCACCCCTCACCCCCAGAGTTCATTACCAGAAAGGCAGAGGGACCCCCTTTCACTATACCTGATGACATTTTTTCATATCCCCCACCCCTCCACCGAGCAGCCCAATGGGAACACTTCCTTCCTCCCCTGTGTGGGGTAAGAGGGGACAGGGAGCACCTAGGACTCAGTGGGGAGAGAGGGACATGGCACTTGGTCTCTGGTGGGATGGGGTGGCAGGCACAGCACTCCATCTTGGGTGTGGGGCCTGGCACCCCATTTCTAAAAGGTTTGCCATCACTAGGTAGAAGATATTAGTCTTTAGATCTAGTTTCTGCCAGACTATTTTCCAATTTTTCCAACAATTTTTTCCATATATTGAATTTTTATCTCCAAAAATTGGATATAGAAGGTATCCTCAGCTATAATATGATGTAGAATTTGAACACAGTTTGTCCTGATAATAGGTCCAATTCTTACATCTCAGGCACCTATGCTAAGAAGCACAACTTCTAGAGGAGAATCTGGAGACTTTATTCTTCCATGTGTAGTCTTTCCATCCAATAGAACCATCCAAGTTTTAAAGCTGGGAGTGATCATAGTATCCATGTAGTCTGAAACATTTTGGAATAATAATTACATCTCAAATGTCCTTGACAAGTGGCCACCCTATGTTTGCAATTCAGCGATAGCCTCTACCTTCTGAAATTCCCACTTTTATTTCTTCCTTCTCAATTCTAGCTTTTAGAAAAGTGTCCCTTAGAAAATGGCCTTTAAAGCTTCAGCATCCATCCATCATTCTTAACACTGTCCTCTGAAGCCAAACAAAAGTCTAATCTATCTTCCTGATGGCAGCCCTTTAAATACTTGGAGAGAACTATCACTCATCCCCTAAATCTTCTCTTTTCCAAGCCAAATATCCCCAGCTCCTTAAACTGATCCTTGTAGATCATGTTCATCTAGTTCCTTCACCTTCCTTCCTGCTATCCTCTGGACATGCTCCAACATATCAATGTCCTTTCCAAAAGGAAAGTGTCCTATGTCTAGAACCAAACATTACACTGCAGATATAGTCTGAACTTCAACTACTACTGTACCTCCATTTTTCTAAACACAATCTAGTCAAATCAAGTTAACATTTATTAAATACCTACTATATGCCAGATACTGTGCTATGTTCTGAGGATATAGGAAGACAAAAAATAGTTCCCACTCTCAAGAAGCTCACAGTTCAATGGGGGAAACAACCTGTCAACAGCTACCAATAAACAAGAAAAATACAGGATAAATTTGAGATAATCAGACAGAGAATGAAGTAGCATTAAGAAGAATCAGAAAAGATATCTTATAAAAGGTGGAATATTATCTGGTACTTAAAAGAAGCCAAGAGGCAGAGATGAGCAGGGAGAGAAGTCTAGGCATGAAGAACAGCTAGTGAAAATACATACAGTCAGGGGGCACAACAAGGTGGCTCAGTGGGTACATTGGCAGTCCTGGAGATGGAAGGTCCTGGATTCAAATATGGCTTCACACACTTCCTAATTGTGTGACTCTGGCCAAGTCAATTAACTCCAATTGCTTTACCATGACCACTCTTCAACCTTGAAACCAATATTTAGTATCAATTATAAAATAAAAGATAAATGGTTTTATAAATAAAAATTTTAAATGCATACAGACAAGAGATTGAGACTCTTGTTTAAGGAACAACAAAGAAGCCAATGTTGCTGGATCACAGAGAGAGAATAAATAAAGCATAATAATATTGGAAGGATGGGAAGGGAATGGTTAGGTTATGAAGGTCTTTAGAAGAGAGAAGATTTTATATTTGTTCCTGGTCATAATGGGGAGTCTCTGAAGTTTCCTGAAGCAGGGAAGAGGCAGGTGGCAACACGGTCGAAATTCTACTTTATCAACCTGCACATTTATTTAGATAAGTGAAAGATGGAGTGCAGAGAAATTTGAAGAAAAGAGACTAAACAGAAGGCTACTACAATAGTCTAGACATGAGGTGAAGAGAGCCTAGACCAGAGTAGTGGTAGAGTCTCAGGAGGGACATATAGGAGAGATGCTATGAAGTTTAAGTTAACAGATGTCTGTTGAATACAGGACTCAAGAGAGTGTGGTACCCTGGACAATAACAGGAAACTTAAGAAGGAAGGAAGGTTTTTGGGTGGGGGAGATAATTAGTTCAGTTATGACTACATTGAATTTAAGATGTCTCTGTTAAAGTTAACTAATAAGAAGTTGGAGATATGAGACTGAAGGTCAGGAGATAGGTTAGGACTGAATAAGTACACCTCTCATCTCCATAGAGATAATAATTTAATCCACTCTGCTAAATGTTAGCTTCTTAGACTCTTGTCACACTGTTGACTCATCCTGACCTTACAGTCTACTAAAAGTCTCAGTCTCTCTGTCTGTCTCTTTATCTCTGTTTCTGTCTCTCTCTCTCTCTCTCTTTCTCTCTCTCTGTTTCTCTTTCTCTCTCTCTCTATTTCTCTCTCTCTCTCTCTCTGTTTCTCTCTCTCTCTGTTTCTCTCTCTCTCTCTATTTCTCTCTCTCTCTCTGTTTCTCTCTCTCTCTGTTTCTCTCTCTCTCTCTCTCTCTCTCTCTCTCTGTCTCTCTCTCTCTCTCTCTGTCTGTCTCTCTCTCTCTCCCCCTTCATGTTATCTCTGAATTTCATAAGCATTCCCTAGGATCATAAACTTAAAAACTGGAAAGGACCATAGAGTTCCTCCTGTCCAACCTTCATCTTACATAGTCCTAAATAAGCATTGTGAAATCACTTGTCCAAGATCTCACCTATATTAAGCATTAGAATAAAGATTTGAGTCAAAATCCTACAGATGCACATCCATCAGTTTTTCCACTACTTATTGTCACCTTTAACTATACTTTGATTGAAGTAAATAATAAAAATGTTGTCCAGATCTCCTAGTCAGTTAAATCTTGCTATATTGGCATCCTGGAAGTTATAACTATACCAGTCAAAATGGTTTTGCCAGCATATGTTAACTCCTAGGAAAAATAAGTTTTCCACATTCTTTGACTCAACTTTGTTACTACTCACTCACTTCTTACACCCCTCATAATCTGACTTCTGTCCCTACCACCTTCTTGAAACACTCCCCTCCAAAGTCACCAATTATATTTTTATTGCAACTCAATGGCCTCATCTCGATTCTCTTCTTTCTTGACTCTTCTATCTTATATGACACCACTAACCACCCACTCCTTCTGGATACTTTCTCCTCCCTTGGTTTTTCATTTTGTTGCTTCATTTCTATTTTCTTCCTAACTCAAACACAATGTGCTAAAACAAAATTCACTCTCTTTCCTCTTAAAACTACTTTTCCTCATACCTTTCATATTTCTTGCAAGGGCACTACCATTCTGCCTTCAACCAGATTTGAAACCCAAGAATTAACCTTGACTTTTCACTCTTGATCACTCATAACAAGTTTCTGAATTTTATGAATTTCAGTTCTCCAACATTTATATCTTCTCTTTACTCATACCACAACGGTCCTAGTAGAGGCTTCTATTACCTCTTGTATGGATCTCACTGTCACCAGTCTTTTTCTTCTCCATAGGGCTGCCCAATTGATATTACTAAAATACAAACTCGACCATATCACTGCCCTTTTCAAGAAACATCATTACCACCTTTTGTCTTTTTGATTAAAATACCAGTGTCTCTGACATTTGAAAGTCCTGCACAATTGGGCTGCAGAATATTTTTTCCAGGTTGAAGTCAGATTATTCTCCATCATTAGCCATCACTGATAGCTTGCCATTTGCTTTGCCCGTTCCCCATCCCCCAACATCACCCATACCTCTAGAATAGCACCCTTCAAGGACCAGAGCTTCAAAGATTTCAGGAAAGTTAATCCCCTCAACTTTGAACTCTACTCTGGGGTTAAACTGTCCTCCTAATTAGTGTATAACCATGTGCAAAATCATCTAATGCACTTTATCCAACCTATCTATCCCTTCTTATCCATCTATCCCAGAGGTGTTGTTATCTGTCCTGTTGTTATACTTGTGTTCTCCTCCCACTTCTCCATTCCTTTTTCCGGTAACTATAATTAAATAAATACTGCCATTGTTTCTGGAAAAGATGTGACAATGGACTGCCCTATGGCTCCCTCTCACCATTTCCATTTTTCTAAAAACCAAAGTTCTCTTTATTGGCCAACATTATTTTTATATTTACTCTCTCCCACAATTAGAATATAAGCTTCTTGAAGGCAAGTATTGCCTCACTTTCATATTTATCTCCCCAGTGACTAGCACAGTAAGTGGCATATAAAAGACACTTAAAAGTGCTTTTTAAAAATTCATGTGTTCATTCACTTGCCCACTATGTATTATAGACAAACTGATCATGTGCTATTTACCAAAAACATGACATTTCCCCATTCTATGCATTTATGTGAGCTGCTCCTCAAAGCTGGAATGCTTTCCCTTCTAGTTTCATTTTTATTACCCCTACTTCTCTCTAAGTCTTAACTCAAACTCTACCTCTTTTAATAGGTCTTTCCTCATTCCTCCCATTGTTGGTGGCTTCCTCATTATAGTGTACTAATTTTGTTTATTTCCAATATTTATTTATCTGTGAACACATTGTTTCTGCCAAGTAGCATAGGAGTTCTCTAGGCCCTTGTACAATGCCCAACATATTTGTTGTTGTTCAGTCATTTAGTTGTATTTAATTCTTTGTGATCCTATTTAGTTTTCTTGGCAAAGATACTGGAGTGGTTTGCCATTTCCTTCTCTAGTAGATGAAGGCAAACAGCAGTTAAGTGACTTGTCCAAGATCAAACAGCTTAGTAAATATCTGAGGCAAGATTGGAATTCAGGTCTTCCTCCAGGCCCAGCAGTCTATCCACTGATCCACTTGGCTGACACCTAACACATAAAAATATGGTTGCTAGATATTCATTGATTGATTAATTCATTAAAGAGAAATATCTGAATTCAAGTTTCTGCTCTGAAACTTACGAAATACATGATCTGGGGCAAGTCATTTCATCTTTCCAAGCCTCAGTTTCTTCATCTGTAAAAATGGCGTCAACCTAAATAACCTGTACAGTACCTTTCAGTTCTAAAAATCTATATTCCAATAGCACAATGGTTAATATATTTTAAAATAAAAACATATAAATCTTAGTAATATGTTTCAGTGCCATAATGTAAATGTTAATTTAGTATAATATATAGGGTTTTATTCACAGGACAAGGCAATAGACGTACCATGCAATAACAATATTCAAATGTTTCTAGGGCCTCAGCTCAGATTAGAAAATATTTTAGAGATGTGCTTATGAATATGAGCAAATACAAATCAAGCTTTTGTTTCTGGCATCTGGAATCTTTGCAAATATTATATAGTCTTATAAATTTTAAATAACAAAGTTTCATTATTTTTCTTCAAGGTACTAAACTTTTCTTTTCAATCCTAGTTGAAAATCTCAAAGATGTTTTATAAACACAGAAGAAAAACATTTGCTTGATCTCGTGGTTCGATGAGGATATGATTGGAGATGTAGACTAGACAATCACTGTAGTACAAAATATTAATAATATAGAAATAGATCTTGATCAATGATACATGTATAACTCAGTGGAATTGCTTGTTGGCTCTTGGAGGAGGGCATTGAAGAGGGGAGGGAAAGAACATGAATTATATAACCATGGAAAATAGTTTAAATTAAATAAATAAATGAAAAATAAAAATATGATATAGTTTTTTGAAAAGACAATAATAATATTTCTCTGTGTTTCTTTCTATACTTTTTTCCTTCTATAAATAAAGTTTCATTGATATTCTTTTATGTCTATTACTACCTCTTTCCCTTTTCACTTCTCAAAAAAAAATGTTCTTTAGATCTTTAGCATTCAAGAACCTTTAATTTTTTATGGGACTATGTAGGCAAAGGCATAAGGAATCATACCAAGCAAGAAGGCATTTGGAAATCCAAGCATTTTCTCATGATTAGTGATATTATTTTTATTTTATCTGTTGGCAAAATAATCGTTCTCTCCAATGGGATATATGTAGAGTAATCATAATAATAATGATGATAATGATATTAGCTGAAAAGAGCTATTTATTCTCATTTATAAAGCATTTTGCATATATTATCTCATTTTACTTCCATGACAATTTTAAATATTATATATTTGTATATATATATCAATATAGCTGTTAAATGGAAAAGGAAACTGAGGATCAGTAAAGTACAATAATATTCTTTATGGTCATGGAACTAGCAAGTTTCAGAGTAGTATTTTGAATTCAGGTCTCTCCTGACTCCAGATTCAATATTCTTTTCAATCTATTGTATAGAATATCAACTGAAGACAAATTACAAAGTTGTTGAAATTTATTTTTACCTCTTCCCAGTGCCATCTTCAGGCATCTCTCATTCATATATTGGAACCTCTCTCCTAGGTGCCCAGAGCCATGGCTGCCCATCACTTTAGCTCAAAGTGCCTTACCTAAGCAATGCTCAATACCCTGGCCTACACCATTTCTCGTTGTACTTTCTTCCACCCAGACCTAGATAGCACATACTGTTTTGAGGAACAACAATACTCATACTTCTTTTTCCCCAGTTAACTGTCATGTTAAATACATATCAATAAATATATTTTCATAAAGCTGAAAACTGTATTCTATTATTGAGTCACAGTATGGAAAGAATATTAGACTGGTAGTGAAAGGGTCTAGGTTCTTATTATATCTCTGACACTACTAGTGTGACCTTGAGCAAATCTCAGGATCATAGCATCCCTGATTTGGAGATGAAAGAACCATGAAGGTCCTCCAGGCCAAATTAACCTCCTTGGACTTCAGTTTCATCAACTTTAAAATGAGGAAACTACACTAGATGGTCTCTGAGATGCCCTCCAGCTCTAAAAGTATGGTCCTTTCATATCTAAGTCTGTGATCTTTTATCCTATGCAGGAAAATTTAGTATGTCCAGGGTTGTTTTGGAACCAGCTTGACAGGTCAGATGAGAAATACTTGAGTTTTCAATGTGAACATTTACACTTCTGAAATTGGCTACCAGAAGTCAAGGCTTAATTTATTGTTTTGTTCATTGTTTGGACTTAATAAATGATGGCAGAAATGCCAGTAACGTAGATTAAACTTAAAAGAGTATCAATCATACTTTTTTTCTTGGAGAATTGATTGTTAAACATTTGCCAGCATATTCCTAAATGGGCCCCACCAAAAACTTCATTTTTGCAACTGTCTCCTAAAAAAGGAATAAACCTTTAAAGGAAAAATTTCAAGTTCTATATGATGTGTGAAGTTGGGGATTTCATGAAGAAAAGTTTTTTGAAATGAATGAATCTTTCCATGGTTACTCTTCCAAACAAATTAGCTCTTCATTTTACACACAGCTAGCCTTGTCATCAGTTTGTCACTCAAAACTCATTCTCTCATTGTTCTTAAATACAACTGTGTGTATATGCAAGGGTGTGGTTGTGGGTGTGGGGGGAAGAGACAGAGACAGAGAGACAGAGAATGAAAATGCAAGTTAATGCAGGCTTCCAGGGAACTGTATTCTTTCCTCCTTCTGTAGGAATGCACTCAAAAATTATCTCATTGGCCTCCAGTCATAATGCACTAATCTCAATCCAAAAATAGGAGCTTAGAAAGGTACTTTTTGCTAGTATTGACAATTCGATACTGTTTTTTTTTAATTCAAATCCTAATTTAGTTACTCTATTCAATTAAAGAAGGAAATTTTTATTGTCTAATGGGATAAAGAATAGATGGATATGTGTATAATATTTCAGCTTTAATATCTTCTATTTAATTAGGTTAGAGAAGAGAAAACAAGGTATAGTAAATAGAATGCTGGTCTTTGAATCAAGAATGCCTGGCTTTTGTTCCTCTGGTTCACACTTACTGTAATAATTACTTAGAACAAACAATTATTTTGATATGGTTTCATTTTTGGCCAGCAATCATAATGCCTGTGTACATCTACTGATTCAGACCCACTAACTTTTACCAAATAAAGCCAGATTGAGCTTCTTTCCCAACCTTTAGTATGTTATGTCAGGTGAGTGATTGATTTAATTCCATAAATGTGTGTTTCATTGCTCTCATATTGTGTTTACCATCCTATGATTTTAGAGAATGGATATTACTCCAAGGAAACATGAAGAAGTTGTACATCTTTTAAAACATCCTTCAAAGACTGTTAGAAATAGTTCAGTGCCAGTTGGCACGGAAAATTATAACTTTCAAGGTTCATTCAAACCCAGAATGAAGTAGTATCAGTTGCACCATTGCACAAAGGAGATTGAAAATTAAAAATAACACTGAGACATGACCAACTCTTGATAGGAAACTGTCTAATCCTCAGAAAAGAGAAAAGTGCCTTCAGAAGTATCTGGAAGCTCAAAGGGTTATTATTACTTCCTCTAGAGCATAGCATGGACTTCCCAAAGCTATAAGAACAATTAGAATAGGGGGCAGCTGGGTGGCTCAGTGGATTGAGAGCCAGGCCTAGAGACGGGAGGTCCTAGGTTCAAATCTGGCCTCAGACACTTCCCAGCTGTGTGACCTTGGGCAAGTCACTTGGCCCCCATTGCCTACCCTTACCAACTCTTCCACCTATAAGTCAATACACAGAAGTTAAGGGTTTAAAATAAAAATAAATAAATAAATAAAAAAGACAAGAACAATTAGAATAGTTTTATTTTTTATTTTGAATAATATTTTTCACTATTGTGTGTAAAAATTATTTTATATTCATTTTTTAAGGTTTTAAGTTCTAATTCTCTCCCTTCTTCTGATCCTCCCTTCCTGACTCAGCCCACGTCCTCCCCTCTCCCCAAGATGATAAACGATATAGATTTTACATGTGTAATCATGTTAGTCATTTTTTGGAAGAGGAGGAGAAAAAGAAGAAGGAGGACGAGGACAAGGAGGAGGACGAGAAAGAGGAGGAGGACAAGGAGGAGGAGGACAAGGAGAAAATAGAGGCCCAGAGGAATTGTTATCTGCCCATGGTTACATAGCCAATAAGTGGCATCACCTAAATTTGAACCCATGACTCCAAATTCAACATACTTTTCACTATACCATTGCCACTCTATAATGGGTATTTAATAAATAATTGATTAAAAAAAGACTAAGAAATTTTTAAATATTATGGGGGCTCTATTAATGGCCTAATCTTTTTGCTCTTTTTTAGAGCAAGAGAAGAGATGGAAGAGAGGCTGAGGCGAGAGAGAGAGAGAGAGAGAGAAAGAGGTTGAGAGAGAGAGAGAAAGAGGTTGAGAGAGAGAGAGAGAGAGAGAGAGAGAGAGAGAGAGAGAGAGAGAGAGAGAGAGAAACTACCAAAATGATTAACTACTTTAAACTTTTGACAAAGTAGTCAAATCTTTGACTAGAAGGAAAGGACAGGACTTGAGTAATGTGAAGACTTAGGTAGCATATACGATTTGTTACACAGTATACACTGGAATAGACCTAGGCAATTTCTAGGATTAACAGGGAATAATAATTAACAGGGAATAATAGGATAAGACAGGGAACCTAACCCTTACTTTTTCCTGTTAAGTTAGAATTTAGGCCAAACCTTAATCTTTTTTATAGCCTAATCAATTCCCTGAAGAAATTTAACTTCCAAATGGTTGATAGTTTTCATTTCACTTTTTTAAAAACAAGTTTTAGAAAGGTGAATTATTGAACCCAGATAGTGCTTTCTACCTTAAATTCAATTTAATTCCACAAGTATCTACTGAGCACCTAATTTACCTAATATATGCTAAAACATCACTGGGGAAATAGAAAATAGTAGAACATAGTGCTTGCCTTCAAGGGGCTTATGATCTAATGAAGAGAAAAGTTTATCACGTATGAAAGAGACCATTTCAAAACACTATTCAATCAAATACTTGCATAAAAGAGAAAATATGCACTTTGGGGATACAGTGAAGGAAGAGATAAATTTGGGTCAATGGAATCAAGAAGTGAGAGAGGATTTATTAGAATAAGATGAAGATAGACAAGCCTTTTCAAGACTAGAACCAGTCAGAGTAAATTATCCATCCTTTCTCTGGTTTTGGTTACACAAAATTGTCTCTTGTTGTTCAGAATAAGATTGTTTTTCTATTAGTCTCTGAGTCCTGCTAAGCATAATTGTCTTAAAACGACCACCTAGTGCAGGCTTTCCTGGAATATGATGATAGCCTTCTCATATCTGCAATATGGTTATAGCCTTCTGGTTGATCTTTCTATCTTAAATTTCTTACCACTTCAGGCTACCATTTAGCTGCCAAAGTGATCTTTATAGTGTGAAGGGTAAAAGATGAAATAACTGAAGAAATAAAGGTAAGGTCTTCTAGGATTTGATTTATTAAGCAATGTGTACCAATTGACAATCCAAAAAAAAAAACATCTTAGGTCTAAACCCCAAATGCAGGAAGGCATGGACTTTTATACGTTAAAAACAATAAATCAAATAAGACCGATTAATTAAAAGGAAACAATACGACATTAGACAATCTGATATCTAGTTGGAAGAAGATTAGAGACTTTCCAAGTTGAGAGAGGGAGAGCAACAAGGTACAATTTCTTGAATTTAAAAGAAGAGGTGTCCCACCTCCTCAAGCATCTGTGCACAAGCAAAAGAACATAGAAATAATAACTGATTGATAAGTATTGGACCCAGTTTTCAGATAAGACATATGGGTTGCTTGAGATATGCAATTATGAAAAAATTCTTTGCAACAATCTTTGGATCTGATTGAGTTTCTGGTCTCCATATTCTCAGCCCTTAGTTAAGTCTGCAGCAAGAAATGATGAGCAGCCTAATTTTGGAAAAACCATGGAAAGACCTACATGAAATTGTGAAGACAAAACAGAGCAGAATGAAGGGAACATTATATACAACACAGAGATGTTGTCTGAAGAATGACTAGTGTATGTTCACCTCCAGAAAAAGAACTGATAAATAGAAATAAGTAAGACATAGTCAATATATACATAAATCTTTTTTTTGTCAAATGGTGCCTTCTTTAATGGGAGAAGGGAAGGGAGGGAGAGAGTAAATTGAGTATTTTAATTTAACAAATAAATAAATTTTAATTTTAAAAATAAGCAGGCAGAGTTCACCTTCCAATTCCCCTCAGGGATAGGGTCAAATAATACAATAAGGTTTTCTCCTAATTCCCATAGTTGAATAAAGTTTTCTCAGAAGACCAAAATTGGATTAAGCTTCTAATTAAATAGAAACTAAGCCAGTTCATGAATTGAGTCACAACAACAAAAAAGAATTGAGTCACAAGATGAAGTCAGTGTGGTTCACTCAATCCCCACCATTAACTACGTGCTATCCTATTTCCCACAATTTCCCCACTAGTGACACAAATCTATCATCACTCCCTCATTCCCATTCAATAAATTCCTGTGATTCCTTACTATCTCCAGGATCAATTGAAAAATCTGTTTAACATTTAAAACCCTTCTCAACCCTGAGCCTTTCTAACTTTTTATTCTTCTTTAATTTTACTCCCCTCCATATACTTCATAAATCAACACCTTCTTCTTCTGGTTTCTTATACAGGATATATCCTCTATAGAATTGTGTACATTTTTAACAGCTATTCTCCATGCCTTCAATGTTCATTTCTCCCTTCTCCCTTCTGGCTTCCCTCTCTTTCTTCAAGACATGACTCAAATGCTAATTTCTATAGGAAAGACTCTTCCAGTTTTCTCTTCCCCACCTATTGTTAGTACCTTCCCTCTGAGATTACCTCCAATTAACAAGTCTTCTATATATGTAGTTGTTTGCATGTGAGCTCCTTGAGTTCAGATACTGTTTACTTTTTTGCCTTTCTTTGGATTCCAAATTCTTATCACAGTACCTGGCATATAGCAAATGCTAAATAATGGCTTATTGGGGCAGCTGGATGGATCAGTGGATAGAGTCAGCTTGGAGATGGGAAGACCTGTGTTCAAATGTAGCCTTGGACATTTCCTGGTTGTGTAACCCTAGGCAAGTTACTTAACCTCAGTTGCCTAGCCCTTACTGCTCTTCTGCCTTGGAACCAATTCTTAGTATTGATTCTAAGACAGAAGGTAAGGTTTTTTTTTAATGTTTATTAATCGAATGATGAAAAGAAACTCATAAAATTTATTGGAATTTGCAGAGCCTCTTTAGCAAATAGAATTCAGCTGGAACCTTTGAAGGTTTGTTTAAACACAAGTACAAACATACACAAAACCACACACAACTCCTTTCTGATATGTGATTTATCAGTCTTAATCCAGAACTTTCTGGATAAAGCAAGGGATTCCTTAACCATGCTTATTCCAGGCTTGGATTCTCTCTCTGCAGGTTATTACAAACCAGGAAGCCAATTAGCACTCAATGTGATGGTGGTTTTTTGTGACGTGGACAGCTGGCCACTCAAAGATACACTGGGACCACCTGCTCATGAAACATAGGCCACCAAACAGGCACCAGATGGTGACAGCATATGGACATTCCTGCTACATTCAGTCACTCTCAACCTAAGCTATATTTCAATTGGACCCTAAGCAGAAAAGACAGCCATACCAAATAACTGATACCATCGATAGCCTAATTCTCTCTAAATTTCCTATATTATGCCTTCTTCTGGATTAAAGAATCATTCCTGATTTCTTCTGGCCCAAGAAAAGCCCACATTATGTGGCAATTAAAGGAATTTAACTATATATGTGTGTGTGTATGCACATATATGTATGTATACATATGCATGTATGTGTACACATGTTTATATATATGTAAACCTGCTCAGATTCCCTTATGGGAAGGGAAGGGGAGAAATTTGGGAAAACTAGAAGCAGAGGGCTGGAATAAGAAGGAATTGGTAGGGGGGCTAGGGATGAGAACCGATAACAAGAGAGAAAAGTACCAAGGTAAAAGGAAGAGCCAAGGCATGCAAGCTTTTGGCAAAAATCCCAAATTAACTAGGTTTCCAAAGTTTGCTCATGAGCATCCATATGTACAAAGGAAGGAACCTGAGAAATTTCTTGATCAGTCAGTGGATCTACAGAGATGTTAAGAAAGACCTGTTTTCATTGATATGTCATAAAAAGATGAGAGAATATTGCAAGTCCAAGAGTGATTCCAAAAGGTTCTTTAAAACTAGATAAATGCCAAGAGCTACCCTGGCCCAAACAGAATGATTACAAAGAAGGAGACATCATCTCATGATTCTGGGGAGTGTCAATTTTACTGGGAACTGAGAGGATTTCATGGATAACTTTCAGAAGGACAGAGGCTGGGGCATTATGGAGTGTGTGTGTGTGTGTGTGTGTGTGCACGCGCGCGTGCTCGCACGTGTGTGTGTGTGGGGGGGGTGATTTCCTTTGTTTTATTTTATTCTAGATGAGGGATTTCATTGGTATAGGGAATTTTATCTAGCAGACATCCCTAACCTTTGTTTTATGGATACCTTGAACAGTCTAGTGAAGCCTGGGGACTCTTTCTCAGAATAATGTTTTTGAATGCATAAAATCCAATACACAGTATTACAAAGGAAATACAGTTAACCAAGTATTAAAAAATTTTTTAAGTTCATAGGCCTCAGGTTAAGAATCAATACTTCTTTGATCTAGATCAGCAGGCTGAAAGTTATAGTCCTTGAGGGTTTCTGGCAGTATAGTTTGCTCATGGTAGAAAAGTTATGATTTGTTGAAGGCAAGATTTGAACCCAAAATTTCCTGACTCCAAGGCCAGCCCTTAAGCCAAACTCCCTCTGAGACAGGAAAGAGTTGAAATATTCGATTTAATTCAATAAGCATCCATTGAGTACCTATTGTGCATTTGAAATAGTGTTAAACACTAGGGCAGCGATGGTGAACATTTTAGAGGGCATTAGAGAGGCTGGTGATGTGAGAAATGTCCTCAGGCATCCATGGGGGATGGAGGAAGCAACCTGCCCCTGAATCCCACTGGCTTTCTAGTAACATTCTCTGGCAAACTCTGTGCTAGGGTGATGGTGTACATGGCCACAGATAGGGCTCTGAGTGCATCCTTTGGCACGCATGCCATAGATTTGCCACCATAGCATTATGGAATACAGAAACATAAAAAGTAGACAATGATATCAAATTGAAATTCTTGGTCTGAAAATAGTATTGCCCAAGTGGATAGGTATCATGCTTCAAATTGTCAAGCAAATTGGAAAATGATAGGTAGAGCAAGGAAATTTTATCCACAACTTCTCTTTTGCCTTTGTGGATTAGGATAGGCTGTTTGTGTCCATAAAAAAAAAATCCATCTCCCAGGTAATATAAAGGACCATCCAAGGATCGTATTCTGGAATTTTTTGACTTATTATGTGGCAAATGCCTCTTTTTATGTGGGAATTACTTTCTAACTTCTTATTGTGTGAGAATGCCCAGGACAGTCAGAAGAGGAGGAAAAATCAGAGTAGAGGAAAGGACTATAATTTTGAAGAAAGTAGCCCCCAGTTTAAACTATATACTGTCTGTGTGATTTGGGGGAAATCCCTGAACCTTCCTGAATAAATATCAATTTCCTCATCTATAAAATAAGGGATTAGGCTAAGTAAGTTCTTCTTTTAACTCAAAATTTAAGATTCATGACTTAAATTATATGACTGGGTGTAGAGCCTTGAGTTTTAGTTTCAGACCTGACACTGTAGCTTGGGCAAGATCTTAAATTTCTCAGGACTTCTATTGCCTTATGAGTATAATGAAAAGGTTTGACTAGATGACTTCTTTAGTCCTTTCTCTTTCTAACATTCTGATAGGTTTCCCCCCCCCCTTTGGATTCTTAGCTTGAGGAGATGAGATCTATAGCACAACCTAGATCCTAAGAAAATAGTAGAAAAATTAAAAAGGAGATAAAAGGAGATGAAACAAAAGAATGCCAAAATGTGACAAATGCCTTCCTCAGCATTATGTCAAACATGTTTACAGAACTGTACAATTAATAATAATAATAATAATAAAAACCCTCTGCTGGAGTCCCTAATTACTATTCCACACAGGGCAGAATATCTCTTCATTATCCCTTTTGGAATGGATTGTGTACATCAAACAGTCAAGATATAAATAAAATATGCCTGCATGCATAATACTCTCACATTAAAGCAGGAGGCAATTAACCTATGATTTCTCATTAATTAAATTAAAATACCCCTCCAAAAATGTCTAAAATCAAAACAGATTTCTTTTTGTGTGTGGAGTTTTTTCCTTCAATGATATAGCATAGGCTGCTTGCAAAATTCATCAGCCCAATAACAAAATATCATGTTTCTGATATTATCATAAGCCAGGCACTAGTTTCCTCTAGAGGCCCTGGGCTCATTTGGCTATGCCCTGTTACAATGTGGGTTTTATTTATGCTTATAAAATGCTGCTTCTTATCACATACAAATTTACTTTTTCCCCACCCTCCTCAAAAGTGTAGCCAAGTCCGGCAGCTTATTGCTTTTTCATGCTGTACATATTACAGCTGATTATTATCTATTTAACCATCTAAATAACATAACTAAGTTCCCAGAAAGGAGCTTTGTGCCTGTTGCTGACTGTTCATCTTGTTGTTTGTATTTAAATGCTGCCTTTTCTAAGAGCATCTCAAAGTTCTCTGTAACCCTGGTTTTCTCACAATGTTCAAGCCACTAAAACTAGGTCCCTGGCTTCCCCCTCACCTCATCCAGTAAGATGAGTTTTTCCTTTGTTGCCAAGGCCCAGGCCCCCAAGTCATAAAACCTTACTAAGTCTTTGCTCTTTTACCATTCCATTCCACCAAAAACTTGGACTACACCCCTAAGTCTACTGGTTCTAATAGATGAGCTTCTTGTCTTACTGATGAACTTTTACCTTATCTTACTAAAGCCCTTGTCTATGGCCACTTTCTCTGATCACTGGTCTCTTGCCAAAATCCCACCCCTGATTTCCATGTGTTCTTCTCTCCTATTAAAATGTAATCATTTGTGTCTGCAGAAAGTAAGAGAAGAAGACTACAAGAAAACACCAGTGTGATCAAAAAGTCCCAGGGTAGAAACCTTAGAAATGGCAATCAGATCAGCAAACAGCTTGACAGTAATCAGATCAAGATACATTAGATTACAGAGTCCAAATGATTCTATCATGAAAAGGGAGAAAATACCATGAAGTGCTAGCACTCTTCATAAAGACCTGGTAATCAGTAAGGAAGAGGAGATGAAGGCAAAGAATGTAACCTCAGCATGTAGAAGTCAGTATAGGAACCCAGGGTGAGACAATGTAGACCTGACCACCTACCCAAAATTATAAGATAGGATGGAGTTCTAGTTTTGGCACAAAGCCTCAGTACAAAAACTAAAGCTGGAAACAAAGAAAAGAAATTATCAAGCACTATCAAACATTATAAAACTAAAGATCCTCAAAATTAGGGAGTAACTATAGAATAATGCAAGCAGAGACCCAAAAGAAGGGAAATGGACTTTCTATAAGACCTATATGAATACCTAGAAGAAATAAAGCAAAAGCACTTAAAAATGGAATAAAAGTTTTGAGGGGAAAATTGAAAGGAGAATAAATAGCTTAAAAAAGAAAATGGTAAGCCTTATATAAGTAATGAACTTTCTGAAAAATAGTATGGACCAAACAAAAATCAATAATTCCATGATACAGCAAGAAATATTAGATAAAACCAAAAGATTAGAAAAATAAAAGAAAATATAAGATATCTGACATCATATACATATAGACTAAAACAGATCAAGGAAAAATAATCTAAGACTTATTGGATACCCTGAAAAGAATGATTTTTTTAAAAGGCTAGATACTCTATTTCAAGAAAGCACAAATTTAAAATGCCCAGATATATTAGAAACAGAAGGCAAAGAGAACATTGAAGAATTTACCAATGACCTTCTAAAAAGAACCCCTCCCCAATCTTAGGAAAGCCAAAATCCAAAGCTCCTGTATCAAAGCAGTTTGAGCACTAAATTGCCACAGTCCAGATCACACAAGAACTGGCAACTTCTTTTTTATATTATTTATTTAGAAGATTTTCCCCTGGTTACATGATTTATGATTTTTCCCATTCCTCTTCCCTCCCCGCTCCTGGAGCTGACAAGCAATTTCACTGGGTTATACATGTATCATTGTTCAAAAACTATGTATTATTCATATTTGCAATAAAGTGATATTTTAATGCCAATATCCCAATCAAATCTCCATTGAACCATGTGATTGATTCATCATATGATTTTCTATTCCCATAGTTCTTTCTCTGGATAGTAAGTTCCTCTGGATAGTTCTGGATCGTTGCATTGCTACTAGTAAAAAAAGACTATTACATTCAATTGTGGCACAATGTATCAGTCTCCATGTACAATGTTCTCCTGGAAGAATTGGCAACTTCTAATATAAGCAAGAAGATATCCTAGAACACAATATTGTAAAAAGACAAAAAAAAAAAAAGATAGGCTTACATCCAATAATAATTTACCCTGAGAATGTATCACCTTTAATAGGAGAGGTAAATTGTTTGAGGAAAAGACCAGAATTGAGTAGGAACTTGGGTATAATGGTAATCACAGCAACTACCTCAAAAGGTTATGGTGAGACCCAAAAGAAATTATTTATATAAAGGATAGAGAATGAATCCTATCTTTGAATTACTCATTTTTCAAATAGTTGAGCAAAGAAGGAAGGTGAAAAGTAAAGGGGAAAGGGAAAGATACACCTAACAGAATATAGAATTCCAGAAAATAGCAAGGACAGATGAAATATTCTTAAATAAGCAATGCAAAGAAATAGAAAAAATAGAATAAGCAGACCTCTTCAAAAAATTAGAGCTATCAAGGGAACATTTTGTGCAAAAATGGACACGATAAAAGAGAAAAATGAAACAGGTTTATCAGAAATAGAAGAGACTAAGAAGAAGTGACAAGAATATATAGAACTATACAAGAAAAAATTTAATAGCACTAATAACCATGGTGGTATAGTTTCTGTTCTAGAGCCAGACATCTTAGAGAAAGAAGTCAGGGCCTTAGGAAGCATTGCTAAGGATAAGGCTAGTGGAGGTGACAGAATTCTAGTTAAGCTATCTAAAGTCCTTATAGATGATGCCGTTAAAGTACAGCACTCATTATGCCAGCAGATTTGGAAAACTCAAAAGTGGCAACTGGTTTGGAAAAGATTGGTTTATGCACCAGTCCTAAAATGGACAAAGCCAAAGTATATTCAGATTATTGAACAACTATACTAATTACACATGCTAGCAAGATTATGCTTAAGATTCCACAAGTTACGTTTCATCAATATGTGAATTGAGACTTACCAGAACAGGTTGATTTTCAAACTGGCAGAGACCAAATTGCCATCATTCCCAGAATTTTGGAAAAAGCAATGGATTTCCAGAAAAAAAACCATCTTTTTCTGCTTCATTGACCATACCAAAGTCTTTGACTATGTGGATCACAACAAAAAGGGATGAGTCCTAAAGGAGTGGGAGTTCTGGACCAGCTAGGTAGCTTGAGAGCCTGGCGTGGAATCAAGAGGACCTATGTTCAAAACTGGTCTCAAACTCTTCCTAATCTGTAACCCTGGGCAAGTCACTTAACCCCATTTGCCTAGCCCTAACCCTTCTGTCCTAGAGTTGTTACTAGTACAGAAAGTAAGGGTGGAGAGAGAGAAGAGAGAAAGAGAAATGGGAGTACCAGATCATCTTACTTGTCTTCTAGAAACCTATCTATACATCAAGAAGCAATACTTAGAACCAAATCTAGAGTAAGTGATAAGTTTAAGGTTAGGAAAGGAGTATGACAAGGCTATATATTGTCACCTTGTTTATTTAACTTATATACAGAGTACATCATGTGAACTATTAGACTGTATGAATCAAAAGCCAGAATTAAGGTTGCAAGGAGAAATAGCAATGATTTCAGATATGCAGATGATACCACTTTGATGGCAGAAAGTGAAGAAGATTTAAGAAGTCTTTTAATGAGGGTGAAAGTTGAGAATGTACAAGCTGGCTTGAAGCTTCACATTAAAAAAAAGTAGGATTGTGGCAACTGGTCCCATCACTTCCTGGCAAATAGAGGGGGAAGAAATGGAAACACAGTCAGATTTTAAATTCCAGGGCTCAAAGAACACTACAGATGGCAATTGCGACCATGAAATTAAAAGGTGTTGCTCCTTGGAAGGAAAGCTATGCAGATTTGGCCTGCATACTAAAAAGCAGAGACTTCATCTTGTCAACAAAGGTCTGGATGGTCAAAGTTATTTTTTTTTTCAGTAATAACGTTTGGCCATGAGAGTTGGACTGTAATGAAAGCTGAGACAGAGTCATTGCTTTCAAATTGTGATGCTGAAAAGACTTTTGAGAGTTCTTTGGACAGCAAAGAGATCAAATTAGTCAAAACAAATTTATTTAGCCTACTCATTGGAAAGACAAATGCTGAAGTTAAAGCTTAAATATTGTGGCCACATAATGGGAAGGCAAGACTCAGTGGGAAAGACCCTGATGTTGTGAAAGATTGAAGACAAAAGGAGAAAGGGACAGCAAAGGATAGGATGAGTAGGTAGTATCACAGAAGCAATGAAACTAAGTTTGGACAGACTTTGAGAGGTATGGAAGATAAAATGAGTCTGGCATGCTATTGTCTATACTATATACATAGGATGGCAAAGAGTTGGACAGGATTGCACAAATTAACAACATAGTAGAGATAATAATAGCTCCTATCCATCAAGGTTATTGTAAGGATAAAAGAGGATATTTGTAAAGTGTTTGACAAAACTTAAAGTGTTATATAATTCCATTACCGTATCAAGTAATAGGTATACAAAGACAAAATAAAAAATTGTATCTTTTCTTAAAGAACTTGCATTGTTCTGAATGATTCAAGCTTTATATTGACAAGTAAATTTAATATAATATAAAAGAGAAAGCCCAAGAACTGAAGGGATTACAGAAAGGTCCTGTATGATGCAGTGAAGACTAAGCCTAGACTAATCATTCTAAGTCCTCCACAACCTGATCCTAACAACTTCCCAATCTTATCTTTTAATGTTTTCCTAAATAAAATCTCACCTCCAGTGAAATTCATCTTCTCACTGCTTCCCAAACATGCTTCGATTTTTCTCTTTAAGGATCTTTGCCTATATACCATTTTAAAATGTTCTCCTCTTCATGAGTCCTTCAAGGTATGATTCAAGTCTCATTAACTGATCCATTAGGCTTTCTTTAAGTACTCTACTCCACCGAGAGCTATCTCTTCTTCTTCTAAATTCTGTCTTCTAGTTTCTTTACCTGGTTCACTCATATGGCTCATAAATCTCTATCCAAGATCATTTCATCCTAAGATTCTGCTTTAACTGTGGGATCTCTAATTGATCATTCTTCTTTTAACAAAAGAACCTATCTAACCATTCTCTTTTTCCTTATTCCATTACATTTACCAAACCCACTCTTCACCTTGAGGAAGACTTTCAATCAGTGGACCTTCAACACTTTACCAAATGCATTATTGCAACTCATCTTTGCAGCAGAAACTTTCTAAACCCTTAACTTCCTGGAAACACAATAGGGCAGTTTTAAGATACTCAATGGGCTTACCTTTGGAAAAAAAGTAATTAGACATTCTGGGTAGATCTAGATGGGAGAGTTAATTCCTCGAGAAGAAATTAACAAGGAGACACATTTTTAAAAGAATTTAGAAATAGTTTTCTAACAATTAACACAGCCTAAAATTTAATTGGTTGCCTGTCACTGGAAATATTCAGAGGTCAGATGATCATATATCAGAAATGTTACAAAGGGCATTCCTGATGGACTTACAGATGGACTCAGATATCCCATAAGGTCCCTTGTAATTCTGAAAGACTATAGTTCTTACAATTCTATAATTCAGTACTCTCCTTTCCAGCAGCCAACATGCTCTTCTTCCCTTGACCTTTTGCCAGTCTCACCACATGAATCCCCAAACCTGTATCACCCCTACTGTCTGCTTTCTCTACTCCTGCTTCCAGGCCACAGAACACTGCTGGAGGAAAACTCAGAACCATGCTGACTGAGTCCATTACAAATTCATAATGTCTAACTTCAAGCAGACCATTGCTGCTGTGACTGGTTAATCCCTTTATTCATCTCTCCTTGACTGCAGCAAACTCACTTCTGCAGTTGTTCTGAAACCTCTCTCCTTAAGCTCCCAATTCCTGCCTTCCTCTACTCATTAGTAGATGACTTCCCCTCCTACTTTGCTCAAAAGGTTGAGAACATTTAGCATGAGCTCCTTCATTTACTGACCATCTTCATTTCAACATAGTATAGTATCTGTATCTTTCTCTTTGTATAATTCTCTACTCAAAGAGTACTTTCTCCTCTAGTCTAAAGCACCTGTGTTCTGGACTCCATCGCTTTTCATCTCCTCTAGAATCTGCCTCATAAAACTCTGGTCTTCTCTAGCATATTTGGCTCCCTTTCTCAAAACTATAACTATCATGAGGCATGGAACTCCTTCCAAGATGTCAACACATAAGGAAAAAGAGCATTATGTTCTCTCATTCTTTGCCTATTGCACCAACTATATTTCTCAACACAGTCCTTTGTCATCCTCACCCCAGGGACTCATGGCAGTCCTGGTCCTTTCATTAAGGCAGATTGCCACCAACCTGACAAACTTCTTTATCTATCTAACTGAGCAGCAGTAAGCATAAACTTATAGCACCCTAACCCAACACAATCTCTATCCTCTTCTGTTCTCGCTTTCTACTGTACCCTATAGAAATCTCACTCTATTCTTAACAACTCTCCCAAGTGAAACCATGATGTAGAAGCAGAAAAACATACAGTGAACTCTACTCCTCTCCTTTCCACCCCACCCTAAAAAAACCTCCTCCAAAGTCAATCTAGAAAATGCACCATATCAAATTCTGATTGGGAAATCCAAGAGAAAAATCAGTAATTTATCTTTTTCCAGCCCAGGTCAGCAAAGAAAGAACAGAGTTCTATAGACACTGGGAATGGGAATTGGCCAGGAATGTGCTGGAATATTCTAGTTCAGGGACAGTGTGTACACTAGGGCAAGAAGAGGTTCAAGATCCAACAAAGAGAAAGTTACACTGGTATAGGGCACAGGAACAGGTGCCCATTGGTAGCTCTGTCACTCACTACCAAGTTCCAAGTCACAGATTTGGAGCAGACAGAGGACAGGACCTGTGCCTAGGAGTGACTATCCAGGCTGAGGAATACTTATTGGCCCTAGGCTGTGTATCAAGTAAGGAGCAAGATCAGAATCAATTGGGAGTGTGACAAACCCCAAACCAAAGGGAAACTTACAGTTTGATCACTGAACCAACAGAGCTTGACATCTGGTTTTTAGTGACTGAATTCAACAGCAGTCTACTGATACTCCAAGCAGAACAAATCTACAAGCATGTTGATCAGAACCAAACTTCCATCAAAAACTTGTCTATATCAGACCTGGGAAGCAGCACTCAGATTTTGCCCTAGATCAGACACTTAGGCAGCACTGAAAACTTAGAAGTTCCCAAACGGAACTGTCTCTGATATCCCAAAATAACATAACACTCAAAACTCCAAAAAAGAAACCTAAACATTCTCTCAGAAGATTCCAAGTGCCTAGACCAAACAAAGTTTTAAGTCAGGAAATGAGCTGAATGAATGAGCAACCAAAAAAGTAAAAATGAAAACAATCCTATACTAATGAACTGTGTTTGGATACAAGGATCTACAAGATACATGTACAAACAACCAGGAATAATTCAAGTACCAAGACACTACAGCCAGGATCACACATGATTTATCAACTACAACTATAAAGCAATGGAGGAGGTTTGGAATAGAATATTTCAGAAAGCAAAGGATGTTGGCTTTTATAACCAAGAATAGCTTGCTTCAAAAACTAAATATAATCCTACAAAGAAAAATGAATTTTTAATGAAATAGAGATCCTCCCAGCATTCTTAATGAAAAGAGGTGTGATTTTTGCATGACATTCCATCTCCATCTCTTTGCCTTTGCACTAATTCTCTCCCATGCCAAGAATGCTCTCCTTCTTTACCTCTACCTTTTAGTTTCCTTGACTTCCTTCAAAACTCAGCTAAAGAGGAAGTTAAGGTAGCTCAGTGGACAGAGATCCAGGCCTAAAGATGGGAGTTCCAAGGTTAAAAATATAGCAGACACTTCCTAGCTGTGTAACCCTGAGCAAGTCACTTAACCCCAATTGCCTAGCCCTACCAATTTTCTGCCTTCAAAATACTAATTAGTATTGGTTCTTAGCTGGAAGGTCTTTACAGGTTTTTTTTAAAGACAGCTCTTATCTTCTAAGTAGAAGGCTTTATGTATCTTGTATATGCCAAGTTATTTACATGTTGTCTCTCCAATTAACAAGCATTTATTAGGCATCAGCTATGTACCAGGTACTGTGCTAGGACCTGGTACATAATTGAGGCCTAATAAATGCTTATTAACTGACTGAATCTCCCCTACAATATCCCAAATAAGTTGTATCCATCCTTCATGTGAAGATTTCAGGTGATAAGGAACTCATTTGGGACAGCCATCTCCACTTTTGGATACCTGTAATCATTAGAAAAGTTTTCCTTACATTGATTATAAAGTTAACTATTCTCTGTTCAGCCTTTGTCCTTTGATTTCTGTTCTTTCAGATAAAATAACAAAAAAGAGTCATCTGTTTTTCATGTGAACAATCCATTAAATAGTTGAAGATAGTGGTCATCCTCCCCATCTCCTATCCCAAGACTTTTCTTCTTCTCTTCTCTTCTTGTATATTTCTTTAGTGAATCCCCATTTAGCAGGGTGTCCAGTCCCTTTACCAGCTTGATTTCTCTCCTCTGCTTTAGCTGGTCAATATTTTCCTTAAAATGTAGTAACCAAGAGTAGCAAGGCGGGAAAAGAGCCAGGCCTAGAGAGAGAAAATCTAGTGTTCAAATCTGGCCTCAGACACTTTCTAGCTATGTGACCCTGGACAAGCCACTTAGCCCCAATCATCTAGCCCTTACTGCCATTCTGCCTTAGAACCAATGCTTAGTATCAATTTTAAGACGGAAAGTAAGGTGTTTTTTAAATGTAGTAACCAGAATTATTGCACATATACAATCCAGGTGTGCACTGGATAATCAGATCCAGATGTGTTCTGATTTGGACAGAGTACAGCAAAACACCTGCCTTGTACTGAAAGAGCATTTCTGTTAATAAAGTCTAAGATGTCATTTGTTGTTTTGGTTTTTGGCTTCCGTCTCATTTACTCACATTAGGATCATATTCAACTAATCAGTCAAGAGAGTCTATTCTCTTTCCTTGTCACTATCAACATTCTGGGGCATTTGCTCAATAGGTTCCTCTCTTTGCTACACTTCTATTAAGATATAGCACCGTTCATTGGAAAATATTGATTTTGATGTCAGAAGGCTTGAGCTCAGTGGGAGCAACTAAGGCATTGGATAGAGCAGTGGACTTGGAGTCAAATTCTAATACATACCTGGAGTTCAAATCTTAACTTATATACCTAAAGCTGTGATACCCTGGGAAAGTCATTTAACCTCTTTCAGTCTTAGTTTTCTATCTGTAAAATGGGGGGAATAATAACACCTACTTTCCAAGACTATCATGAGGGTCAAAAGATAAAAACATTTAGTAAACCTTTGTGTTCTCAGTCCTCAGCACATAGTAAGTGCTTAATAATTGCTTAACCAACTTATTGAAACTCCTCTACAACATCCCAAACAAGTGGTATCTCACCTTCATTTAAAGATCTCTAGTAATAAAAAGATCTTTGTAACTGCTAGTTATTGTTATAATTATTTCTACCTGTGTGACTTTATCACGATGGAACTCAGCTTATTTGTCTATTAAATGAAGAACTAAGAAAATTATCTCTAAGGTCCTTTCCTGCTCTAAGTCCTATAATCTGGCCTACATTCCACAGCAACTTCTCTTTTAGATAACCTCCTTCTTCTAGCTAGATCCAGTTGTCCTCTTTCTGTATAACGCACTCCTGGATTCCATGATAATACTTTCCTGGTTCTCATACTTCTTTAACTGATTCTTGTGTTGCATTGCTACTTTGGTGGAATTCTTGTCCTGATGCTTGCCTTCTTTTTTCCCACTTGTATCATCTGTCCATATGCCTTCCATGTTGCATTGGTCTACCACCAATGTTTATCACCTTCAAATGTACCAAAGGATTGGGTGAATATAGATCAGTATCATAAAGTCAGCAATAGCTATAACTTTCTGAGGTTACCTATGCCAAAGGTCAGCATTTCCTCAACTAGTCTCTCAAGGACCACAGCAATTTAAAGACAAATTATTTAATCCAAAAGTGCTAAGGACAGCTAGTTCCATGGCTAGAGAGGCAGGCTTGGAGAGAGGAAGTCCTGATTCAAATGTGACCTTGGACACTTTCAAACTATGTGAACCTGAGCACCTATTCCCTAATTGCCTAGCCCTTACCACTCTTTTGTCTTGGAACCAATACTTAGTATTGATTTCAAGATGGAAGGCAATTTTTTTTAAGAAGAAAAAAAAAGAAAAGTGGTATGGGCAAATAACATGTCTACTCAAGAGCCAATTTATTCCAGGCCAGGTACATTTGTTTTATTTCTCCAGGATCTTCTCACATATCTATCAATGGGGAGAGTGGGGAATAGGAAACATACTCAGGGGCACAGCACATAAGAAAAATAAAGGATGGAGATTTTATGTACATATATATGTGCATATATGCATATATATACATATATACATATATATACACCATTCTAATTTTGATCAGGACATTACTCTAATACTATGCTTTAATGAATTGAGAATCTAATTATCATACTAGTCTAAGTCCAAGTCACTTCCAAATATAGGTCTAACCTTAAAATGAGAATTCTTCAAAGAGAAAATAATTTATAATTTTATACCAAAAATAGAATGCCACTATAGTATGAATTCAGGTTTTATCTAAGCCTAATCTGAGGGAAACTGGACCCCAAATTCTAATTTAATGACAGAGCTTTCCAAAGGATAGGTAGGATATTAAACATTATTTAATGTGCCAAGATATAAATTGTCGCAGATCCAATCCAAGCCTTTGAAAAACTCACTAAGCATGTATTTAAACAATTGAGTCTGTCATGTGCATTCTCACAAGTCCCCAAAGAAGTATTTTCCTGACAGGATACAATAGTATTGGAGAAGCTATTATAGTCATCTGTGTGATTCAGGTACTCGGATTCCCCAAGGCAGTATTTACAAGATCAGGCCAATGGTCTCTGATTATGGCTTTGTTCTAAAAATGAAGATAAGAAGGATTTGAGGAAAGGTTTCTTTTTATTCATAATTCCTCTTAATACTACATTTAAATAAGCAAGGAACAATAAAGACATATTTGAACAATGCAATGTTTTATAGCAAACAAAAACTCTAAATGAAAGACTAAAATGATGTGTTAATTTCTCATGTATAGAGGATAACTGTAATTCACACAGGATCCTAGGGATGGGAACACGTAAAACTAATCATGGTATGACTATAATTTATTATAATTTATTAACAAACACACTAAAACTTGTAAAGCAGAAGATAATACAACGCAATGCAAATGACTATTGTCCCTTTGCTGTAGCTAGCTTCAGGAACCCAGACATGCCACCAATACTCAAAACCTTTCAGTAGCTGCTTTGTCAGAACTATCTTTGTGGCTACAGTTCAGTCCTACAAATATCCTCTTTCATGGAAAATTGATGTACATTTCTCTTGAAAAGAGCCCAAAGTCATATAACAAATGATAAATATGACAAATAAGAATACCTTTACATAGCACTCTAGACTAGTGTGCAAAGAGTTTTATGTTATTATCTCTTTTAATCCTCCCAACATTATGAAATAAGTATGGTTATTGCCCACATTTTACACGTGAGGAAATACAGGCTCCAAATAGTGAAATGATTTGATTAGGGTCACTCAACTAATAAATATCTGTAATCAGATTTAGATATAGATCTTCCTGACTTTATATGCAATGCTCTAAACAATGTCCCAAGCTTCCTCAAGCAAGATGAATGTTAAAGATATTAATTAAAATGGGGGAGGGGTGTCAAAAAACAAATTTTAACAAATTCAAAATGGAAAATTCAAGAAATGTTGAGGAAAGGCAACATGACTGGATTATGTCTATAATTATTCATAGTGAATATTTGAAGTTCAGACATTTATTTGGATATAAGTATTAAGATTCTTTTTTATCATAAGAACATAGACCTAGATTTTAAAGGGATTTAAGAAACTATCTAGTCCAGTTTCATCATTTTGTCACTGAGAAAGTTGAGATCACACAAATAGTAAATATCAGAAGTCATTTTTCATACCAAGAACTCTAACTAAAGATCCAGTGATCTTCCTGCTATGTAACAAAATCAGCCTCATTAGCATATAGACACACCTGTATTGCTCAGTTGGAATGGAGCTCAGAGATTATCTAGTCAAATTCACACCTGATGTACATACATATTAATCCTCTCTAAAACAGTATCAACAATGAATAGACATCTAATGCATCAGTGTTCATTCCTAGCTCTCTCCCTTACTAGTTGGAACCTTTGCCAAATCATTTAATGCCTCTGAGCTTCAGTTTCCTCATCAGTAAATTGATGATCTCTAAGGTCCTTTCCAATTCTAAAGTCTTATAAATTATATGACACATCATTACTTTCTGGCTGTTTTGAATGAGGAAATATCAATTCACGCCCATCAGCTCTCTCCAGAAAAGCAGTTAGCATAGAAGGGGGTCATTGATGAGTTATGTGAATGACTAGATGAGCAAGGCAGCTTTCTGTTATTAACAGGGCAAGATCCCTTGATCTAAACTGGTTTGTCCATTTTAAAGGATCAGCAATCTTAAAATGAAACAAGTTACCATGAAATAATGTATAGAGCTGGGACAACTGGGTGGTCCAATGGATAGAGAACCAGGCCTAAGTATGTGAGGTCCTAAGTTCAGATTTGGCCTTAAACACTTCCTACCTGTGTAAATCTGAGCAAATAACTTAATCCCAGTTAACAATCCCTTACCACTCTTATGCCTTTAAGCCAATACTTAATATCAATTGTAGGACATAAGACAAGGGTTTAAAACAAATAAAGCAGAGAACTTGGAAATGAAATCCAAGGAATTCATCTTTCAGGTTTGCTGAGGCAAGATATAGGCCATTCACTACGTACTTTTCTTTCAGATGATCATTTTCAGTCAGGGGCGCAGTCTACTCACCTTTGGTGCAGTCTAGTATGGAATGAGTAGAAGTGGCAAACCATTTCATAGCTCACTTTTATGTATGACATATGCTCCTCTGGCAAGAGAACATCTTTCTGAGCCTCAGTCAAACAGTTATCACAAGGTAACCCCCAAGGTAGACCCCCAATCTCTGGGGTCTAATCAGTAGAAAGTCAGTGTACAAGTCCACTCCCATGAAAGGTGCCCTTCATATACTTGTATCAAGGTCCAAAGCTTAGAATCTCATCAAATTGATTGTGAAAGTAAATGGAGTAGAAACTCATTAGACTGATCAGGGGCACCCTAATCAGCGCTATTATACTGGTAGCAACCCCTCCATACCTTAGTAGATGGCTTAATGAATAGCTTTAGTTTCAGAGTTCATTTCACTCCCTTTCCCAGATAATTCTATCTGAAATGTTTTGCATATTGCCAATAGGAAAGGATTGAATCTTCATAAAACATACACATAGCTTTCCTTGAAAGATAATGATATTTTACAAGTTCTAGTACTATTTAATCCATTCATGAATTTTATAGCTCGATACAAATATGGATATAAATCAAAAGAAATTCCTATAAATTGAGAAAAAAATTCAACACTAAAACCTTAAAAATCCTCCACTAAGATCTACTCTAACATGGAATGGATATGATCCTATGTTCTCAAAGGCAGTTGCCAGCAGAATGCAATCTTTGGCAGACCTTGTATAGCCAGAAATGTTTCAAGTATAGTCCTGGGATTGCACTGTATTGAAGATATTCATCATCTGAAGAATGACTACTAGGGATGATTTTTTTAACCATAGCAACTCATTAAATTCTACATTAAGACATAGAGGTGTTGCAATATGTATAGGGTATGCCCAAATGAGATCACGTATTTCTTTTGCTCTCTCTTCAAAACCCTCCTACACACCTATAGACCCACTTACAGCAGATTAGTGTCCTACTTCATTGAGAATTTTGAATGCACATAACAATAAATATAGCATTTCTTCCATTTTTGTTCCTCAAAACCTCACGGCCTGTCTGTAATCATGAGAGAATTTGTCAAATTTTCCTGAAATTGAGATGTACCATATAATATTCCATTGATTTATACATTCAATCAAAAAAGGAAAATGAAGTTAGGTTGGAACAATATTCTTAGGGAATATCTAATAGCTTCTAGTTGTTCAACATTCTCTTCTAACTGATCAAAAAATAACTATTTCATAATCTATTCTCAGGTTTTGCTGTAGATGAACACCGACCACATTTAATGCAAACACTGATTCACTTTTGTCTTTGTGTCCCCAGCACCCAATACCATTCCTTGCACAAAGTGGGCTCTTAGTCAATGTTTGTTCAATTTCATTTATCACAGTGATGGAGAACCTATGACTTGGGTGCCAAAGATGGCACACAGAACATTCTCTGTGGGCACATGGCCGCTCTCCCCCCACTCCCTTCCCACCTGCAGAATTCATTACTAGAAAGACAGAGGGCTATGAGTGGAGCTGCTTCCTTCTCCCTCTCCACCATGCCTGACAACATTTTTAACATCACCCACCCCTCTGCCCAGTAGCCCAATGGGAGCACACAGTGGGTAAGGTGGGCAGCTCATAGGCAGCAGAGCTGGAGGGGAGCAGAGCACTCTGGCCATTCCTCTACCCTTCTCTACACTTCCTGAGGACATTCCTCACTTCAACCACCCCTCTGCCCAGAAGCCCAATGAGAGTGTTCTCCCTCCCTATGTGGGGTAAGGGGAGGCATGCCTACCACTCAGTTCGGGGAAAGGGCATGGCACAAGATCTCTGGTGGAGAGCAGGCACAGCACTGAATTTGGGGGCAGGGTAGGGGCAGGACCTGGCACTCTGGCTCTAAAAGGTTCACTATCACTGATGCAATCTCTAAGACCTACCTTCTCCTTCATTGGAAAAATGAAGATACTCTTTCCTCATATGTAATTTTCTGGCAATTCTCCCATTTTTTTAACAACATTTTTTAATATTTTAATGGTCTCAGAGAAAATGTGAAAAAATGCACTTCCTCTTGTATGCAATTTTCTGGCACCTCTCCCATTTTTCACAAGGTAAGTTTCATCAGTATTTTCAAAGAAGATAGAAGAATATGAACAATATTATTTTAATTAAAGATAGGGGGATTATGGGTGTAGAATGGTGTACAATCCATCAGTCATAGTCAGTGTGTTGGTTGGTTTTGCCTAAATATTTTTAACCTTTTTTACAAGGGAAATTTTCCTGGAAAGGGGAAGATGGGGTGGAGTGTGGGAAATTTTATATAAATGTGATATAGAAGCAAAATATATGAATAAAACTTTTTAAAAAACAATAATTCATCATAACTTCAAATTCCTTCATTTTTCTGGGAAATATTTATTTGGGCCTCAAGACTTGAACTGAAAGCAGCTAAGTCCTCCCTTATTATATTCACACTATTCATAGATTTCAGACTTTCTTAAAGATGTTTGTTCTACCTTTTCTAGTTTGAAGATTATTGTCATCAAAGGATTATTACCTTTTGATGAAAAGGATAGAAGCAAAATAGGAGTTGAGTAGTTTCTACATTCTTTGTCATCTATTAGCATCACTTGATTCATAAATGTTACTTCTACAAAGTTATTTGCAGATTGTTTCCCCAATTGGACTAAACTCCTTCAGAGAAAGAACCATCTTTTGCCTTTCTTTATATTCCCAAAAGTTTGCATGGTGCCTATCACTTAACAAGCATCTATTAAATGTTAACTGATTGACTAACTTACTCCAAATAAGAGGCATATTACCCTTTCATCAATTCAATAAATACTTCTTTTGTTTTGTTTTTTAATATTTCCATTTAATATTTAGATGGCACATAAGAATAAAATCAAAATACAATTTAAGATTACAAATGTTAGTGGTGTTCCATACCACTATCATTCTCTTTTCTTTCCTACTCAATTTCTTCTCCCCATCATCCTACTAATACCTTGTACTTTCTCTTTTTAAAAAGTTTTTATTTTATTTCTCCCCAAATATTTGTAAGAACAATTTTACCACTCTTTTAAAAAATATATTAAATGCCAAATTCTCTCCTTTCATACTGAGATGGTAAGGAACCTAATATACATTTTACATGTGTAATCATGTAAAACATTTCTTCATATTAAGTTCTTTTATGGAAGGAAACGAAAAAAAAATTAAGACAAAAAGTGAAATATAATATGCTTTGGTCTGGATTCAGAATCCATCAGTTCTTTCTCTAAAGGAAAATTGCATTTTTCATCATGAATCCTTTGGATTTTTCTTGGATCCTTGAATTACTGAGAATAATGAACTTATTCACAGTTGTTCATTGTACAGTATTGTAGGTATTATATACAATGTACTCAGGTTCTCTCTTCATTTTGTTCATGTAAATCTTCCTGGGTTTTTCTGAAATCATCTTGCTCATCTTGCCCTTTTCTTATAGCACAATAGTGTTCCATTACAAGCATATATTACAACTTATTCAGCCATTCTCCAAATAATGGGCATACCTCAACATACAATTCTTTGCCACTGCAAAAAGGTCTGTTATAAATATTTTTGTTTATATAAGATCCGTTTGCTTTTTGTTTTTTATCTCTTTGGTATACACACCTAGATGTGGTATTATTGGGTCAAAGGATATGTATGATTTTGTAGCCCTTTAGACATAGTTCTAAATTGCTCTCCTGATTGGTTGAATCAGCTCACAACTTCCCCAATAGTACATTAACATCTCAATTTTCTCACATCCCCTTCAACCTTTGTTATTTTCCTTTTCTGTCATAGTAGCCAATCTGATAGGTATGAGGTGATATGCCAGAGTTGTTTTAATTTGTATTTCCCTAATTTATAGTGATTTAGAGCATTTTTCAAATAACTATAGATAGTTTTAATTACTTCTTCTGAAAACTGCTGGTTCATATCCTTTCTTCATTTTTTCCATTGGGGAATGGCTTATATTTGCATATGTTTGACTCATTTCTCTATATATGTGAGAAATGAGGCCTTTATTAGAGAAACTTAAAACATTTTTCACCATTATGATTCCTGTGTATTACCCTCAATTTTATTCCTACCCACCCCCATTTGTCCTACTCTCTTTTCTTTTACACTATTCATCATCAAACCTGTTTTGTTTCTAACCACTGCCTCACCCAATTTATTCTCCTTTATATTGTCTTCCACTTCTTATCTCCTTCCCCTCCTACTTTCCTATATGGTAAGAGAGATTTCTATACCCAGTTAGTTTGTATGTTCTTTCCTATTTTAGCCAATTACAATGAGAGTAAGATTCAAACAATTCCCTCTGCACTTCCCCCATTTCCCTCTCCAATGTAAAAGCTCTTTGGCTCCTGTTTTTTTGTGAAATAATTTACCCAGTTCTCTCTCTCTTTTAACTCTTCTCCCAGTGAACTTGTCTTTCTCACCCCTTAATTTTATTTTTTTTAGATATTAGACTATCATATTGTCCTCTGTCTATGTAGAATCCTTTTAACTGCTCTGACAATGATAAAATTCTTAGGAGTTATAAGTATCATCATACCATGTAGAGATATAAATACTTAAACTTTATTGAATTCCTTATTATTTCTCTTTACTGTTTACTTCTTTATGCTTCTTTTGAGTCTTATATTGGACAATGAAATCTTCTATTCAGTTCTTGTCTTTTCATCAGGACCACTTGAAAGTATTCTCTTTTATTAAATAATTATTTTTCTCTTGAAGGATTAAACTCAGTTTTACTGGGTAGGTAATCCTTGGTTATAGTTATAGTTCTTATGTCCTCTGGAATATGATATTCCTGGCTCTCTGATTCTTTAATGTAAAAGCTATTCATCTTGTGTTATTCTGACTGTAGCTCCATGTTATTTGAATTGTTTCTTTTTGGCTGCTTGCAATGTTTTCTCCTTGACTTGGGAGTGCTGGAATTTGTCTATAATATTCCTGCCAGTTTTCATTTTGGAAGCTCTTTTGGTAGGTGATTGGTGGATTCTTTCAATTTCTATTTTGCCTTCTGGTTCTAGAATATCAGGGTACTTTTCCTTTGTAATTTCTTGAAACATGATATCTAGGTTCTTTTATCAATTATGTTTAGATAGTTTAATAATTTTTAAAGTATTTCCATTTGAATCTATCTTCCAGGTTGTTTTGCCATATATTTCATATTTTCTTCTTTTTTCCATTCTTTCAGCTTTACTATATTGGGTTTTTTATGTCTTACAGAGTCATTAGCTTCCACTTGCCCAATTTTAATTTTTAAATAAATATTTACCTTAGTGAGTTTTGTGCCTCTATTCCCATTTGGCCAATTCTACTTTTTAAGAATTTCTTTTATTCAGTGAATTTTTGTATATCTGTTTCCAGTTCTTAGCCAGTTCTGCTTTTTGCATAGTCCTTTTTAGTGAGTGTGTCTCTTTTTATCAATTTTCCTATTCTATTTTTTATATTGTTTTTTCAAGTTGATTTTGTTTCCTCTTTTATCAAACTGTCAGTGCTTTTCATGATTTTCCTGTATCATCCTCATTTCTGTTCCCAATTTTTCTTCTACCTCTCTTATTTGATTTTTTAAATACTTTTTGAGTTCCCCTAAGGAATTCTTTTTGGGTTTAAAGCAATGCACATTTTTCTTTCAGGCTTTGAATGCAGCAGTATTGACTGTTGTCTTCTGAGTTTGTGTTTTGGTCTTCCCTATCACAAAAAAAAACTTTCTGTGTTGAATTTATTTTTTTTTTGCTCATTTTTCAGACTTTTTCTTGATTTTTAACTTTTAAAAAACTGTTAAAGTCGAATTCTGTTCCTGTGGTGAAGAGGGCTCTTTCCCAAGTTCATTTTCTTTGCACATCTTCTTTCAGCGTTAGTTCCAGAGATTTATAATTTTTCAGTTTTTCCAAGGTGGTATGATTTAAAGAGAATTGTGTTTAATATTCTCCTGGCCTGTGTTCTAGTCTTTGAGCAATCATAAACACACTTTTCCCCTTGAAACTGTGACCAGGGTCCCCTGCTCCCCCGAGGCTACATGTTCTTGTGCCACTATCAAAATCCTGGGAACCTATGTGGTGCAATGAATATGGCATTGTTCCTGAAGTCAGGAAGACCCAAGTTCAAATTCAGTCACAAAAAATTTCTGTGTGACCTAGGGCAAGTCTCTTAATCCTGTTTACTTCAGTTTCCTGATCTATAAAATTAATTGGAGAAGGAAACAGCAAACCAGTATCTTTGCCAAGAAAGTCTCAAATAGAGTCAATGAAGAGTCAGACATTATTGAAACAATAGAACAACAACAATATCCCAGATCTCCATTTGTGCTAGCAATCTGACTCCCCATAAGATAATTATTACTTCTTCCTCCAGGGTCCTAGGTGATCTTGAATAACTAGGGGTTTTTCTCATATTATTAAAATTCATAATCACCAATATATTTCATCATTCCTCTGTTGATTATTGGTTGATATCAATTAGCCAGCTTTAATTAACTTTTAGAAAAAAGTATTTATTATGGTGTTATACTTGATCTAAATTGTTCCCTCATACTACAGCCCTACTCTACTGCAAGCATATACAGAGTCCAAGAGGAAATAGATTCCAGCTCAGAGTTGTGGGAAATGGAGCAATAGACCTTCTGTGAGGCTTTTAGCTGGGGTTTACCAGATATTCCCCTTAGGTTTACTGTAGCATTGGCTAGCCTCCTTGTAGAGTCCTGAAGCTGCCTTTCCTCAATGTGTCTATCTTGTCCTCAGCTTCTGATTCAGACACTGATACTAGTCACTAGAACAATAGAGATGCTGATAGGTCCCCAGTTTTTTTTGAGAAATCCAAATGTTTTGACCTTTCAGATTTCACAAGGTCATCCTCAAGCCAAGCTGAGTAAATGGGTGTTTGAGGAGGCAGAGACACTGCTCTTAACCTACCCCAACCAATTATTTCTCCAGGCTAAACTGGAGCTGATTCTTCCACTAAGCTACTTGACATACAAAGGCTGGATTCCAAACTGGCTTGCTTTAATAAAGGAATCATAATTGAAGAATGAGAGATAGAAGATAGACAGACAGACAGACAGATAGATAGATAGATAGATAGATAGATAGATAGATAGATAGATAGATAGATAGATTAAATGATAGACAGAAATAGATGGATGGAAGTATGCATGGACGGAACATTTACTAAGCACTTTCTATATGTTACAACTTTGCTAAGTACAAGAGACAAAGAAATACAAGCAAACATAACTATTTGTGGAGCTTATGTTACAATGGGTGAAAAGAAACTTTGAGGGAGGTGGGTTATGCTATGGAGAAAGCAAGGAAAGGACACGGAAGATTTTATAGAATAAAACAAAAGTTTATCACAGCTGCAGGTCTTGGGAGCAGAATCTAGGATGATGATGAGATAATACTGATAGACTAAAAGCTTCTTGAGAGCAGAATCTGTATAATCTTTGCCTTGGTATCCCTAGTGCCTAGAAGAGTGCCTGACCCATAGTCAATGCTGAAAAAATATTTATCTTATTAATTAATTGAGTGATTTTTCTAGGTATTTGTTGCAAATGTAGTTATCCAATATTGGAATGTTATATTCACTATGCCCATTACAATGACTGGCCCCAGAGCCATATTTTTTCAGATATTAGATAATAGCAGAATGCTTTTATTATATACTGCTAAAATTTCTATGACCCACTACGAATAAGTGTTGGTCAACATAATTGTTTGGAATATTTGGCTGATGGATTAACTTTAATAAGAGATATAGTTTACAAAGGTAATTTCCTAAGCTATAGATAGATATTCCTGTTTCACGTAGAATCTAATGCTCATTAAAGACCCCAAAAGGTTTTTGTGCTAGTGAATATCCTATGATTTAGCTTGGTTCTAATATAGAAATGCCACCTCTGAACCAATGACCCTAACATCTGAAACACACCTATGATTTACTCTAGGGCCTATTGTTTACATAGAATCCCCCTCTTTTAAGTGAGACTATTAACATGGCACTAGGAAAAGAAATTGCTGCATTTTAGGATATCTATTAAAAAGAGACAAACAGTGTATGCATAAGCAACCTACAGTAGGGATTACCCAGCATTGAATGTCTGGTGTTATTACAGATAAATTCAAAGATGGGCATGTATCACATCTAGTCCTGCTACAGATAAGCATGATGACAACATAGGAGTTAAGTCATCTCTTGCTGTTGGCTAGAGCATGCCATGCTATTGTGAGAACTAGCTGAACTAATCTTTTCTGGATTCTCCTCTGGAATTCTGCAATAGAGCTCAACCCCTTCTCTAATAATATCAGTGCTAAAGGTATCCATTATTTGATTGCATATTTGCTTTAAAAAGAACCAGATTTGCATCAGTATCAAAGATGAAAAGGGAGACTTCACCTTTAATGAAGAGGAAATCAAGGCAATCATTAAAAACTATTTTGACCAATTATATGGCAATAAATATAGCAACTTAGGTGAGGTGTATGAATATTTACAAAAATATAAATTGCCTAGATTAACAGTAGAAGAAATAGAATACTTAAATAATCCCATATCAGAAAAAGAAATTGAATAAGCCATCAAAGAACTCCCTAAGAAAAAATCCCCAGGACCAGATGGATTCACAAGTGAATTCTATCAAACCTTCAAAGAAAAACTAATTCCAATACTATACAAACTATTTGATACAATAAGCAAAGAAGGAGTTCTACCAAACTCCTTTTATGATACAAATATGGTACTGATCCCAAAGCCAGGTAGACCAAAAACAGAGAAAAAAAACCACAGACCAATCTCCTTAATAAACATAGATGCCAAAATCTTAAAAAGAATACTAGCAAAAAGACTCCAGCAAGTGATCAGGAGGGTTATTCATTATGATCAGGTGGGATTAAAACCGGGAATCCAAGGATGGTTCAACATTAGGAAAACCATTCACATCATTGATCATATCAACAAGCAAATCAACAAAAACCACACAATTATCTCAATAGATGCCCCAAAAGCCTTTGACAAAATACATCACTCATTCCTATTGAAAACACTGGAAAGTATAGGAATAGAAGGACCTTTCCTAAAAATAATAAACAGTATATACCTAAAACTATCAAAAAACATCATATGGAATGGGGATAAATTAGAAGCCTTCCCAATAAGATCAGACGTGAAACAAAGATGCCCATTATCACCTTTATTATTTAACATTGTACTAGAAGCACTAGGAGTAGCAATTAGAGAGGAAAAAGAAATTGAAGGTATTAAAATGGGCAGCAAGGAGACCAAGCTATCACTCTTTGCAGATGACAGGATGGTCTACTTAAAAAATCCTAGAGAATCAACTAAAAAGCTAGTAGAAATAATCAACAACTTTAGCAAAGTTGCAGGATACAAAATAAATGCACATAAATCAACAGCATTTCTATATATTTCCAACACATCATAGCAGCAAGAGGTAGAAAGAGAAACACCATTTAAAATCACCCTAGACAATATAAAATATTTAGGAATCTATCTACCAAAACAAACACAGGAATTATACGAACACACCTACAAAACACTTTCCAAACAATTAAAACTAGATCTAGACAATTGGAAAAACATTGAGTGCTTATGGGTAGGATGAAAATGACCATTCTACCCAAATTAATTTACCTATTTAGTACCATACCTATCAAACTACCAAAAACCTTTTTTACTGCATTAGAAAAAACTATAACAAAGTTCATTTAGAAGAACAAAAGATCAAGAATATCAAGGGAAATAATGAAAAAAAAAACATGAAGGAAGGTGGCCTAGCAGTACCAGATATTAACCTATACTATGAAGTAGCAGTCATCAAAACAATATGGTACTAGCTAAGAGACAGAAAGAAGGATCAGTGGAATAGACTTGGGGTAAGTGATGTCAGGAAGACAGTGTATGATAAATCCAAAGAGCCCAACTTTTGGGACATGAACCCACTATTTGACAAAAACTGCTGGGAAAATTGGAAAACAATATGGGAGAAATTAGGTTTAGATCAACATCTCACATCCTACACCAAGATAAATTCAGATTGGGTGAATGACCTGAATATAAAGAAGGAAACTATAAGTAAATTAAGTCAACACAGAATGGTATACTTGTCAGATCTATGGGAATGGGAAATATATGGGAAAAATTTTAAAACTAAGCAAGAGTTAGAAAAAATTACAAAATGTAAAATAAATAATTTTGATTATATTAAATTTAAAAGTTTTTGTACAAACAGAAACAATGTAACCAAAATCAAAAGGGAAACAACAAACTGGGAAAAAATCTTTATAACAAAAAACTCTGACAGAGGTCTAATTACTCAAATATACAAGGAGCTAAATCAATTATATAAAAATCAAGCCATCCCCTCATTGATAAATGGGCAAGGGACATGAATAGGCAATTTTCAGATAAAGAAATCAAAAGTGTCAATAAGTACATGAGAAAGTGTTCTAAATCTCTAATAATTAGAGAAATGCAAACCAAAACAACTCTGAGGTAACACCTCATACCTCGCTGATTGGATAAAATGACAGCAGGGGAGAGTAATGAATGTTGGAGGGGATATAGCAAAATTGGGACATTAATACATTGCTGGTGGAGTTGTGAACTGATCCAACCATTCTGGATGGCAATTTGGAACTATGCCTATAGAGCAATAAAAGAATGCCTGCTGCTGCCGTTCGATCCAGCCATAGCATTGCTGGGTTTGTACCCAAAGAGATCATAGATAAAAAGACTTGTACAAAAATATTTATAGCTGCACTTTTTGTGGTGGCAAAAAACTGGAAAACAAGGGTATGCCCTTCAATTGGGGAATGGATAAACAAATTGTGGTATCTGCTGGTGATGGAATACTATTGTGCTCAAAGGAATAATGAACTGGAGGAATTCCATTTGAACTAGAAAGACCTCCAGGAATTGATGCAGAGTGAAAGGAGCAGAAGCAAAAGAACATTGTATACAGAGACTGATACACTGTGGTAAAATTGAATGCAATGGACTTCTATACTAGCAGTAATGCAATGACCCAGGACAATTCTGAGGGATTTATGGAAAAGAACGCTACCCACATTCAGAGGAAGAACTACAGGAGTAGAAACACAAAAGAAAAACAACTGCTTGAACACATGGGTTGATTCGGACATGATTGGGGATGTAGACTGGAAACAACCACACCAATGCAACTATCAATAATGTGTAAATAAGTTTTGATTGATGACACATGATAAAACCAGTAGAAATGTGCATTGGATATGGGGAGAAAAGGGGAGGTTGAATGGGGAAAGTAAAAACATGAATCACATAACCATGGAAAATTTTTCTAAAAAAATAAAATATTTAAATCTCAAAAAAAAAAAAAACCAGATGTTTCTCTTTGTGTGTGTATGGGGGGGGGTGTAAGAATGGTTTTAAAAATCACTTCTTCACATTATTCTAAATATAATAACTGCAGGTATGCCAATGTCATTCATTTAGAGCATGAAAAAAATGTATAGAGTAGTAAAAGTCCAAGGAGTTAGCTTATAGTGCAATCAAGAAACCAATAAGACAGCAACTGATCCAGGTCTCTCTTAGATATAGTCCAATCCTACTTTCTAAACATCGAAAAGTTCTTCTATGGACCATTTACAAAACAGAAAGAAACATTGACTCAGACAGATTAACTCCTTACCTATCCTAGGTATAGTTACAAGGGTTACACATCACAATACCAAAAGAAACTGGAGAGGAAATGCCAGACCAACACAGTCAAATCTGTTCACTCATTGCTTTCCCACTCTCACATACTCTAATGGCATGATGATACAAGAACCCAGAAGGCACTTAAAAACAACCTTTCCTAAGAGATATGAATGCAATAAAATTGATTGTATGTATCCCTACTAAATAGACTCAGTTAGGTACCCTTCTTTGCCCATTTCTAAAAACATAACAGAAGTATAATATGGATGGAGCAATAAGATAATCCTCTTGTTCTCATCGCTCATCACACCACATATGTTGTTCATATCTTTGAACCATAGTTTTAATGTACAATAAATAATTTTGATTGCATTAAATTAAAAAGGTTTTGTACAAATAAAACCAATGCCACCAAAATTAGAAGGGAAGCAACAAATTGGGGGAAAAAATCTTTATAACAAAAACTCCGACTAAGGTCTAATTACTAAAATTTATAAGGAACTAAATCAATTGTAAAAAAAAAAATTAAACCATTTCACAATTGATAAATGGGCAAGGGACTTGAATAGGCAATTTTCATATAAAGAAATCAACACTATCAATAAGCACATGAAAAAGTGCTCTAAGTCTCTAATAATTAGAAAAATGAAAATCTAAACAACTCTGAGATTACCACCTCAAACCTAGCAGATTGGCTAAAATGACAGCAGGGGAGAGTAATGAATGTTGGAAGGGATGTGGCAAAATTGGGACATTAACACATTGCTGGTGGAGTTGTGAATTGATCCAACCATTCTGAATGGTAATTAGGAACTATGCCCAAAGAGCTCTAAAAGACTGCCTGCCCTTTGATCCAGCCATACCACTGCTGGGTTTGTACCCCAAAGAGATCATAGGGGAAAAGACTTGTCCAAAAATATTTATAACCACGCTCTTTGTGGTGGCAAAAAACTGGATAATGAGGGTATGCCCTTCAATTGAGGAATGGCTGAACAAGTTGTGGTATCTGGTGGTGATGGGATACTATTGTTCTCAAAGAATTAATGAACTGGAGGAATCCCCTATCAACTGGAATGACCTCCAGGAATTGAAGCAGAGTGAAAGGAGCAGAACCAGGACGACATTGTACACAGAGACTGATACACTGTGGTATAATCAAACATAATGGACTTCTCGACTAGCAGCAATGCAATGATCCAGGACAATTCTGAAGGACTTATGAACAAGAACCCTATCCACATTCAGAGGAAGAACTATGGAAGTAGAAACACAGAAGAAAAATAACTGCTTGAACACATGGGTTGATGGGGATACTAATGGGAATGTAGACGCTAAACAATCACCTTAGTGCAACTATCAATTATATAGAAATAGGTCTTGATCAATGATACATGTAAAACCTAGTAAAATTGCATGTTGGCTAAATGGGGGGGGTGGAGAAAGAAAGAACATGAATCATGTAACCTTGGGGAAATACTCTAAATAAAAATTTAAAAAATAAAAATAAAATAAAAGGACCATGACAATTTGTAACACATTCAAGTATCAGTATACTAAGATCATGAGGATGTTGAGACGGTATGAAACTATGCCACAGGAGGAGAGCTTAAAAGAACCTAGTTGTGCTCACATGTAGGCCTGTGAGCACAACTAATGATGACGGCCTAAGAGCTACTTCATCTCTTGGTTCACCTTTCCATCTGGTCGTAGGTCAGAGGATGATGGCATGTTGTTGTGAAAACCAGCTGAACTAATCTCTTCTGGAAACCCATCCAAAGTTCTGCAAGTAACTCCATTGCTGGTTGTGGGGAGGGGAAAGGGGAAATTAAGGGAGACATGAAAACATTTTTTTAATATTTTGTGAAGAATTTACAGAATATAGTCTCAGACTTTGAAGAACCCTCAAAAGACATCTAGTCCAAGCCATACCTGAACCTTAAGAGTACTCATACAAAGTTCACTTGGAAGCCCTACAATCAGGTGAATACTACTTCTTGAGGCAACTGATTCCACTTTGTGATAATTTGATTTTTTAGGAAGTTCTTGTTACTTCTTGCCTAATTTGCCTTTACAACTCCTAAGTTCCTAGATTTAGAGCTGGTTGGGCCCTTAAAGGTTGATTACAGATAAGGAATCAGAGAAGCTGTGGTAAGTTAAGTGAATTGCCCATTAACAAAGGCAGGAGTAACAGAGATAGGATTCAAAACCAGATGATCTAATTCCAAAGCCCATTCCTTCTTTGTTGTACCACATTGCTTCTACTAATACTTTTAGGAACTAAGAAGGGTAAGTGTAAGCTCTCTTCCACAAGACAGATCTTGATATATTTGAAGAGTTATCAAATCCTCCCTAAATTTCCCCAGTTCTTCAAATCAATGGAGAGGCCATTCACCATTCTAGTAACTCTATTCTGGACATTCTTCAGCTACCCAATGTTCTTAAAAATGCAGAATTAAATGAAATGTTCAAGATATGGTCTAATCAGGACAAGGACAGCAGAATCAATATCTCTTTAATATTCTTTCCCTGTAGATGAAGAGTTGTTATCCCTTTTGTGTCATGAAACCACTGGATGGTCTGGTGCAATCTATAAACTCTTTCTCAGAACAGTGTTTTTAAAACATCAAATAAAATATATAGTTTTACAACTGAAGAAAGCCAATTTTAAACATTATAATGAAAATACAATGAAAATTTGATACTTCTAAAGGCAAAACTCCTTGCTATAGACTAAGTTTGAATTAGGTTGCTTGATTGCTATTTGACACTCTTGGCATATAGAGTTCAAGTCAAATAACATTCTGAGATCTTTTTCAAAAGTTCTGTAGCCAGACCTTCCCAAAATTGAACCAGTGATGCTATCCATCTCCAGAGAAAGAACTTATGGCATCTGACTACATAGTAAAACATTTTTTCTTGTTTTTGTTTGTGTTTTCTTTCAAAATATGACTATTATGGAAATGTGTTTTGCACAACTTCACATGTATAACCTATATCAAATTGCTTGCTTACTCAATAAGGAGGAGGAGAAGGGAGAAATGAGATTTGCCTGACATGGTCTATCTTTGTTAAAGCTCTACTGGCTCTTTTTTCTCCTTATTCCAGATGTTCCCAAACTTCCTTTTAATTTAATTTCTAAAACTTTGCCAGATAACAAAATCAGCCTCTGTGGTCCATAGTTACATCTTCTAGTTCTCTTTCCATTTAAAAAAATTAGTTCAGCATTTTCCCTTTCCCATTCCTAAAGCCTCATCCACTTTTCAAAGATCATGGTAAAGGCCTCAGTAACCATTCCTGCAAGTTCTTTCCATATGAAAGGATATAAGTCACCTGGGCTTAGTAAAATGAACCTATCAAGTTTGGGGTTCCCTTACTATCTCTCATTTTACTTTGAGTATTAAATATTCCCTTTTATCCACTCTGGGGTAAGATGATCTGAGTTTAAACACTTCCTCTGCCTCTGCCTCAGAGAGCTAGGTAGCACAAAAGATAGAGTGCCAGGCCCAGAGTCATGAAGACTTGAGTTCAAATTCAGCCTCAGACACTTAGCTGTGTGACGCTGGACAAGTCATTTAACCCTATCTGCCTTGATTTCTCCTTCTCTACAATAAAAAAAGATGAAAATGGCAAAGAATTTTAGTATCTTTGTCATGAACACCCCAAAAAGGGTCATAAAAAGACATACACTGCTGTGTATGATACCTATTTCTATGTATCCTATGAAAAACCTATTTCTATTTATCCCTTTCCTTTTCTTTCTTCTCCATTTCTTTCTCATTTTTCTCCTTCAAAGTTTTTTCCTTTTTATACTTAAATCCTTCTTTAACTAAAGTAATTTTCCTCCTTTACTTCTAACATTTCTCCTTGACAGCTAGGTGGTATAGTGTGGGTAAAGAGCCCAGCCTAAAACAGAAAGCCCTAAGTTCAAATTTGTTCACTTACTAGCTGCATGACCTTGGACAATTCACTTAATTTCTGTCTGCCTCAGTTTCAACTATAAATAAAAAAGCTAGAGTATATACCAGACTTTCCTTTTGATATAAAAGTTCTATGATAGTCATTTAATCCCAAAGTTCTGAATATTTCTATCCAAGCAACTAATTCTCCCCTAGTTCTCCTCAGAGATTCCTTTAACTTTTGAAGAATAAAGTCATCAAGTAAGTTGAAAAAAAAGTTATTAGTATTTCTGTTTTAGCCAGAAATATAGATCAAGATGTCTGGATAATTGAAGTCATCCATCACTTACTAAATCATGTGTCAATGTTGGGTTCATGACCCCTTTCCTTAATTTATTTTCGATTGCCTCTTTCTCTCTATTGAGGAAAATTAATGTTGTGTTATTTCTTTAGTAATATTTCTATGGGAAATCATTTATTTTCCCCAAGTCTCTTGACCTCATGGTGAAGCTAAAATAGTTTAGACCCATGGCATCTAAACTTCATTGTGATCTTTTGCTTTTGTTCAAAGCCCTAATCTTCAAAAAAAAAAAAATCCCCCTCCCAGGGTATACTAAAACAGGGTAGGTTCAGTTTTTGCCTTATTTTAATAAAGACCCACCTCTCCTATGATAAAGTAATGAGGGAGGAGTGGAGATCTATAAGTCTACCTCCTCTTTAAAAATATTCGCCAATGGGAATTGTCAGAGAAGATACAAGGTTCAAATTGTCAGGCAAATCAGAAAGAGGACCCACTTTCCTATAAAAGAGAATGTGGGGGCTCATGGAGTGTCTTTTGCATAAAAAGTGGAAACAAGGACTCATTCTTTTTTCATGGATATCATGCCTTATTAATAAATAATGTTATTTCTCAGGGAAATGACCTCATATCATTTATTGGTTAAAAATTCCAGGCACTACACCATGTAATTTGCAGTCTGTTTTTCTGTTGCTTTTCTCCTTTGATTTTAGTTCAAATGTTCTCCATTGTGTTTCTCCTCCAGAGTTCTTGGATTTCCATACATAATGACATCTTAATATTATATTAAATGCCGGGTAGCTAAGCAGCACAGTAAATAGAGCTCCACATCCAGAGTTGAGAGGACCTGGATTCAAATTTGGCCTAAAACATTTCCTCACTGTGTGACTCTGAGCAGGTCATTTAACCCTATTTGCCTCTATTTCCTCATCTGTAAATGAGTTGAAGAAGAAAATGGCAAACCACATTATCATCTTTGTCAAGGAAACTCAAAATGGGATCATAAAGAGTCAGTAACAATTGAAAAAAAATCACTAAGCAGAAATTTTGGATGTCAAATATGGAGTAATCTCAGGCTTCTATTCAACCCCTAAGCCTTATTCTTCCCCTTTTACCTATCTTGCTTTTTGAATAAAATATATTAATCTACACCTATAATCTAGTCATGGGTCTCAACTCACCAAATCCCAGTATAACTCAGAGTATGAGGATTTGGGGCCTTTAATTTAGGACCTTTAGTGCAGTGTGGTCAGACTGAAATAGAAATGAGGATCACAGGGTATGTAAGTATCCCTGTAGGTCTCTTATTAACTTAATTTTAAAATGCAATATTATCTATGTTTTATCATATTTTTTGTTAAATATTTCCTAATTACAGTTTATCTGTTTTAGGTGGCATTCAGGAGTGGCAATGTTATAAGCCACATGCAGCCTGGAGGCCACATGTCTAATATTGCTACTCTAGTCCACCATGCTTTTTACCCATCCTTTCTCCATTTGTGCCTGGATTTTATTGTTGGCTTCCTCCACTTTACATCTGCTACCCTGTCTGGTTTGAAGTCCACTAATCAAAATGATTCTCCCACAATAAGGTCACCACCACTGTACTAACTCAAGCCTCGACTGATACCATCTCCCTCAGGCTCCCATCTCCTCTGAATAAAGAGCTAGAAGGCAGAGTACCAAACTTTTCCCAATGCTTTCCTTTATAGAGGGAAGAACCTGGGTTCTCAGCTCACTCCCTTGTTGCATCTACTGCTCTGCCTAGTTTCAACTACATGGAACGAGATGCCCCATGATGGGTATTCATTTGTATCCTATGCCTTTACCCTGCTTTCCTGCCTCTTTTTGTGCATTGTCTCCCTCTTTAGATTAAAAGCTCCTTGAGAACAGAGACTGTATTTTTTTAAATTTTTTTCTTTACTTTTTTTTTTACTTTTTTTCTTTACTAAAATTTTTTTTATTAATTGTACTCTTGTATTTTTTCCTCCAATAAATTTATGGAAATCTCTCTTGCTATTCTAGATACTATCTTTGTTGCCTATCTTGGTGAATAAATATAGATAGGTAGATTTCTTCTTCCCTTTTCATTTTCTGTTTAAAAACATTTTAATTAAATTTGCAAGATTCTCAGAAGCCATAATTTGCCAGTCCTGCTGGTCTATTCCATCCCTAGAAAGAAGACTGCCTTTCCTATATTTTAAGCTGTGGTCCAGAAAACTAAATCACATTCTCAGTTGTCATCTGGATGAGCTTTCCATTTCACACACATGTCTTTCCATACAGAAACCCTTACTTTCAATCAGCAGAAGTGAAGAAGTAGCCAAGAGAAAAAGATAGACACAGAGAGAAAGAGACACAAACAGACACAGAAATATAGAGACAGAGAAGAAGGGAGGGAGGGAAGGAGAAAGGAATGGAGAGAGGGAGAGACAGAGACAGAGACAGAGACAGAGAGACACACAGAGAGAGACAAATAGAGAGACAGAGAGAGTTTGAGAGACAGAGAGAGAGAGAAATGGTGGGGTTGGGATGATTAACGTAACAAGGTCTCAGAGTAATAGGACTAAGGTGACAAGTAATGGGACTTATCCTTGACAAGGAGAAGAGTAATATCATCCCAATACTAAAGGGAAGGAAGAGAGCTTGAATAAGGACATCAGAAGGTTTAGAGGTTTGAGAGGAGAGAATGAGGGAGCTCATATCAGATGGCTTCAGTCTTCTCATGAAAGTAGGTGGCAAGATCATCTACTAGGCATCTGCTGAGCTTCCTTTATCCAAAAATATATTTTTAAAACTATTTTTTCTTATCCTTATCATTTTTCTCATGTCTCAGCTCATTCTGGGTTGTAGCCTTCCCAACACTATTTTTACACAGCTGTGCCACTCTTGTATTTGTCCTTGGTTATATGCTTCTTCCATCATTTGTACACATTCTTTTCAAATCTTAGCTCAGCAGATTGCTTCTTATGAAGCCAAATTTGTTTCTTTAGATTTCTTTTCTTTTTCTTTTGTTATTATAGAATTGAAATGTTGGTTTTTACAGCCTCTATCTTTCTGAGCTATGTTTCTTTCTAAAGTGAATTGTCATAAAATCTGTAGTACTATAGGGGCAAAAAGAATAATATATTGATTTGGTGGCTATATCACCAGAGAGGCAGCTAGTTTAAGTAGTGCATAGGGCCTTGGATTAAAAGTCAGGAAGACATGTGTTCAAATATTACCTCAGATGCTCATTAGCTGTATGAATCTGGAAAAATCACTTAACCTCTTTCAATCTGCTCCTTTGTAAAATGAGGTCATTAATAGCACTTTCCTCCAGGGTTACATATCTCAGAATGCTATTTAAATGCTAGTTATTATTTTTAATCATAGTAAAGAATGTAATTATCAAGAACTATACATAAGAGGAAGAATCCAAAGACAAGCCAATACAGAAGTGAATAGAACCAGGTACTTTCAAATGTAGAAAGATTCATTTCTTATTGGTACTGTTTGCCAAATCTATAAAATGCACAGTATTCCACTCAAATGTCCTTGACTCCCAGTTTATTAAGTTCCCATGATTTATACTTTCATTTTATTTCTGCCCATGCACATCTTCTCTTCTCTACACTATATCGTCACACATTTTCTTCTCATTTAATCCAAATTTTAAGGAGAAATGGTCCATCTTTTTACCAAGGCCAACATTTCCACTTGCATCCTATCCTTGACCCCATCTTGTTCCATAACCTTCAAAGGCTTTTCTAGTTGATTGTGTGCCCTTTCTCTCTCTCTCTCTCTCTCTCTCTCTCTCTCTCTCTCTCTCTCTCTCTCTCTCTCTCTCTCTCTCT
>NC_058130.1:505476583-505500032 GCF_016433145.1 Gracilinanus agilis
CTCTCTCTCTCTCTCTCTCTCTCTCTATCTATCTATCTATCTATCTATCTATCTATCTTTCTAACTTTACATGAGTTAGGTTACCAATACACTGGAAACAATGAATTGATTTTCCTGGTTGTTATAGTTATCATTTCATTTATGTCCAGCTCTTCATGTCCTCATTTGGGGTTTTCATGGCAAAGATTATGGACTGGTTTTGCCATTTACTAGCTCATTTTATAGATGAAGAACTGAGGCCAACAGGTATTATTATCTTTGTTTTATAGAGGAGGAATCTGAAGCCTGGACAAGTTTAGTATGATTGCCCAAACAGTACATAGATAGTTGGAGAAGGAGCTGAGACTCAAACCCAGGTTTCCTGAGTCCTAATCTCTTTTCACTGTATCATAGTCATAGATAACTACTTAAAAAAAACCTTCAGCATTTTCTCAGTATCTACTAGATAAAATATAATTTAAAAAATTACTCAACATCAGTGATGTCCCACCATCTGCATTATGTCTACTTTTTCATCCTCATTTGCCATAACTCCCCTCCATGAATTCTATCCAACAACTACATCCGGAAGCACAGTATTCCACTTCCCAACTCAATTTCTTTGCAAAACACATTTCCCATGTTTAGAATGCACTCTTCCCTCACCTCTGCCTCTCAGAAGTCTTATTTTCTTTCAGGATTCAAGTTTAGGGCCAGCCCCAAACCTTAAGCCTTCCCTGAATCCCCAAATTGTTAATCCTTCTACAATTTACTTGTATTTAAGTATCTCTCCATATGTTATATTCCTCTATTAGAAGGTTAATTCCTTGAGGTAAGCTTGCCTTAATACCTTTGTGCCTCATACATTTGTAATAAGGCCCTGTCCAGATTGGCTAACATGGAGGCAGCTACATCTATCTTCCTGCCATGTGGATGGGAATAGCTTTCTTTGATTGGTTGCTCAGCCTATTAAAATTACCAGACTGAGACAATTGCTCTTTTTTTATGCTTCTAGAAGGTAAAGATCCCACGTATTTTATCCTCAGTGTGAAGGCCATGACCTAAACCAGAGAGTGGGAAAGGATTTGCTTCCCTTGCTCTCCCTCTTACCAGTCGGCTCCAAGGTTTCTCTTGGTCTGAGGGTATTTGTGTCATTTTCCTTTAATTCAGGCCCTGGCTGTGATCCTCACCACTAGATCTAGAAGTCAGAACCACAGCTACCTTAGAGCCAGGGATGTCAGAGAGGTATTGGAATCAGCTACTCTGGCAGGGAAGTCCTGAAAAACAAGGGTGCCTTGGAATTGATCTTTGGAGGAAGGGAAGGGGTAGCAACTTGAGCTTTGTGCACTAGAGGACCTGAGCTGAAATATGAACCTAATCCCCTTCTCCTCCCCAGAAACTAGCATAGTACAAAGGGGAAAGACAACTAAGCCCCACATGTTGAGGAATATGTTTGTATCTTTATGATTATGCTTCTTGAAGTAAATATTTCTTTGTAAAAGCTAATCTTATTGCTAGTTAAAAGGATTTGAGTAGCAGTCGCCTCTGTTTTGGAGAGAACACTTATCAGTAGGAGTTAGAGCCACTTACAGAGATCCTAGGCACATATACCCTGAATCCTCCTAAAGGGGATCACAGAACCCTGGAGAAGGTGCAAAATAAAATATACTTGATCTATGTTACACATGTTTTTAATAGGCTTTTAATTTCACCAGCATAAGGAATTTCTGGTGAAGAAATTTTCTCTATCAGTAAAGACCATTGTCTAATCTTCAAAAAATAACTAAAGAGGGCCGACAACACTTAGAGGTGAAGTGGCCTGTTCTCAAACAGCCAATATATATCACAAACACACATTAAATCAAGTCAAGCCTTTATTAAGTGTTTACTATGTGCCAGACAATTCTGTTTAGCGTTAAGGATACAAAGAAAAGCAAATATAGCTCCTGCCTTCAAGCAAGTTATATTCTAATAAGGGCAGAAACATAGAAATAGGTGTATAAAGAATACATAAGAGAATACATTAAGACTCAGATGGTTCCTGGCTGTATGATCCCAGGTAAGTCGCTTAACCTCAATTGCCTAGCTCTTACTGTTCTTTTACCTTGGAACCGATACTTGAAACCTATTATGGATTCTTAGACAGAAGGAAGAATTATTTAAAAAAGAATACATTCATGAACTGATCCAGCCATTCTGGATGGCAATTTGGAACTATGCTTAAAGGGCTATAAAAGAATGCCTGCCCTTTGATCTAGTCATACCATTGTTGGAGTTGTACCCCAAAGAGATCATAGATAAACAGACTTGTACAAAAATATTTATAACCGTGCTTTTTGTGGTGGCAAAAAACTGGAAAATGAGGGTATGTCCTTCAATTGGGGAATGGCTAAACAAATTGTGGTATATGCTAGTGATGGAATACTATTGTACTCAAAGGAATAATAAACTGGAGGAATTCCATGTGAACTGGAAAGACCTCCAGGAGTTGATGCAGAGCGAAAGGAGCAGAGCCAGAAGAACATTGTACACAAAGACTGATACACTATGGTAAAATCAAATGTAATGGACTTCTGTACTAGCAGCAATGCAATGACCCAGGACAGTTCTGAGGAATTTATGGTAAAGAACGCTACCCACATTCAGAGGAAAAACTGCAGGAGTGGAAACACAGAAGAAAAGCAACTGCTTGAACACATAGGTTGAGGCGGTCATGATTGGGGATGTAGACTTGAAACTACCACACCAATGCAACTATCAACAATTTGGAAATAGGTCTTGATCAATGACACATGTTAAAACCAGTGGAAATGAGCATTGGCTATGGGGGGGTGGAGTTGGGGGGTGAAGGGGAAAGTAAGAGCATGAATCATGTAACCATGTTAACGTTTCTAAAAAATAAAAATTATTAAATGGAAAAAATTTTTTAAAAAGAAATCATTCAGAGTAATGAAGAAATTGAGAGGATTAGGACAGCAAGCAGTTAATTGTGGGAACTGAGTGAACCACACTGACCTCAATCTTGTGACTCAATTTTAGGCTTCCCAACTTGAAAAGTCCCCAATCTTACATGGAATTAAAACTCAGATTACTTAATGTTATATTGTTTCCTTTCGATTAGTTGGCCTTGTTTGATTGTTTTTAATGTATAGAAGTCTACCTTTCTCTGTATTCAGAGTCCAGTCCTAAACTGAGGAAAGGACCATTGTTGGACAATTGGCATGCATTGCTTATTAAATCGATATGCTCAGAAGAGCAAACATTTATTTCCTAAGTGGCTTTATTTTTCACCCATTACAGTAATTAAAATGTAATTTCAGAACAAAAGGGACTAGAAACTGGGGGAATAGCAAAGACTTCCTGAAGGAGGTGGAATTTGAGCTGAATCTTGAAGGGAATTTGGGAAATTAAGAGATAAAGGAATTCTAGGTGTGGAGGTCAGACAGTAGAAAGGTACAGAGCATAGGCTTTAAGGAATAGTAAATAGGTCAGTACTATCACCAAATTCCTTCTTCCCAAAAAAAGGAACACAGTGTAGGTAAAATACTGTAGGCAGAATCTCAAGCCACAAATTCTACAATAATAAGTCATTTTTATTTGACTCAGTGAGGACCTTGTTTGTGATCCAGCTTTTGAGTTAAATAAGGGCTTTGGAGAAAAGGGACAGTTTTTAAGTCTTACTTTCCTTGTGGTTCTGTAGAAGTGCTCCTGAGATCAGTTTACAATGTGACAACAGTGTGGGGATTTCTTTAAAGAAAAAAAAAAGATCAGATGATTTGTTTTCCTCATGTCTTTTCCAGTCACCTCAAAGCTGTTTTTCAAGCTGAACAGTGCCCTCTTAGCATCCTTCCCACAAGCTCCTAGCACCTCTAAGAGATTCAGAAATATCAGGCTTTGTTGTCAACTCAACATACCTCCTTTTGATCTCCATAATCACTGCTAAAGATTCACAGAAAAGATTCAAATTCAGTGGCTTCCTGTGCAAAAAATATAGCTCTTAATAAATGGTTAACCAGTACAAGTCTTTTTCAAATGCTTGTTCTTTCTGCTACACTCGCTTCTCATGGACTATTTAACTCACTCTCCCAGGCATCAATTTCCTTTCTAAAGATTACAATGGACCCCACAGAGTGTTAAAGAAGCAGTTATTCAATCTAGCAAGATACTTCTTTCTGAGTCTTTTTTTCTTTTTGTGAACCTAAAATAGGCATTTTCTTAACAATCCCATGTGCCTACCTTTCAATCAGAGAGATCCATATGCTTAGGCTTTTGACTACAGGTTTCAGGCCTTCAATGTATTGACCTGAACGTATGTCTTTCCCCAGAGAAAAGGAGCCCCAGATGGAATAGCGACCATTTTAGAAACCTTCTGCTGCAAGTGATTGTCAACAAAAATGATACCTTTTCTTAAAACCAAAGATAACAATTTTTTCAACCTCTGATTTGTAGATAAGCATCATATTTAGATGGATTTGGAGGAGTTGAGCAGTTTTATTTGATTTCCCATTGTTGCTGGATTGCAGCATTGTTAAGCCCATCAGAAGCAAAGGCCTCTGAAGAAACCACTATTTCTTCTAGTAGAGAATGGTAACAATGAGGCCATTGGCCCACAATGCAAAGGGCAGCAGGGGCATTGGACTCCATGGGGTGATAAATCACAGAATTCCAATAAAGCTGCCAAGTTCTGAGGGCACCCATTCCCCACTGTACAATTGGTGTTATGACATAACAATTTTTCATTAAAGAGATACCATAGTATAAGGTATAAAGTATGGGATCGAGAGTCAAAATAATCTGTGTTCAGATTGCATTTCAGATACTTACTAATTATGTGACCTTGGGCAAGTTATTTAACCTGTCCATCAGTTTCCTCATCTGTAAAATGAAGGTTAGGGAACTTGATGGCTTCTAATTTCCCTTCCAGCTCTACACATATCATACCCAAAGACACAAATATTCTGATATCAAAATTCTAAACACATTAGAAATTTGATATCACAAAGTCTGGCCATATTCGACTTACTTGTTATGGTACTAGAATCATAAATAATTCTGCCAAATCCCCTGGAGCACTATTCTAAATATCCTCAAACCTACCTTTTATTGTTCTGAATGTCATAAAGGGAGAAAAACAGCAAACACATGTTAATATCATTCCTTTTACTCAACTAAAAATAGAGAGCAGAAAGGGATTCTGCCATGATCTTGAATAAGTACTTGAAAAGTCTTATTCTCTGAAGTCTTAGCTTTTGGAAACTATAACTCCTTCATTAAATTATTCCCACAAATCCTCATTTGCAGAGTCATGTGCTGAATTTGAGAGGTAGAAAAAAAGAGATCCTTTTTTCCCCCAAATTTGGTAGCAAATTTTCTAAAAAAAGACAAAGGCACATTTTATCATCTTAGAAAAAGTGACTTCAGTGAAGCAGATAAAGTGCCTAATAAGGCCTAATTATCTCATGTTGTGATTTTTTAAAAATCACTTTTAACCTCAGGAAGGATTTTCATTATCTTGGGTAATAAAGGCTCTCCTCATTTCACCTCCTTTGGTTGGGGGGTTGGGGTGGGGAAGAGATGGGGAGGGTGGATGGCAGGGGGAAAGAGAGGAAGACACGGAACATATTAAATCCTTTTTTTGTTTTGTTTTTGTCAAAAGATAAGCACAGTATTGAGTTTAAATTGCTGTCGTTATGATATAGTCTCTATCTGGACTCCAGACTGCACCTTGTAATAATTACTTTTCTTGGTCACAAAAAGAGAATATATTCCACTGGTAACTCCTAGAAAGAAGCCAGCAAGACTCGAGGGGCATATGTGGTGTGCTGGGGAGAAGAGGGAGAAGAGACATTCTTTCCATTGAAAAAACATTCATGTGATTCCAAGGTCATTTTTCCTGAAGCAGTTAGAGGAACTACTTTTTAAAATAAGATTTTCAGAAATTTTCTCTTTGTTGCTCACATTAAAAAAAAAAGAGATGACAATCTCCTTCAAAATTCCTGTAAGCTACCTCCTTGAAGAGACAATAATTCATGAATCTTCCCTAAATAAGGGCTTGATTTTCTACTCTGGTTTCTGGAGGAAAATGCTAGGCATATTTATAAACGTGAAAGAGACCCAGACCTCTCTTCTTCTTTCTTCCAATTCACTCCCAGAAATTGTCTGTTGCTTCTCTCTTTTGTCTGAAAGCTATGAAGCAGTAGACTTGGAGTCAGGAAGACCAAGATTCAAATGCTGTCTTTAGCTTCTATTAAACTTGTACCTTGGACAACTCCCAATATCTTCAAGGCCCCACTTCCTAATTTGTAGAATCAATATAATGATACTGTGATGTAAACTACCTGATTCTGGTCCACCTTTTGAAAACTTGAGGGGAGTCAAGCACAGGGGTTGGCACTGTGTGATGAGAAAAGAATCCTCTAATTGGCTGCTATCTAAAGAGTTGATAACTCAGGATTTATATAAAAGCAAATCATTGAATCTTAAGAGTCTTCTTTTTCCAAGTGTCAAGTATGCCAATACTGGTTTGAGCTACCTCCCATCACCAGATGGGGCCCCCACGGGCCATAGAAGCAAGTCTTTTGATTGTTATTCCTAATCCTAGACATATAATGAGTATCCCGAGATAGACAGGTCCCAAGAACATTGTAAGTTGAAAGACCTCGTAGTTCAATTAAAAGCCTCCTGAGTAATGATGGCAGTATCTGTTGTGATCCCAGAAAAATAATGACTAACAAAATAGGAAGTGCCTGCATTGAGAGCAGAGATACATCCTGAGAACAGACATATGTGGAGAGTTGGGTCTCTGAGGATGAACAACTGAATGGTCTGTAACTACTTTATCTCAATGAAAATTATAAGCTATGCACTCAAAAAAGGCACAACTCCTCGGAGCCAACTAAGCATCCTACCCAACAAAAAACTTAAACCCTGAATCTTTATGAAAAATCTATAAAAGAAGAAAAGATTTGCAATACCAGGAGTTTTGAATTATCCCCCTTTGCCTGACATGTCCCTTACATATGTGCTTCACTGCCATAGTATCCTACTTTTGAACCCACTGTATTCATATCATTATGTGTATTGGCCAAAGAAAGTGCCCCAGATTGGGAGATATAAATGAAGAGATACTTTGTACTAATTATTCTTACTACCTTAATAAATGTCTTTACTAAAAGATAATTAGGGCTACTGGCTGTTTGTTAATAAGGAGCTAACTCGTGGGAGCTCAGGAACTACAGTGTTAGAAATATAGCCCCCTAAGCTTAACCCTTAGAACCCTGAGGGTTAACAGTTGCCTCTTTTGGGACTTAGGGCTCACACTTGAGTGAAGGCTGGGAGGATAGCTCCAGAGATTGTGTTATAATACTTACATGATTGAATCTGAAATTTAGAAGGCAATTCAGATATTAGCCAGCTCAACACATTTCTAAATCAAGAACTCACATGTCAAAGTTCATTCCTGATGATGTGTCACCTCTCCATTGTCCACAAGTATTCCAAGAGAAAAGTAACCAAAGAAAGAAGCAGCACTCCATTTAATGCTATGCTGCAAATTAACTTTAGGAATTATTACTAGTAGAACATAACCTTGTTGTTACACCTGTCTTCTCGACTTCAGAATTAATCTTTCTGATATGCTAAATTTGCCTCTTTTCTGTGCAATTTGTTCTAAAACACAACTTGATATTTTGACTAAGTAGAAGTTACTTTTTTAGATAAGGATATAGACTGGAGATCAGTAACATTTTGCAAAATGATAAATGAAAAGGGAATTTCTCATGATCACATTAGTCTCTCCAAACTCCTTAAACATGTGTGGCACTAATCAATCTTTCCATACTAGTCACACTGCTTATCTTCTAACATACCATATTCTAGTCAAGTTGACCTAGTTGCTGTTCCATGAAGTTGACAATCCATTGGCCACCTCCATGCCCTTGCACAGACTGTCCCCTCATGCCTCTTTTCCCACAAGAATCAACTCAAGTGGTAAACCCATTCAAAAGATTTTTTCTGATTACTCAGATATCAATGATCTTCAAATACAAAATTATTTTGTACAGTATGACCTTGTTTTATATGAACTCAATACACAAGAATTTAGGTATACATGATTAGTAATCAAAAACATAAAGGTAGAAAAATTATATATATATATATATATTTTAATTAAGAGCTTAATCCACATCATTTTCATAGGAATATAAAGAAATTCATCCAGACTTGCTCATTCAAGCTCTGTGGAGCATTACTATGAGTCTTTACATTGTTTTGTGGCAAACATCAACCCCTTCATTACTATATGTCCAAAGTCCTTGCTTGTAACAAGTCATGTCTGACTCAAAGCAATGCTTCTCTTTGTTTCATTAATAATATTTAGTTATTAATAATTGTTCCAAAGTACAAAACAAATAATACTGATAAATCCTGAAAAGCTTAAGGAAAGATGTAAAGTGTCTAGTGTTATTACACTAGGTATGTTCATATAACAAATACTTATTAAATAATGAGATTTGCTATTATGAGCAATTTTCAATTTCCATGAAAGATGTTATAGTGCAGTGATGGGAAAACTACAGCCCACAGGTCAGATGGGGCCCCCTGAAATGTTCTATCCCGCTGTCAGATATTATTCCTAATCTGACGAATACAATAAGTAGGATACAACACACTGAAACTTCGAAAGAGTTGCCTTAGAAACAGACTGACAGCTGAGCATTTCCTTTCCTTTGGCCCCCTCTTTAAAAAGTTTGTCCATCACTGTTATAGTGTATTAGTTGTAGAAAATGAAGTCCTACATTTTTATTTTTCCTCATTTACATGTAAAAACAATTTCAACCTTTTTATTAATTTTGAGCCAAATTCTCCCCTTCCCAATCCTCCCTACCCTCCCCCTTCCTCTATTCCTGTCCTTCCTCCCTCTCTCTCATTGCCCTCCCTCCTCCCTGAGATGACAAGCAATCTCATAAAATAGATTTTACATATGCAATAATGCAAAACATTTTTCCATAGTAGTCATTTTGTTGAAGAGAAACAAAAAAAGAAGTGACTTATAGTATGTTTCAATCTGTACTAAGGCTCTATCAGTTTTTTCTCTAGAGGTGAATGCCATTTTTCAACATGAGTCCTTGTGGTTTGTTTTGGATTATTGTATGGCTAAGAATAGCTAAATCATTCACAGTTTTTCATCATATTGCTCTTACTGTGTGCAGCATTCTCCTAGTTCTGCTCACTTCATTTTGCATCAATTCTCGTAGATCTTTTCAGGTTTTTCTTAAATCATCCTCATCATTTCTTATAGCACAACAGTATTCCATCACAATCATACCACCACTTGTTCAACTATACCCCGATTGATAGATATTACCTCCATTTCCAATTCTTTGCCACCACAAAAAAGAGCTGTAATAAATATTTTTGTGAAATTATTTTTCCCCTTTTTTGATCTTTTTGGGATATAAACTTAATAGTGTTGTTTCATCTAAGGGAATGCAGAGTTTTAACCTATGGTATTTATTTTATATTTACTCATTGGTGTATACATTTAAACAATGTAACTTATTTAAGCTCCTTGAAAGTATGTTTTTTTCTTTGTATCCCCTGCATCTAGCATATGGCCTATGACTGTGATGGCAAACCTATGGCACACAGAGACCTCTCTGTGGGCACACGTTCCATTGCCCACCAGAGTTAGTTACTAAGAAGGCAGAGGGACTTAGGTGCACTTACTCCCTTATCCCGTTCCACCACACCTCCCTACCCTTCTGCCCAATAGCTCAATGGAAGCACTTACTCTCTCCCCTGAGCAGAGTGCCTGGGACACTCCCTTCCTTTCTCCCACTCCTATTTGGAATAAGGTCAGGGAGAGGCCTTTCTATCCGGGAGAGGGAGGTGGACAGGATGCATGTGGTGTCTAAAAGGTTCTAAAAGGTTTGCCTTCACTGGCCTAGAATATAGTAGGTAATTGATAAGTGCTTGTTGAATTGAAATTAATTTGAAAATCCTCCTTCATTTATGCCACAGAAGTAAGCTAATATGTAAAACTTTGGTTTTATATATTTTGTTCTTCTAGTAACTCAACCCAAGGTAGACCAAAGTTACAGTAAATTATGGCATAAAAATGATTCAGTCTAGTATCATATGTCAATATTTGTTGATGCTTTCCTATTCCACGATCCTCACTCAGAGATAAATTACAAATATTAGTTGATAATGAAGTAAAGTTTCCTGAGGTCCCAGAGACTTGCCTAGGATTATAAAGCTAGTATTACATGAAGGATTTGAATCCAGGTCTTTCTGCCTCCAGACCTAGCAATCCTTCAACTTACTATAGGATCTAATAAAAATAATTTCTAATTAGCCTATTAAATTGTATGTGAGTATGTTTGTGTGTGTGTTTGTGTTTAGCTAAATTTTAAGAGCTTTGTCAGTTTGCTTTCTCTAGGTTGAATATTCTCTTCCCTGAAATTTTACCTTAACTATTAATTTGCTTTGTAAACTTATTTTTTCATAGATGGTATAAAGAAAATCTTCAATTTTACTTCTATTTAGATTATTATTCTCACTGAATTAATGGGATACAAATTATGAGATTTATATACATACCAATGAAGTGACTTCTTAATCTTCAAAGGTAAAGTAAAGAATTGATATCTAGATGAAATGTATTCTTTATATATTTCTAGGACTATTTGGGGGATAAAAGGGAATGTTTGATAAAACTGCTTTTGGCCTCCTCCTGTGTAAAATGATAAGGGTCTCTGGATGCACTGCTCCAAGACTCCACAGGAGCTCCACTATTATGTAGCCTCCAAACTCCTGCTGACCATGCTGTGGCTGGAATACGTATAAGGAGAATTGCACTGCAGTACATCTCCTGACTATCTCCTGCAATGAGGCCGTGCAGAGAGGTCATGTCATGAAAGCTTGCTGAGTAGTGACAGTAACCAAGGTAGGCTGCAGCCCTTAACTATGAAGAGCAAAGTTAGAGGAACACTGTCCAGCACCGGAAAACCTCCATGAATTGAACTATTGGGTAAAAAAACAATAAATGCTGCCAGTGACCAGCTTCCTAAGAAAAATTCCCTTACCACAAGGGAACAAAATCATGAAGGCATTCTTATAAAAACCAGCAAGGAGCCCCCAAACTACTAGTGGTTCTCATGATTCTTCCTTCCAGAATTAATAAGAATACTTTGAAGAGTAAGATTCTAAGAATGGATATGTATAATCAGCCCCACCATTAGAATCAAGCTTCCTTGGGAGCCTTCCTTCTGCATGATTTGGTAACCTAGTCAATCCTGCCTTGAGGTTTAAGTATATGTCCCTTCTGTTTCCTTCTTGGGGAACACATGTTTTCAGCAGAGTTCATTTTCTGCTTGTCCATGCCTCTGGATAATGGTCTGAGAGAAACCCAAAGAAGTTCTAAAATTGCTAGTTTTACCAAAGGATGGAAGACAGTCATATGAACTGATGACCCACTAGCCTCACCCCTCCCTTTCCTCTTGTCCCCAATATACGAATCCCCATCTAGTTGGTAAAACAACCATCTCTAGGTCTAATTTGTGTTCATTACTAGGAGTAATTCAAGCCCTAACAGTTAAGTTTATGATCTGGGTCTATCCATTCTGCCACCTAGCTTCCTAAAGGGTAAATAAATATAAAATATAGACAATACAAGTAATTAGGGTAAGTGATGTGAAGTATGTTTATGTGGATTAACAGCTGAGTTATATCTCCTATATCTACTATATCTATAGGAGATATATCTCCTATATCTACACTGTGACTTCTAAGTTTAGCTATTCTCTTTTTAAACATGCAGACCTAGTGTTTCTTCCTGAGCATCAGTCCCGCTAATTATCAAATACCTCTTGGATATTTACCAACGAGTGTCCCATAAGCATCCAAAGCTCAACATTTCCAAAGCAGCACTCATTTTCTCTTCCAAACCCTCTCCAAGTTCCATATTTCTATTGAAGATGCCACCATTCTTCCCATTTCCTAGTTTTACAAATTTATAATATCACTCATCCTTGACACTCCCCTCTTTCTCACTCCCATAGCCCTGGTGATTCTAACTCCATAATTTCTCTCCAATTCAATGCCTTTTCTCCACTCATGTGGCTTTCATCATAAGGAAAGCTCTCATTAATGCTTACTCTTTGGCAATAATTTGGTCTCCTGCCTCAAGTCTCTCCCCTCTCCGATGCATGCTCTGCAAAACGGAGAAATTTATACTTCCAAACCACAGGACAGGCCATGTCATCCTCCTGCTTAATAAGCTCCAGTGGCTCCCTATTGTCTAAGATAAAATACAAACTATGTAGAACTAAAAGTCCTTCACAATGTGCCTTCCTTATATGTTGACCCATTATATACTCAAGTTCCATTCCCATTCAAACTGGCCACTTTGCCATTTGCTTTGTACAAATCTCATTCCTTTGCTCAATTTGTCCCTTCATGCCTAAAATACAGTTTATTCTCAGCTTGGGGCCTTTTAGAATTCCTACCTTCATTCAACATTTTTACCTAAGAAGTTTTTCCTTATTAACTCAGCTGTTAATCCACATAAACATACTTCACATCACTTACCCTAATTACTTGTATTGTCTATATTTTATATTTATTTACCCTTTAGGAAGCTAGGTGGCAGAATGGATAGAGCACTGCACCTGGAGTCAGGAAGACTTGAGTTCAAATCCAGTTTCAGATGGTGACTAGCTTAGTGACCTTGGGCAAAGTCATTTAATCTCTCAGTCTAAACTTATTCTTCTATAAAATGGGGGTAATAATAGCACCCACCTCCCATGGTTGTAAGTTTGTTGTAAGGATAAAGTGAAATGATATTTATAAAGTGCTTTGCTAATCCTATGAATAATATACATGTTATCTTCACCCCTACTGCCACCAGAAGAATGTAGGATCCTAGAAATCAGAGATTCTTTCAGTTTTGCTTTTGTGTTCCATACAGTAGATTCTCTTAATAAATGTTTCTTAAATGAATGAATGGATGAAGCAAAATTATTCCAATAACACTCTATGCCCATTTTCATATTGGAAAAGCTTGTCCCATCCTCTACTTGAAGTCTGTCCTGATCATCCCAAAAGCCTTATCTTTAACAACTTTGTATATATATTCTTTGTATTTATTCTAGCTGTGGAACCCCGGACAAGTAACTTCACCTCTATCTACATCAGTTTCCTCAACTGTAAAATGGAGATAATAATAGTACCTCCCTCCTAGAGTTGTTGTGAAGATCAAACGTGATAATATTTATTAAGTACTTAGCATAGGACCTGGCATATAGTAAGAGCTATATAAATGTTAGTAATTATTTATTAATGTTGTTAATATTATTATTATGTATGTTTTCATAGGTATATTTCTTGCCTCCCCAGTTGAAATTTAAGGTCCTTAAGAATTGAAATTGTTGGGGGTAGGGTTCAGTTGGGTGGCTCAGTGGATTGAGAGTCAGGCCCAGAGATGGGAGGTCCTAGGTTCAAATCTGGCCTCAGACATTTCCTAGCTGTGTGACCCTGGGCAAGTCACTTAACCCCCATTGCCTAGCCCTAACCACTCTTCTACCTTGGAACCAATACACAGTATTGACTCCAAGATGGAAGGTCAGGGTTTAAAAAAAAATGTTGGAGCAACTGAGTGTTTCAGTGGATTGAGAACCAGGCCTAGAGAGACGAGGTACTAAGTTCAAATCTGGTCTCAGATATTTCCTAGCTATGTGATCCTGGGTGAGTCACTTAACCCCCATTGCTTAGCCCTCACTGCTCTTCTACCTTGGAACCAATGCACAGTATTGATTCTAAAAGAGAAGGTAAGGCTTAAAAAAAATAGAAATTGTTTCATTCTTTGTATTTGTATCCCCACCACCTTGCACAGTACTTAGTATACCACAGGCACTTAATAATTGGGGTAAGGGGGTGGGGGGATTGATAGACTCTTTGCTTGAACAGGACAGGAAGTGATCTTAGAATTACGATATTATATAGGGCCCTTTTCTGAGAAATTGAAAGTTATTAAGACAACATTCTCACTGATCAGTACTGTTCATTAAAGAAGGGTATCAAAAATCAATCCCGGTAAAGGAGAAACTTCAAAAACATGGTGGTGCCCTCTGAAGGTTTAAACAGAAACATGGAGATGAGAGAGACTTCCCACTGAGTTCCATACCATAGCAGAGCATGTTAGAGCCAACCCCAGTGTATTTTATATAGCCCTCATTTCCATGGGGTATTATGGTTCACCCTGACTAGACTGAATTGCCACCTAATGGAATAAAAAGAGCCTCAGCTGAAAATGATGGTCCCCTGCTCAGTCATTTGAGGACACCCCCTGTGAAGGCAAGGCCATCAAGATGCTGGGCTGTACCTTGTAGGCACAATTAGAAAGAGAATGCCTTGCCACGGCTCAGTGCTACTTCTGGCTACATAATTATCAGTTTGAGAATGGCACAAGAACATGACAAATGTAATGAATGTTCTCTTCCTCTTCCTCCCTTTGTAACGACCACTTAGATCTTGCTGTGCTGGAGTCAATGACAGACTCAGTTTCTATGAAACCACGTAACACATTTATATCAGCAGTCTTTTCAGTCCAAACAATGCAACAACATGGCACTATTTTTTTATTGCTTTATTTAAACTATCACATTTTTCCCTTTGGTTAAGGTGCCACAGGCTACAATGCTTCAAGATTGTTTCAAGAAACCCTTTGTTTTAACAATGAAACATGGAAATTATAGGATTGTAGATGTAGGATAGTCTTTAAAAAACCATCTAGTACAGCCCATCTTTTTTTTTTTTTGGCAGATGGAGAAATTGACGTCCAGAGAAGGTAAATAACTTGCTCAAGATTACACAAGCAGGAAAAATCAGGATTCAAATCCAAGTTTTCACATGCAAAAGCTAATGTTCTTTACAGTGCACCACAAGGTTTGAGAAGCACCCAAGTCATCATAAGGGCAACCAAAACACAAACTGCTACACCAAAGGATGAGCCTTGAGCATCCCTCCTAGAATTCCCAGGAGAGAAAAGAAAACAATCTACTGATGATCACACTCTTCTTCCGCATCTCTTCCATTCTTTCCCAACATCTCTTTGCACAAGCATCCCAGGTACTAACATAAATATTCAGTCCTAAGAGGCAGTGTGCATAGTAAATAGAGGGCTGGCCTTGAAGCTAAGAAATGTGGGTTCGGATCCTACCTCTGATTCACAGTAGTTGAAATTAGCCTGGACAAGTTCCTTAAATGTTTTGTGGTCTAGGCAATTAACTCTTTAAAACTGGAGTTATGAAAAAATTGCTGATTTTCTTCAACAGAGAAAATAGAATGAAATCATAGAATACAGAATCGCACCAAAATAATAACAGCAACATTAATAACAACAATAATAGCAATCCAACGGGAAGCATTAGAGACGTGAAATTGTCCTGTCCAATCTGCTACCTCTGTTCATTCTGTGATCACTGTTAAATTACACACAGATTTCTCCTGACCTCACAAGGGAAAATAGAGAGGATAAATTCATGGAGGCTATAAAAAATTTTGCAAAATTATTTCTAGCACCAGGGCCTACCTTTGGACACTACCACATTTAATCATCTCAGAGAGATGGAGAGCTAAATTTTCTTTTTATTTCCACAATAATTTCACAATTTCTTTTAATAAGTTAATGTTTGTTTTTTAATTTGTACAGTTAGGACATTATTTTAATTAATTTTTAATAATACCTTTTTTTTATTTTAGCCTTAACCTGAATCTTTCTTGCTACAACTTAAGACACTTTCGTACTGTGCTAGAGAACCAATGAACAGTTAGCCAAAAGTCTCTGAGAAAGAACCATTTTGGAAATGAATAATAAATCCATTTGTGGGCCTCTTAAACTCTGACTCCTGTGAAACCTTACTTATGGCAAATATATATCTTTTTCCCAATGGCTTTTGAAAGACTTTTTGGCCTGTTAGTGTTGATGCATTCTTTAATGAAATGCTTAATTTTTCCTGGTTAAAAGCCTAACCAGAGACAGATTTCAGTTATTAACTGTAGAAAAGAAAAGAATTATACTAGAATTCTTCTTAATTACATAGTATATAAATGTTCAAGTGACCTATCATATCAAATAGATGAGGATCTTAAGAATCTGATTTGAATATCAAGAACAATAAAGAAAACAAAATGAATAGAATGATTAGCACTCTTGAAACTCATTCTTATTTTTAAAAAATCAAAATGAACTTGAAGATCAGAAACTTCATAAAGCAAATGAATTGTTTGGAAGAAAGTAAATTCAAAGTATGACCATTCATCTTCCACAGCTTCCATGCCTTGCCCACAAAAAGTATTCAATAAATATTTGTTGACTAAATGCATGAAAGAATGAGTTTGGGGACAGAACATTGTCTAACTCTCCCATCTAGTGTCTGGCATTGCTTGTTTCCCTTAACTAGCAAAGTATCCAGAAATCCTATATCCAAATCACTGCCTCCAGCTTGCCTGATACATACCTGCCTCTGACCCCCATAAATCACTTTTACTGCTGCCTTTCATCAATTTCTCTTTTCCTCAATCTGATCTGAAGTTTCACAGCACTGGCAAGTTAGATGTCCTGGAACTCCAGACAAGAAAGCTATATCTCAGCTTCCCTATACTAAAATAACTGCCAATGCCCAGTGACTCAAAGAGCTTATAGTCTAATGTGAGAAACACCATGCAAAAAAATCTTGAACCAATAAGATATATAAAGGAGGAATTCAATATAATGAATAATGGTATTTGATGGTTCCCTAGTAACAGTATAGGTTTCTCAGTTAGAGGCACTACCTCTATCTAATGCAATGTCCCTTAGATTGACCTATATGACTCCTTTAACCTGCTCAGTTGCAAATAGAGTGGACTGCTTCTTAACCACTAGATGACTCTGGCACAAATTCCAGTGTCTCCTGCTTCCTCTCCCAGAAATAGAAGGGGAAAAAGAATTAACCAACCAGAGAGTGGGAAAGTAGATAATGTGCCCTATATTAGGCCATTTAATATGTGTATAATGAATAGGCAATGACACAGCCAGTTGGGTCACTGACTCTTTTGGACTTTTGAAATAGAGACACAGATTTCTGAGTGATTAATGTAGCTTTATTATTACTTCAGTAATGAAATAACCAAACATTTCTGAATGGGGAGCAGGTACATGGCACAATCAATAGAGAGCCAGGCCTGGAGGGAGGAAGACCAGAGTTTAACTCCAGGCTCAGACACTTTCCAGCGGTGTGGCCCTGGGCAAGTTACTCAGCCTGTTTGCCTCAGTTTCTTCAAATGTAAAATGGGCAAAATAATAGTATCTAACTTACCTCCCAAGATTATTTCGAAATAATATTAGTAACTTGCCTGGCAAATAGTAAATGCTATATGAATGCCAGCTGGTATCAATACTTCCTCCCTTACAGGGAAATCATGAGGATCAAATAAAACATATATAGTACTTTTTAACTATAAATGTCATATGAATTTCAATTATCATAATTTTTATTATTGTCCCCATTGCTGTGGTATTTCTACTTCTTTTGCTTCCAAATTTTCATACATTTTATAATCGATTTTCAATTCTTTATTATTGTACTTCATTATATGGTTGAATTAATACTCTCTTCATTTCTATAAATTTTTGACATTAGCTAACTACAAAATAATTGTTTAATTTTTTTGATATTTTTGTTGATGATGATGTTCTTCCATTCTATAGATATCTAGAGGAGGCCTTATCTTGAGGATTCTCAATGACACTGCTCATTTCACTTCCTGCTCACTCCCTGGCCTGATCCAGCTCCCCATCAGCTGCTGTTACCACTGACCCCCATTTTCCCCTCCCCCTTTCTAACTCCCCTTTACATTTTGTATTCTAAAATATAAGTTCCTTAAGTGGGAGGACTGTCTAGCTTCATTGTTTTTGTATTCTCAGAGCTTAGCATGATTACACAGTAGTTCCTTTAAAATGCTTTGTCTATTTATTTATCTATCATCTAACTATAATCTATCAAGTATCTCTCATCTCTCATCTATTATCTCTACCATCTATCTATCTATCTATCTGGCTATCTGTTCATTTGTCTGTCTGTCTGTCTTTCTATAGATGGAGTCATGAGTTTGACTGAACAATCCCACTGCTTTCCATTTGATTTCATTTGTAGAGACAGTTGCCTTTCTTCAACTAAGGCAAAAACCCCTTTCTTTCTACTTGAGATACTAGCAAAGTAAAATGTGAAAATCCATTTTGCTGAGATTCCTCCTTATTTAATATCCCATTTTGTATCACCGATAAGATGTATAAGTATAAGAGATTTATACAGGAACTTCTAAGTTAGCGACTTCTCTGGAGTCATGGCATCTTCTGAGGTTAAAAGAGATCTGGGTAAGTAACCTCAAGAACTGTTAATATTATATAAACAGAGGTTTGGCAATCATAACCTTGCTCTCCATTAATGTGGAATGCCTTCTAATAATTCCTTCATAATGCATGGAGTTCCTAATCTTTATCAGATCCAAGTAGCACACACCCAAGATATGAGTTTCAGAGAACATCACAGAGGGGAAGACAACACATGTAAAGAATTTCAGGGTCTATAGTCCTGCTGACAAATTAATAACAAACCTTAGGTTTTCCTTTATCTAAGTAAGAGAACGTATTGCAGATTATAGAAAGGGAATGTTTCAGCCATCAGATAATTTTAGGATAAGGCAGAAATAGATTTTAGGAAACTTCCAAGGAGGAAAAAATTTTAAAAAAAAATGTGACTTCAGGAACTAAGAGTCCTTTAACAAGTGAAAACTGGAGGAGAGTCAAAATTATTTTTCTCCCAGAAGTGAAAATATGCCAAATGGTAATTTGGGCCAGTTTGGACAACACAGATTACTGAAAAGAGCATGGGACATGGAGTCAAAAGACCTGTGTTCCATTTCTAACTCTGATACTATATGACCTTGAGTGGAACATTGGTCCTGCAAAGCCTCTATTTCTTCACTTATGTAACCCATTATTTAGTACCTCAAACTCTGGGTTAACAGAAACTAGATTCAATGTTAAGGAATTTTCTACAAAGCAATCTTTGGCTCAAATCATCACCTCACTGATGTATCTCTTTAAATCAGATCAAGCCAGAAGATACATAAATTTAAAACAAAGACTTAAAACAGAATGACAATATAATAAAAAGGAATTGGATGCTACTAACACCTATTCTCAAATTGCTGCCACATCCAACTTGCTGCTGGAAGGGCTCATCAGCTACTAATTTACCCCTTGAGTCTCTGAAAAACAATGGAAGACAGATACATCAATTCCTTCATGATAACATGCCACAACCTGGGGAATAGGTGCTATTATTTTACCCATTTTAGATGAAGAAATCAAGGCAAGCAGAGGTTAGATAATTTGTGCAGTCACACAGCTAACTCCTGAATGATATGGTTCCTTGCTGTGGCATTGCTGTCTAGAAAGCATTGGGATTCTCACAGCAACCACAAGGAGCTTCTAATTATAATTATCTCCACCACAACTATGTCCTCCTTATCTCCCCAGAGGTACCCAAATTTCGACAAAAGAATATCTTTTAATCTCTACAAGATTTACTAATTTTAAACAATATGCACAAAAGTGTGTCCATTTAAGAGAGCACATGTCATTACTTTATGGAGTCCAAATATAGGGTTCTGGGAAGTGTAATCCAAAGAGAAAACAGAGCAGGAAAGGCACAGATTCCTATGTGTGTGAAATGAGTATACAAATATTGCTACTTCCTGTCTCACAAAGTTTTGTGACAATGAAATGAGATAATGGTTATGAAAGTGTTTTGAAGCTACCATATTATATCAATGTTGATATAAGCTATCTTTTCTTCTGATAATTCTTATAGTCTAAGTTTTTTGAAAAATGAAACAAAAATACAACTATTTCCACATAGATACAATGAATTAGAGAAGACCACCTTTGTTATTCTGATATTGGAATACAGGACTCTCTCTCTCCATATATATGTGTGTATATATGTATGTTTTCATGTATAGTGTGTATATATGTGTGTATATAGGAAGATCTGTATATGTGTATATGTAAACATGTGTATATTTATGTATGCATATGTGTTTTTGAAGAGTTGCTTGGAATATTGAAACATTCAATGTCTTGGCCAGCCTCCTCACAGTCAGTATGAGAAGAGATGGGACATGAATTTCTATATTCTGGACTCTGAGGCCAGATGTCTATCCCCTATGCCACCCTGCCTCTTATTGGACAAATACCTTCTTTAAAATACAATACAATCCAGCTGTGTGACCCTGGGCAAGTCACTTGACCCCCATTGCCCACCCTTACCAATCTTCCACCTATGAGACAATACACAGAAGTTAAGGGTTTAAACAAAAAAAAATTTATAAAAAAATACAATCCAAGTTGTAGCATGTAGTTTTTAGACTCAATAATATGTTGTTTTTATAGTCAGGAGAAGTTATTTTTAACTTGGTTTCGGGTAAATTCATATAATATTAAGGAGTCCCGTGATCCAATCTTCTAGGGAAATGAGATGGTATTCCTGGACACCACTATCCTCTTGGATAGTTATCTGAATACAATAGGTCCAGTGACAAAGGCAATTGTCTTCCTTTTCATTCCAGTTCCCTCTTGTAGGAGAAAAGTTCAAATCCTTAGAGTATAACATTAAATTAGAAATCTGTATATGTCCCTAAAGTAAAATCAAGACCCACAAAGAAAGGAAGAATAGGTTTGCTTATTTATGGGTTATTGTGATTCATTTGTATCATTTTTCATTCCCTGTAAGGTAAAAAAATATATATATACATATATATATATATATTCTTATATCTGAAATGCATTGTTATCTTAGTTACTTGCACAGGCTCTTAAGTCTGATTTATAGTATAGGCTCAACTTGGTCTCTGTCTGTCTGTCTGTCTGTCTGTCTGTTTCTCACTGACCTTCCTGTCATTTCTGTCTGTCCCTATTTATAGACTCAGTACAAAAAGGATGTCTCTGTGTTTCCTGGCACATTTTCCTAACGTATACCTTGACTATCTGTGTACTCTGTATGTGTGCCCTTTCTCACTGCTGATAGAGTTCTCTCCCTTTTGGAAGCTCATATCCTACTCTATATAAGTAGAATCTTTTTGTCACTTTATTTGCTGTACGATATTTGGATAAAAATCTTTTCAAAGAAAATTAATTTTCTGGTTGCTGATAAAATTAAAAACCTTAGTAGGAGTTTATGAATGTGGGTTGACTCACCCATAAACTTAGGATTGCTTTCCTGCATTCCCATATTTGAGATGGGGGTTCTGACACTACACTAAAAACATCTAATATATGACATCAGTTTATAAATACTGTCCTTAAGTGAGGTAAACATAAAGAAAAGGAACATATAATTAATAATTTAAAGAGCTTAGGTGAAATTCACTGCAGAAGCTGTCAAAATATCAAAATATTTTTCAATTTGTTTTCTATGAATCTGTTTTTTTGCTAGAAATAGAGGGGACAGGAAGACCACAATTTCAGTTTCAAAAAATGAATTCAGAGAATGTATTTGATTATATGCTATACACACCTATGAAAAGAAGAATAATAAAAAAGGGTAAAATTTTAAAAGATTTTCTCATTTCCTTTTTCTCATCTATCTATTTAGCCCAATGTAAAGTAGACCCCACACTACTGAAAGAAAGAAGGGGAAGAAATTTGGAAGACTCCTCTCACCCTGTCAGTAGCAGGGAATTGTTAGAGTATGAGACATGCATTCAGTTGGTAAGTAATCAAGAATAAGGACTTTGGAAACCCCCCAAATTCTGAAACAGATAGATAAAACCTAAGAATAGGGAAGTAGATTAGCAGGTATCCTAAGATGAAAAGAAAATTTGTAAAGAGTTTTTTGTGTGCGGGTTAGCAATGGGAACTCTGGCAACAAAAAAGATATGAGAACATCTAGACCTGAGAAGATCAATAGAATTAGGAGAACAATGTACTGCTCCAGTTGGAGAAACCTATGAACAAGAAGGAGCACATTCTACCTCTAATCCTGATTGGTTGACACTGATGTACTTCTTGTTTGCCCCTTAGATACAATTCAAGGTTAAGTTGAATAGTAGCTGGTTCAAATTAATTCTATATGGTTTAGATTTTAGTTACCTTTGAAATGATGTTTTATCAGATGTTTCCATGGAAAGCTCTACTAAAGTATAAAGAAGATGGCTATTAGAAAATATAGAAATATTAAATCTCTGAGGAAATAAAAACTATGAATCTCCACTCCTTATACTAAGTGTTTGTCCTGCATATAAGTATATATGTATTTGGCAGAAGAGAGAGGAAGTATGCATTGATATAAGTAAATCCAGTATGTTGGTAGAGGATACACACTTACCAAAAATAAATTAGGGGAAACTAACCACTTTATAAAAAGACTGACTATAGAATATTTTTAATAGCAAGTTTGCAAGTTATATTTAAAATCTAATTCTATTAACAAATAAATGATCTAATTTCCACAGAACTTATCACTAGTTCCCCCCGCCCAGAATTCTTATTAAATTGATCTATACCTCAAGCATTTAGCTTCAAGTCACATTATTATATAAAAAGATGTCATTTCTGTGTCATGGCAACAGCAATTAACAGGATCTATCTTCACAAAGCAAGCTTATTTTTCCAAACACTAAAACTTAATTTTAACTGTTTGAGAACCAGTATTCAAGTCAGAAGAGCTCAACATTTATTAACTATAAGATACTGAATAAGTTGTTTAATCTCCATGAGCTCCATTTTCCTAATTTTAGAATGAGAATCCTATCCCATTGCCTAATACAGGAGGTTTGTGGAAGTATGTGAAAAGGAACCTCATTGCTAGCTGTGTGTACTTGTGAAAGAATAGGAGTACAAGGATAGCTAGGTAGCTCGGTGGTAGAGAGCTAGACCTTAGAAACAGGAGGTATAAAGTTCAAATCTCACCTCACAGACTTCCTAGCTATGACCCTGGACAAGGCACTTAACCCCAAATGCCTAGTCCTTACCATTCTTCTGTCTTGGAAACAATACTTAGTATTAATTCTAAGACAAAAGGAGAGGATTTTTTTAAAAGACTAAGAGGACAGTGAAGCCATTGGGAAAACAGTGACTTTGCCCTCTGTATTTGACAATTGTTGTTGCTCAGAATCACTTAGATGAAAACCACAAAGAATGTGGGCTATTGAAAAATACAGGGATCAGGACAGAGTTTCATAATGGGAGCTAAGATGGTGAAGAAAAGGATGCTTCACTCCCCCAAACCCAACACATGTGTGAATGGAGACATGGGTGTTCAGGAAAGAAAGAAAGAAAGAAAGAAAGAAAGAAAGAAAGAAAGAAAGAAAGAAAGAAAGAAAGAAAGAAAGAAAGAAAGAAAGAAAGAAAGAAAGAAAG
>NC_058130.1:505500302-505547758 GCF_016433145.1 Gracilinanus agilis
AGGAAGGAAGGAAGGAAGGAAGAAAAGAAGGAAGAAAAGAAGGAAGAAAAGAAGGAAGGAAGGAAGGAAATAGATCACCTTAAAACAAAGGAAAACTGGAGAAACATGTCTTACTGGGGTTAGATGATAGAGTAACCCAGGCAGCATAGCATCTGTGAGAACCAGCAAAACTTGGAGCAGTCCAATATGCTGTAACACCACCAGAGGTAATGAAGCTACAGAATGGTTATGAACCCAGACTGAGCCACCCTAAATGGTTAGAGAAGGCAGAGAAGGCAGGAAATGCCAAACTAGCCCATGATAGACAATCCCTGAGGTCACAAAGGAGAATAGAAGGGGTCTGGCTGAACCCCAGGACACTCTGCATTTCCATGTAGTAGTAGAGGGCTTGACACAACAGAACACAAGGCAGGGGACTAGCCAAGACCACAAAACAACAGGGAAAAGAGCTCATATGGGGTACTGAATCTAGCTGAACAAAACAGCTCCAAACCTCTGCAGAGAAAGCCAGCAGGACCACCTTCTCAATAGTCACACCATGAGAAACAAAGGAAGCTGGGGCCACCACAAGAACCAGAGAAAAGTATTCTACATACTTAGAGCAGTACACCCTCTACCCCAGGGAGAGAAAAGTACCTCAACAGATAAAAAAAAGTAGCAGGGGGGTCTGGAAAAATGAGCAAGGGACAAAAAAAACCTCAACCCTTAAAAAGTTACTTCAGTGATGGAGAAAACCAAAATAAAAAATCAGAAGAAAATACCAAAAAAGAAAAATTTGAAAGTGTGAGAGGCTCCCAAAAGAATCCCTGGAAGAATTTGAAAAGAAGTTAAATAACCAATTAACAAGAGAATTGACAGAAAAACTAAACACTTGGGGAGGGAGAATCACTGAAGAAATCAATTTCCTAAAAACTAGAATAAGCCAAAAGGAAAGGGAGGTACAAAAGCGCCTTAAAGAAAATTATTTCCTAAAGAACAGAATGGACCAAATGGAAATGGAGGCAAAAAGAAAACAATTGAAGAAAACAACTCTTTAAAGAATAAAATTGGTCAAATGGAAAAGAAAACACAAAAACTCAAGGAAGAAAATAACTACCAAAAATTAAAATTGGACAAATAGAATTTAATGAAACTATAAAACATCAGGAAATAATAAGACAGAATTAAAAATAAAAAAAGATGAAAATCTAAACTAACTCATTGGAAAAAAACAACTCACATGGAAAATAGATCCAGAAGAAATCATCTAAGAATCATCAGAATACCTGAAAGCCACAATCAAAATAAGAGCCTGGACACCATATTAAAAGAAATCATCAGTGAAAATTGTCTTGATGTCCTCAAACAAGAGGGGTAAATAGAAATTAAGAGAATCTACTGATCACCTCCTAAAACAGACCCCAAAATAAAATACTCCAGGACTATTATAGCAAAATTCCAGAATTCCCAAGCCAAGAGAGAAGTACCACAAGTAGTCAGAAGGAAACAATTCAAATACTATGGAGCCACAGTCAGAATTATACAGAACCTAACAGCTTTTACATGAAAGGACCAGAGGGCATGAAAGGTGATATTCTGAAAGACAAAGGACCTAGGACTACAACCTAGAATTACATTCCCAGCAAAACTGAGTGTAATTCTCGGGGGGTGAGGGTGGGGCGAGATATTTGAAGGAGGGATCAGGAATTGATATTCAATGAAATAGAGGAATTTCAGACTTTCCTGATCAAAAAATACAGGTATCCTTTATACATTATGAGGGTTAGGGAGTACAGTGTCCCCAAGATCTAGAAAATCCACATAACATTTTTCTGCCTTCTCTTCCTACCAGAGAAAAAGTCTGAATTTTTTTTATTTTTTTAATGGGGTGTTTATAATACCTTATGTGCATTTATAAATTACTAAACTTTTAAAAATATCTCTACATTTCTAGCCCTATTGTGTTATCTGCTGACTTTCTTTGGGGGGGGGGGTTCCCATAAACTAACTTTTTACTCATTTTAACTTTAAAAAGAAAGTATTTATTTGTGATATAAAAAGATAAAATATTACACATATGTAATGCATTTCTGAGTTTCTATGAGACCTATATGGCCTTATATCCTTTCCACTCCTTCCAGGTTAAGCAGGACAATTAAACTGAAGTCAATATGTTTATTACATGCTTATTAAAGAGTATATATTTTATTAGGGTAGGAGAGATATATCAAGTACATAGAGAAGTATAAAACAAGGTAGAAAGTGATACAAGGAAAAGACATATCTAGATAAAGTAAACTGGGAATATTTTGAGACAAAAAAAAAAGAACATTTTTGGCCAAATTGATTTTTCTAAAGCACATGACCCTGTCTTACCTTACTCAATAAACTTTAGTCACTCTCTATCACCTTTAGTTTCAAATATAAATTCTTCTTCCAGTATTCAAAATCCTTCATAATCTTGTCCCAACTTGCTGCATCTATTTTAATACTCCATTTCCTATATGTATCTTTGCATTATCCATCCCTCATTCCTAGACTGTACCTCCCTCTCTTAGAATCCCTACTTTCCTTCAAAACTCAACTTAAGCACCTTCTACATGAGACAGTTTCTAAAGCTTCCCCCTCCACCAATGTCCATCTACTTGTGACCTTGATTCTATCTTCTTCATCCTTGTCTGAGAATCCATCAATCAAAAGGCAGTGTGAAAGATCATAGGCTCTGGAGTCAGAGGACCTTGGTTCAATTCCCAACTTTGTTACTTAATGTTATAAAATTGAGCAAATCACTTAACCTCCAACAGCCTTAACTTTCTCATTTCTAAAGTAAAAGGGTTGGATTAGATGGCCTCTGAGGTCACTCCCAACTCTAGATCTATGATCCTCTCTCGCTTGTATCTTCAATTGTTCCCTTTCCACAGATTACTTCACCTCTGACTACAAACTCACTCAGTTTTCCTCTGTCCTTAAAATAAAATTAACAGTCTTCATTTCACCTTGTCAGTCCCTTGAGCTGCTGTCCAATTTCTATACCCTTGCACTGATAAGCTTCTAAAAAAGAGTAATTTAAAATTTCAGTTTTCCTTTTCTCACCACCTACTCATAACTTTACAGAAATTGCTTTTTCAAAGGTCACCAATGACTTCCTAATCCCTAAATCTCAGAGCCCTTTCTCAATTCTCATCTGCCTTGACCTCTCTGTAGCATTTGACACTCTTGGCCATTCTCTATATTCCAGATACTTCACACTTCCTTGCCTTCCTTAACATCTCATTCACTTGTTCTCTTCTGACTTTGTTAACTGCTCCTTTACTGTCTTTCACTGGCTCTGTTTACTCCTTCTAAATGAGCCCTAACATGGGTGCTTCACAAGACTCTGCCCTTACTTATCTCTTTTCCCTCCCCTCTCTCCCTTAACAATCTTATTCCCCACTCCCATCATCACTATATTAATAAGTACCAAATCTATATCTTCAGCTCTGACTTCTCTCCTGAGCACTAAACTTTGATTTATAATTACTAACTGGATATACTTACTTTGAAATATTTTTAAATCCCAAATTCAAAACATTCAAAACTGTTTCATCTTACTTCCCCCTAAACCTACTACTCTTGAATTCCAGTTTCCTCACAAATGACATTTTGGAGTCACCTTTGATTCTTCCACCCTAATCCATCTGTTAGTTGCTGAGTGCTGTAGATTTTAACTTCACAGTCTTCTTCTTCCATTCTTTCTTCTGTTCTTAGTGCTACCACTATTATTAAGACTTCTTTCATTCTACCAGTTATTCAAATTTCTCCCAAAATTATTCCTCAAATTTGGGGGCATTTCATTAGCAACTTTTAAGAAAAATAATGCCTTCCTAATGCTGGTAAGAGATGTGGATGGCAGGGAAGAAACAAACATTTATTAAGTACCTACTCTATGCTGAAGAATTTTGGTATCCATTGTGAGACATGGGAGACACTAGGACAGGATCATTCATCATGGTGTTCCCATATCAAAGAAGGCACTGTACTTCATGAGCAAAGCACAATTGCAGTAGCTCAAAAGTAGCATGAGATATGCACATTTTGAGATCTCCTCGGCCCAAGTATTCAAATATACCATTGTGCCCAATATGCATTGGAGCTTCTGAGCTTGTATTGGGCTGATTAGCTACACTTGACATATTGTATATTGACCCAACATGGTGATGTCATTTTGATCCTCTTCCAATCTGAAGGACAACAACTAACCAACCAACTATTCCAGGCACTGTGGGAAGCATATTATTACAAATGTTATCTCATTTAGTAATGAAATAGGGACTAGAAGCTATGACTTTTTGATCATAAGGAACCCCCCCGGGTAGTAAAATTCCCTTTAACCAATGTAGGCAATCATCAACTCTGAAACATACAGTCTTAGAATGCAGAGCACTGGGAGATTAAGTGACTTGCCGAGAAGGTACACAGTCAGTATGTCTTAGAGGGAAGACTTGAACCCAAGTCTTCCTGACTTCAGGGTTCTCTCACTCTCTGTCCCTGTCTGTCTCTGACTCTAGCTAGCTATCTATCTGTCCCTGTCTCTCTCTCTCCTATGCCACAATAATAACAATGACTTAAATTCCCCAGTTCCCTCAATCATCATATGGCATGATTTCAAGGCTATTCACCATCTGGAATCTCCAGATAATGAAATCAATAGTATATTGACATTGGCTTTATTCTATCTTGGGAGCCTGCACTCAATATACCACGCATACATAGATATTTCCTTTGGGGGGGGGGGGGAGAGATATAGGTTTTCTTTACCATGCCCATAGAACTAAAAGAACATTTATTTGTTTGTTTTTAGTTGACTCCAAGTTCAGTAAAATAAAACATTTTGATATGACAAACAAACCTAATTCAATCTTAGGCGGCATAATATCCAATACTATGGAAGTGACTATTCTGCTGTTCTCTACACTGGTCAGACCACTTTTGTAGTATTATTCTCATTTCTGGATGCCATACTTTAGGAAGGACATTGATTAAACTCAAGAGTATTCAAAGGAAGAAATCAATGATAATAAAGAGCCTTGAGATCAGGTTACATGGGAATCAGTTAAAAAAAACTAGGGATATTTAATTAGAAGAAAAGATTAGAGGGAACACAACAGCTCTCTCCAAATCATTTAAGGGATGTCATGTGGTAAGAAAAATAGACTTGCGTTTCTTTGCCCCAGAGGTTAGAATTAGTAGGGGCAATAGGTTACTTTCCAAGGAAAAAATGCTAGCTTAATTTAGGGAAATATATATTAATGAAAAAGCGATAAGTCCATTCTTACTGGAGATATTCAAGCAAATGATAATAAAATTTTGGGCACATTGTAGAAGGATTTTTTTCAGGTATGATTTCGAATAAATCTTTGATCCCTGAGTACCTTACTAACCTTGAGATACTGTGATTTAAAGTATTAACTCCACCCCTACTAATCACTTCTCCACTTCAATATTATTCATAATCCAAGTATTCCTGTGGCCAAAAAATTCATCACCCAACAGCCAACCCAATGAGGAGCTTTCTATAAACTTAAGTGTTTTGGATCTGAAACAATGGAGAATTTGGTTCATTGCCAGTCTTATATTCTAAGTCCTTTCAGGGTGATAGGACCTTCCAGAACATTCCTTCTGTTGTTAAATATTCAAGAACTCAGTATCGTTTATATAAAACAATGAGACATTGGACTAGAATCCTAGTAGAAGACATTAATTTTTTTTCTTATACTCCATTGCTTGTCACAATGCCTGACACATAGTAGCCACTAAGTAGAGGTTTCTCAGTTGACTAACAGTTGTTAATTATACTACCTTTTCATTACCTTTTGTTTCCTTTTCTATGTAAAAGTTAAAGCTCTTTCTCTCTGACACTATGAGGAAAATATAAGATACTTGAAAGCAAAGATCATTTTATTTTTCTCTTTGAGTTCCCAACACTGCGTGGCATTTAATAGATGTTTGTAGAATTGAACTGAATTTAGGGAGAATTTTAGCACAAAGACAAACATACAAACTAGCAGCTGCCTTATCCTGGAGAAGTCATTTTTCCACTTCTTTCCCTCAGTTTTTATACCTCAGTTCCCTTGCTTGTAAAATGAAAGGATTAGACTCACTGTTCTCTAAGGTTCAGCTCTAAATATATGACCCTGTGGTTCTATAATTGCCCAAAATAGTCTCATTCAGTGAAGTTTCATTTTACTATAAAACCCTTTCCATCTGGTCACCTTACATAAGGAAAGAGAAGAGCATTATATTTCTGAAGTGTTCCAATGAACCTTTTGAGTACTAAGTTGAAGAAAATTCTTAATTACGAATATGAAGATCCACAAAGGGACATATAGAGAATGAACTCAAGAAGAATTAGACTATTTAAAATACCCTCCCAAGAGATAAAATAGAAAGAGTACTTCCAAATCCAAGATCTCTGTTTTAGAAAGAAGATCCACTCTGGATCAGTTAAGAAACTCCTACTCTAGAAACACAGAAGAAAAACAACTGCTTGAACACATGGGTTGATGCAGACATGATTGGGGATGTAGACTCGAAACCACCACACCAATGCAACTATCAACAATTTGGAAATAGGTCTTGTTCAATGACACTTGATAAAACCAGTGGAAATGTGCATTGGCATGGGTGGGTGGAGTGCGGGGGGTGAAGGGGAAAGTAGGTGCATGAATCATGAAACCATGTTAAAAATGAATATTAATAAATGTTTAAAAAAAAAAAAGAAACTCCTATTCTAAATAGTTGTCTTCAAAAAAATAGAGAAGGCCTACCAAACTATCCCCAGGTTCAAAATCTCATGTCTATAACAAATTATCTAGTAAGTTGGCTACAAATGCAAATCTGTTTTAAATTTTTTTCTCAATTACATGGAAACAAAAATTTTAACATTACAGTGGAGGAAACATTTGATAAATACATATTGAGGAGGTCATGGGTTTAAATCTGGCCATGGACATTTCCTAGTTGTGTGACCCTGGGCAAGTTACTCATTCCCAATTACCTAACCCAATATGCTGAAGTATTGGCACAAGTGTTAAGTCGGCATGGGGGTGGGGGGTAACTACTCCATTCCCCCTCCTCCTAGCACTAGAAGATTTTTTTTACATGCCCTGCCCCTCTGATCTGCAGCCCAAAGCCAGCACTTCCTCCCTCCACTTTCAGGGGTAATGCAGGGGGGCTCACAGACAGCTTGAAGTTACAGTTTGGGCACAAGAACTTGAAAACCTTCACCAACACTGTCCTAACCCTTACTCTTCTTCTGCCTTGGAACTGAAATTTAGTGTTAGTTTTTAAGACAAAAGGTAAGAGGTTTTTTGTTGTTTTTTAAATATATTTTGAGTGAGTAGCACCTCACACAAACCCCTGCAAGACAGTGAAGGTGACTAACTCAAAAAGTATACTACACAGGAAGAAAACCTTAGAGCCTCTACAACCTCCTGGGAAGAACCCAGGGAAATCCTTCACCTTTAAAGCAACTAGGTAGTGCAATATATAAAGTGCTGGCTCTGGAATCAGGAAGACTTGAGTTCAAATACTTCCTCAAACACTTAGTGGCTATGTAACCCTGGGCAAGTCACTTTACCTCTGTTTACCTCTGTTTCCTTATCTGATAATGGAGATAATAATGTCTCTATCTCCCATGGTTGTGGTGAGGATCTTATGAGCTAATAATCATAAAGTACTTAGAACATCTGGCATATAGTAAGTGCCATATTTATGTTAGCAATTATTTTTATTATTTATGAGCCAGGAAATGCTGTCTCCTACCTCACTTCTACTTCTTGAAATCCTTAACTCTCTGTAAAATTCAATTCAAGTGCCCCTTCCAAAGCCCTTGCCTGATTTCTTCCCATGGTTGGTCTCTCTCCTCCCAACAACTTTGTACTTATTTTATGTATATATATCCTGTATTTACTTATCTATGAACTTCTAATCCCTCTAAGGAAATGTAAGTTACTTGAAGGCAGGGATTAGGCATGTCAGGGATGGCTATGTGTCACATCTAGTAAATAGAAAGCCAGACCTGGAGTCAGGAAGATCTGAGTTCAACTATGACCTCAAACTCTTACTAGCAGTGTAATGACTCAGCAACAACTAGACATTTCACTTTTTAATTTGTTTCTCCTTTGCCTAGCACATAGTAGATGCATAGCAAAATGCTTGTTGGTTAACTGACTAATGGATTCATTGATTGTCAACTAGGTGCCTTGCCTGCAATCATCTGGAGTTTGCTCAATGGCACCTGCCAGGATACTGTGTCACCAGAGAGATGCCCAATTGTTATAGTACCATGTAAACAAACTGAGAATAAAACCTGGGTCTCTGGCTCCCCATTCAATTTTCTAACTATTGTGGAGGAAAGGAGAGAATGATGTTTTCCACTCTTTTGAAGATGTCTAAGGTAAACTAAATCATCACTGAGATCCTTTTTGACAGAAATGAATCACTGCGAAAGCCCTTTCAAGCTCAGAGTGATTTATCCTATTCAAAATCCAAGTCATTCCAGTCAGTGGCTCTGGTCACTTCTAGCAGTCAAGAAAGTTACAACTAAATCACAGCACAATGCCCAGGCGGGCATTAGTTTCTCTCTCAGCTTTTCTCAGAGATTATTTGTAATCCAGTCCAGGAAACGTCCCCTCCCTCCAAAGTTGAATGAGCATCTTTCACCTTCTTTCCCTCCAGATAGAAAAGCCACAAAGCAAGGTGTGTGAATAACATTCCTGCAGGTTGGCTCTTCTTTGAGGCAGAGACATTGTGGCTATAGGAGAGGACTGATTCTGCTTCAACATGAAGCCCTGAGCTTTGGAAAGGAGCATTCAAAAGCTGAGCATGTTCTTCAAACCCCATCTTGTGGCTAAATAAAGATAATGCAATTAAATCAAGCTTCCCCCCCACCCCCAATCATTTCCCCAGTGAAATTTCTAAGAGCTCAGAATATAAAGATCTTGTTTTTCCTAAACTTTCCCTATGTTTTGTGGGAAAATTGTAATGGCATCCTTCTTACAAATAAAAGGGAACAATCTAATAAATGGCAGGATTAAGTTCTATCCTGGCATTAAGGGAAAGCAAACCAAATGCATAGTTACTGATATCTCTTTGCTTTCCCTTAATATATATAATTTATTATTATTATTATATTTATTAATATTATTGTTTTCATTTGTTTCTATTTATAGATTTAGGTAATAAATATATTATATTTAATTAGATATTATATTATTTATTATAAATCAATATATTTGTTTTTATAGAGAGAATTTAAATGCTTGATATGCACTATCTAATTGGAGCCCTTTGAGGAAGTCAGTGTTGGGTATCATGATCTTCATTTTAGATAGGTTGAAAATTAAGCTCAAAAAGATTAAATCACTGTCCAAAGCCATGCCCTGCCACTCCGGATGTCAAAGGCAGATTTGAATCCAGCCCTGTTCATTACATACATTATGCTGCTTTCCCAGAAAGTCAGGAGGCAGTTCAGGCCTGATTGGATTCACAACTAAAGAAATATTTCTGTCTAGTTTTGAAGCAAAAGGAAAAATAATTCATGACTGGAATATTATCTATGTAGGCTTTTGCACAGAGATCCCCAAGCTATCTTCTAATCCTATCATTCAAATAGCCTTGAAATCTCTTCTTCCCTCTGAAAGCCCATCATAGATCAATCAGAGAGGAGGCCCTTGCTTCTTCTTTCTATGCTGTCAGGTCACATACTTTCAGATGGTATTTCCTTATTCCCCACCCAGTCTCTCAAGATCTAAATTGCAGCTATCCTTAATGTATTTGTATGATGAACATGACTTCACTGAAGCTCTCTCCTGATGCCTTATTGAGATGTGAAGGTGAAACTGGGTTCTTAAGTATTTCCAAATATCCATAGTAACATGATGATAATAAAATTATTGTTAATACTGGTGTTTTAAACCATACGCACAAGCACACACACACACACACACACACACACACACACACACACACACACACAGAGCTCAGAATGTCGTATCTAGCTGGAAAAATTCACTGCATGCACCTCAAAGTAATAATAAGAACAACTACATTTTTTATAGCTCTTCAAGGTTTGCAAAACACTTTACAAACATTCGATTTTATTTTCACAACCCTGGAAAGTATATCCTATTATTGTTCCCATTTTGCAAATGAGTAAAATGAGGCAAAGGTTAAGTGACTCTTCCAAGATCACAAAGGTTTAAGGTCTGAATTTAACTCAGATCTTCCCAATTCCAGGTCTACCACTCTGTCTACTGTACCACCTACCTGTCTAGTACCTAATGATGGATTGTGTGTGGCTGTTATGTAAGGACTAGCCGATATAATAAGTAAAGAAACTCAAGATGCAAAATGATTAGTGTTTTGGCCATCACAACTCTAGGCTATCTACAAAGTCACAAATCAACATATAAGCATTTATTAAGTACCTATGATATGTCAGGCACTGAATGCCACACAGATGAAATGATACATCTTTGCACTCCTAGAGTTCTCAAGAATATGGGTCTCATGAGATTTAGAGCCAGAAGACCCAGATAAATCACTTGCCCAAGGTCACAAAGGTATTAATTAGCAGCACCAGAGTTATAACTCCAATCTTTTGACTTCAGATCTGGGATTCTGTTCTCCCATTCCCTAATTTCCATTCCATTTTGATACATGGACAGCACAGAAATTTTGTTTGGTCCAGGGTATATAGTTAGGAAGATGGGATATTGGCCCATTGCCAAGATACTAACATTTTGATATGAAATAATTTGTACACAAAATATAGTGATATTAGATGTAAGATTACATGCTGATTTTGCAGATGAAACAGAGAAGGACTCAGAGCCTCACAGCAGGGACCAAGAATTTTCCTATTTTCCTGTCATGGTCAATGTTAGACATTTACCAGGTCAATAATTGCCTCTAGGAGCACTTTTCAACACTGGGATTACAAGGGGAGACCAAAGCAGATCAAAACTCCAAATTCTGAAATGTAGTTCCCTAGGAGTCATGGAGCCAGCATTCCACTATCTTATTTTCCAATATGGGTGTAGAAACACACACACACACACAAAAATCCCTGAAAACTTACATAGAGTATATCTTAGAGTAGATAATTGGCTGTAATGGATGGTACAGTGGATAGAGCTCTGGCCCAGAGTTAGAAAGACCTGAGTTCAAATCCCACTTTAAATGTTTACTAGCTATGTGACCCTGGGAAAATAATTTTACATCTGTTGGCCTCAATTTCCTCATTTATAAAATGAGAGTAATAATAATACCTACCTCCCAAGGTTGTTATGAGTATAAAATGATATACTAATTGTAGTTTGCCTGGTACATAATAAGCACATAGTAGGTTAGCCATTATTATTATTATTATTACAGCCAATTTCCTTCCACAGAGATTTAAGATTAAAATAAAACATTGAAGTTATGGGGTCTCTCTCATCCCCAACTCCATGGTACTATTGGTACTATTAAAAGGCAAGAGGAAAGTGAACTTCATCCCTAATAAGGGTTTCTACCTTTGGAAGAAGCTGGGTCAAAGGAAAAAATAAAATGCACACTCTAGTCTAAACCATAAGAAATGATGAACAGTATGAGTTCAGAAAAGCCTGAAAAGACTTATCTGAACTGATGCAAAGTGAAGTGAACAGAACCAGAAGAATACTGTATACAATAACATAAATATTGTACAATGATCAACTGTGAAAGACAACTATTATCAGCAAAACAAGGCTCAAGGAAAACCCCAAGAGACACATGCAAAAAAATGCTATCCACAGCCAAAGAAGGAACCATTTGAATCTGATTGTGCATCAAAGGTATGCCATCTTTCACTTCAGTTCTTTCATGAATTTTTTAATATATGTGTGATATGTGTCTTCTGTCATAACATGGGGAATATGGAAATATGTATTACATGAAAGATTGATATAACCTCTATCAGACTATTTGCCACCTCAAAGAGTGGGGCAAGAGGGAGAATAATGTACAGGGTCTTAACTCTTAAATGGAATTGAGCAGTGGTCATAGCAACCCCTACCCATTACATATTCAGTATTTCATCCAGTTTATCAGTTGGTCCTCTCCATATCTGAAGTTAATATTGTACTTCCGGGCAGGAACTATATATTTAACTCAATTTTTAAAAGTATCTAGGAAAATGCTCTATAGAAATTGGCATTAATGAATACTTTTCAATGCTAGTGATGAAGAGTTTTCTGAATTGTTTATTTTGGAGATTATCAAACTGGAATAATAATAAGAATGTTAGGAGATATGTGAGAAATTTCAAGGACAAAAAATAAGTATTTAGTTTAAAAAACATGCATGGAATTTAGGTTACATCTAAGTCCTTGAAGTTGTTAAATCCTCCCCAGAGCCATGAAAGAACTTACAGATTTTCTTCTCTGTAGATTTTCAGAAATAGAATAATCTCATATCGGGATTAGGTATGAGAACAAGAAATGAGCTATATAGGAAAAGCGAGGTTTTAGTGCCCTATATTGCTTTAGTATTTGAAAGTTCTAAGATATAATGGGCTATAAAGCTACAGATACCTGACCTTTATTCTTTCAAAAAATAAATAGAAATGCACTGCAGATCCAGAAAGAACTAAGTACTCTAAGTGGTTGTATATTTGTTTTATTTCTGCCAATGTTATCTGTATGTGGCATAGCCCCATTCTGACTTTATTTGAGACAGCTGAGTGTTTTTTTAGTTTCCCATCCTTATCCTTTCCTCACTCTGAAAGTTTCCACACCAGAGACATCACACCTGAGGAAAGTTATTAAAGACTATCGATTATCCCTATCTTCAGTGGCAAAATAGAAACAGTTATATGGGCAGTTGGGTGGCAAAAATGGATAGACTGCCAGGTCTGGAGCCAGGAAGACTCATTGTCAGGTAAATTCATCTTCCTTTGTTCAAATCTGACCTCAGATACTAGTTGTGTTACCCTGGGCAAGTCATTTAACCCTGTTAGCCTCAGTTTCTTCATCTGTCCAATGATCTGGAGGAGGAAATGGCAAACTACTCCAATATCTTTTCCAAGAAAACCTCAAATGACATCAATGAAGAGTCAGGTATAAATGAAAAAATGAACAACTTAGTGACAAAACGCAAAGGGGATTTAGATGAAAATTAAAGAAAGGTTAATCCAAGCTGTCTTATTTATCTCTCCTCTCATCATTATTTCCTTTCCAGCTAGTGGAGTCACACACCACTCCATCAGTTTTAAAGAGTCCCTGTCTCTGTAGCTCAGGCTGTGCTCATACAGACAAAGGGGTGTGGATTAGTGACAAAAATACAGATAATGTGATCTCCAGAGGTGACCAAAGCAGAGAAATCAGATCTGAACAAAGGGGGAGAGGGAGGATTGTGGAGGGGACAGCTGCTAAATTTGACTGTTGAGAATGTTCAAATCAGTCATAAAATTGTGAAATCCCCTCCTTTTCTATGAGCTGTGAAGACACAAAGTTTTATATTCAGTGCCTTTTGGAGAGGCAGTCTTCCATCAGAGAGAGATTCTTCCACCAGTATTGATACATGTCCCATCCTAAGCCTGGAAATAATGAATCACACTTTTAAGGCTACTCCTCTAGTCTTTCAAGGAAACCTTAAATAATTTTGAAGGAATTATTTTTATCTTCTTTTACTGTCTATTTTAACAGTTTTAATTAAATCATCTGTTTATATCATGCTAATTTGCCAAACAATAAAAAGACCAGTTGTAGCTGATTAAAAATACCAACATATTGGTGATTGTGGCATTAGTAACTATTCTCAAGTTCCAATTCGTGTAAATGTTGTCTTTATTCATCATTTCCCACATTTGATATACTATGTCTATTCAAGTTTCATATTTCTTTCAGGCGATCATTTTTTCTCTTGCTGATATTAAGGAAACATTAGTTTTAAAGGATAGAATTTGGATGGATATTAAATCTTTTTTCTTTTAAATATGTAAATATATTAATTTGTGGAAATGTCATTTTTACTCACCAAAGTAATCAACATTCCCTCATCTCCTTCCTCTGAATATGTAAGTCTGTGGATGTATTTCAGGTTAAATTTGGCTTATGAGCCTTGAGGTTAGAAGCAGTGGTTACGTTTCACACAGCAAAAATTCAGTTTTCCTGAATATTTATACAGTAGATTGTAGTTAATATTTAACACTCATAGTAAAGAACATCAATCTACAAAATTAAGGTCTACATTATGGGAATGTCAGGCACACTAACTTAGAGTTCATTTCAAGAACTTTTTTTTTTAATCCACTCTGTGCTCAGCACTGTGCTGTTATGATATGCCATAAGACCCTAAGAATTGACTGTAGTCTTATTTATCTGTATATGTTCCTTAATACCTTGCTTTTCATATAGTTTGAATGCCTACTAATTATTTCTAAAAGAATGTGAGGGAGAGAAAAATATTATAGCCCGTTCCTTGTCTTTGAGAAGGTTGCAGTCTGGAGACTGGTTAGCTCAGTGGATTGAGAGCCAGGCTTAGAAACAGGAAGTCCTAGGTTCAACTCTGGCCTCAGACCCTTCCTTGCAGTGTAACCCTGGGCAAGTCACTTAACCCCTATTATCTACTCCTTACCACTCTTCTGCCTTGGAACCAATACACAGTATTGATTCGAAGGTAGAAGGTAAGAGTTTAAAAAAGAAGGTAGTTACAGTCTTACTAGTCACATAAGCCATATACACAATAACTATTAGATTTGCTTCCATTCACTTCCATTCCACAAATATTTATTAAGTACCCTTAGGATGTTAACATTGGAAGATATGGAGATGAAAATAGCAACTCCTTTTCCTGAGGATTTTATAATATAATGGAACATAAGAAGGAATAAGACTTCTACACAAAGAAATATTATGATACATGGCAGATAGACTGTGATATGAGCAAAGGAGAAATCTAAGCCTATGTGTTGTAAGAACCAACTGTCAGGAAAAATTTTGTGGAAGAAGAGATCCCTTGCACCTGGGGAATATAGAAAAGAATTTTTTAGGGAAATGACACGAGTCATTTCCTTAATTAATAAGACTGTTTCAAAATATGAGGAGGGTGGAAAGAAAGTCTGCATAAATGTACCCTGTATATGATTCCCCACCATCCAAAGAAAAACAAACAAACAAAAAAATATTGGACAGATTTATGTGAAGTAACACAAATGAAATGAGCAGAACCAGAAGAATATTGTACAAAGTAACCACTGTGATGTGCGACCAACTGTAAATGACAACTATTTTGAGCAATGCAAGGATCCAAGATTACTCCAAGAGACTCATGATGAAAAAGACTATCCATCACCATGGAAGAAACTGATGGAGTCTGAATGCAGAATGAAGCATGCCATTTTTCACTTTATTTTCTTCATGAGCTTTTCCCTATATGTAAACATGTTTTCTTTTACAATATGATGAGCATATAAATATATATTGCATGTGTGAAATGTGAATCAAACTTTCTTTGTCTATCAATCAGCAACTTTTAATTTAATTAACCAAAAAGCTGAAAACACTTAACACTTTGTTAGTAAGAGAATTGACAAGTCACTTACTTAAAGAGTTCACACCCTTAGAAACTCAATCAGTCAGGAACTTGTGAATTCTTTTGATAAGAGCTTATACCTTCAGAGGATGAGAGGTGGATCCCATGGACACTGCCCCACCCCTCCTGCCCATGGGCAGTGCTAGGCAATTTGGAAGCTGTGAATGGCCCCTGTGAAGAGGGGGAGAGACAAAAAGGACTATAAAAGTCCTGACCTTAGAAGTCTTCTATAAGCAGTATTCTGGAGATAGTCTTCAGGGAGTCCTCTTTGGCCTGAATCTGGAGCTTGGAGGATCTTGGACTGGGACTGCGGCTTGGTAACTTGGGACTTGGACTGCCTCTTGGGTGAGTGAATAGCTGGCCTTCCTTTCCTGGTGTCTGGAGAGAGATTAGTTTCTGAGAGGTCTTCCCTTCTTGGAGGAGGCCTTGTAGATAGAACTCTGGTTCCTCCAATCAAGGGTTAGTTAACAAGCCCTGCTGGGCTGAGCCAAGCACAGGAGCAATATTTAGTGTCATATGGTAGACATCTTCTCTACCCTCTTTTTGTATTTCTATACTTTCACTCTTTCCACCCTTTTTTGTAAATAAAAGCTATTAAAAGTCATTTTGACTTTTAAATTGGCGATCACAAGATTATTTTAGAATCCTTATATATTTTAGTCAAACCCTTAAATTTAATTCCTTACACATGATAGCATATGTATAACATATCATTTTATCTGGTCCCTTGGAGAGGAGGAATGAGAGGAAGGGAGCATAGTTCGAAAATGTCAGAAAATGATTATTAAAAATTGTATCTATAGGAGGCAGCTAGGTGGCTCAGTGGATTGAGAGCCAGGCCCAGGAATGAGAGATCCTAGGTTCTAATCTGGATTCATAAACTTCCTAGTTGGGTGACCCTGGATAAGTCATTTAACCCATTTTATCACTTTTCTGCTTTTGAACCAACACAGTATTGATTCTAATATGGGGAATAAGGAGTTTTTTATTGAATCTACATGTAATCTGGGAAAGAAAAATATAATAAAAAAGTAAATATAATTAAATATATAAGTGAATATATGATAAAATATAATAAAGAGTAAAATAAACAAATAAGTGCGACCTATATGTATGAACATCCCCAAAAGGTTTATAATGGATAATATTCTATTCTTGCTCTATACTGTCTTGGTATTTTCAGTATTTCCCATATGGTTAAAATATCACTTCTATGCAGATGATTGCTACATCTATACATCCAGCTTTAATCTCTCTCCTGACTTCCAGGCCTACATCAACAAATGAACTTTTTCAACTGGATATACCATAAGTATTTCTTGTACAATATGTCTAAACAAAAATTCATCAACTATCAAAACTTTCCCATTTTCATAACTCTTCTATTTCTCTCGAGGCCAGCACAATATTGTCAGTTATCCTGAGTCATAGTCTATATCATCTTCAACTCTTCCCACTCCATTATCCTTCATATCTATTCAGTCACCAAACCTTGAAACCTGTGCCTCCATAGTGCCTGGCACATAGTAGGCTTTTAATAAATGCCTGTTGACTGACTGACATCTGACTTTTGCTTTTTCCCACATAACCACCAACATGCTTAAAAACTTTTTCTCTAAAAAAACCTTATTTTCCATAGGAGTTAAGTGACTCAACAAGGTCACACAGCTAAGAAATGTCTAAGATTTGAACCCAAGACCTGGATTTCTATCCAAGTGACTCAACAGGGTCACACAGCCAAGAAATGTCTGAGAGATTTGAACCCAAGACCTGGATTTCTATCCACTGAGCCACCTACCTGCCTCCTACTTCAGATCATTATGACTTATCAAAACTATTGCAATAACCTCCTAATTTGTGTTACAGTCTCTAATCTATCCCTCCAGTCTATATTCCATACAGCTGGAAAATTGAAATTCCTGAAGCATGAGACTTACCATGTCATTCCTCTTTTCACAGTGTCAGAGACTCCCTATTGTCTCAAGGGTCAAATAGAAACTCCTCCTGAAGCCTTTCACAAACTTGCCCCAGTCACACTGGGAGTCAGGCATTCTGCCTTACAGAGCTTTCTCTCTCTGGGCAAATTACTTAATCTCTCTGTCTCAGCTTCCTCAAGTTTAATATGGGGCTAAAAATAGCACCTACCTTCAATGGTAAGAATTGAATTGAAATAACATATGTAAAGCATTTTTGCAAACCTTAAAGTGCTATGTAAATGTTAACTATTATCATTATTATGATAAATAAGTTTTTATTATTATTTATTCATAAATTCTATGTTCTAAATAAGCTATCCTGTTTACTATCTCCTAAACAGAACAATCTATCTTTCATCCCCATACTTTTGCAGAGGCAGTGCCCCCTACTAGAACATTCTTCCTCCCTATTCAACCCTAACATATAGAATCCCTAACTTCCTTCAGATCTCTGCTTAAATGTTAATTCCTACAGGAAGCCTATTGTGGTCTCCTTAGTTGCTAGCACTTGGCCTCAAAATAATTTTGTATATATATTTTATTTGCTTATATATGCAGCTATTATTACCATGTAATGAAATGTAAGCTCCTTGAGGGCAGGGATTATTGCACTTTGGTCTTCCTATCCCCAGTATTGAGCACAGTGCTGCAACATAGTAAATGACTCCTAAAAATGCTTAAGAATGAAGATCAGGAGATCAGAAGAACCCAGGATCAATCTGATGAGTTCCTTTTATGAAACAATTTGATTGGACTATAGGATTGGTTCTTCATCAGAAGGGGACCTCGTATGGAAATAGAGTTGACTGAGTCCCTTGGTGAAGGGACATGGGGAACACTTATGATCAGTGCCTAGTGACTGGAACTACATCCAAGATGACAACCTAGAATCAGGAAAAACAGACTGGTCAGAGGAGCATTCTCTACTAATGTTCCATAAAAGAACTTTGTAATTAATCACCCTTTTCCCTCTTTACTTTATGTTGTGCCTCTCTTGGCCTTTGAGGCTTGAGTGAAACAGGGGTGGCAGAACTGAAAGAGAAGATATTTCTCTTTTTCCCTCTGACTAAAGAGCAAAAGAAGCATATGGAAAGTGTCCCATTCTTGCCCCAGAGGATCTGAGGCAAACTTTCTAGATCTCCATTTCCTTGTAACCTTATTCTCCTTTTTCAATTTCCTTTCATGAGTACATGTCAAAGACTAGTTATCTAGAGAATGGACGTTTGCAGCATTGGGTTTTGTTTGGTAAGTAATGCAGTTTAGGAGTTTCCATGATCAAGAGTTCCTGAGTTCAAGAAGAGGGGACTGGCTTCCTAGAGGAAAATTTCCTTAACAGTTTGTTTTTTGAGAGGAATATGGTATGCATCACAAAGCTCTGCAACTGAAGGATTAAAATTATGCTACTGGGGGCCATGAGACCTAGACCTTGCCAATCCTTCATTAAACTTCTGTGAGTTGCTTGGAAAATGCAGATATGAAGGGAACATGAAATACTTGTTCAACAGTTCCACAAAAAGTCTTTACCTTCTAGGAGAGTTTAAAATTTTTAATAAGCAATATATTTTATGTTTCAACACTTAAAAGTCTGTGGACTTCTGAGTCCTTTGAATCATAAGTATTTTTATGGAAACTGAAATAAAAGCTATCTCATTCCTGATATTTTCTATATTGAGTATGTTTGTGAAAAGGTACTATGACATCATCTATGTTTGAAGAGGTGTATGCATTAGCCATACCTAATGTGTTTCAGAGACTTATCTGGAATTTCTGGGTTGGAGGTAATGAACCAAGAAAAAGGAAATTGCCACAGAGAATAGACAGAGATCTATGTGAGCCCAGAAACCTTGCAAAGATCTTGAAACACAGGTAGAGGAGGGAAGAAAAGGGAAGGGGAGGGGTGGGAAAGAGAAGAATTCTGGGAATTAGTCAGGACCAAGTAGAGATATCTTCTCTTCTAGGCCTAAAGGAAAGGAGAAGAAAGCAAATAATTGTATTTAAAAGTGCTGAATAATATATAAGGGAGGCTAAAGTAACTTATACCAGATAGGGTCAATTTTCCAAATGAAATGGGAAGTGTGGTCATCTGCTTCAAGTTTTGAGCAAAAAGAAGAAAAGGATGGAAACAGATGCTGTTCAAAAGGAGAGGGAATTGATAAGAATTGTTGAGTCATTAAAAAAGCACCCAGCAGAACTAAAAAATCCAACTTTTAGTGGATGAAGTCAGCCCAATTTTGCGGGGTTTTTCCAGTAACACATTAGTCCTAGAGCAGGAATGGAGAAATTCATTTTCTCATGGAACAGGAAGTGAGATCACCTGGAGAGGAGAAATTTGGGGACAGTGATTGGGAGTGATTCAGAAATGAAAATCAGAGATGAGACATTATCGTTAAATAATCACTTTAGCATTGTCAGTTATAGAAGTACCAAAATCCTGCGTGGCCTGGGGTGCCTGGTGAAGGCTTCATTGTGTAGATAGCATTTAAGAGGGGCCTTGGAGAACAAATAAGATACATAGATACCCTAGGATAGGGATAGATACATATAAGAAAATCCTCACTCAAGATTCACAAATTCAAAACTACATATTTATCATTCTATTCTAAAAGAAATTAAACAAAAAACCTAGAATGCTTGGCCAGTGCATTTTTGTTTGAAAATACTCCTTAAAATTTTCTTCTGAAACTGTTAAAGGCTCAACTCCTACATTACAGTTAAAGTTGAGCTGTTTTCTTTTCCATTCAAAACCTCAATTTTCTGAGTTTAATATCTTGGACTTTTCAATCATAGGAAATGGAAAGTTGGTTATAGAACACAGTTACTTAAAGAAGAGGCTGCCAATAACAGACTTCTGAAGAGCAACTACAGCATATCATCTTTTAAAATGGATAAGTAAGCAGTCAAAAGAAAAAATATATTGAAGAGGAAATTGCTAACTCAATCGAGAGGATAGACCAAGGTAGGTCAAACTGTTTTTGTCATTCTCTATAATACTAGTAGATATTGCTGGTAAGAAACTCAGCTATTTTCCCCCTATACAATGGTTTATAAGAGCTTCCTAAAATGTAATTTTAATAGTATCAGGGATTATCTTTTTATCTGCTAAGCAAACAAGACGAAATTATGTCAGCACAAGTCTCCACAGACAATGTATGTCAAGAAGATAAATTACATAATTTATATTTGCATTCCTTTGCATTTTTAATATTGTTATATTCTTTGCATTTATAATTGTATTTGCAATTTAAATATTTGAATTCCTTTTTAATTTCAGAGGGGAAAAGTGACATGGTATAATTAGAGATGCATGGATATGGGACACCAACTGACCCTCTTACTCTTCCCTTGCTGCATTCAAATATTTCTTCACATGTGTTCTCCATAATAACCCCACCATTATCACTAAATGAATTCTTTTTTTTAAAACCCTTACCTTCTCTCTGGGAACCAATAGTGAGTATTGGTTCCAAGGCAAAAGAACAATAAGGGATAGGAAACTGGGGTTAAGTGACTTGCCCAGGGTCACACAACTAGGAAGTACACAAGGCTTGATTTGAACCCAGAACCTCCTGTCTCCAGGTCTGCCTGGCTCTCTATCCATTGAGTCACCCATCTGTCCCCATTAAATGTGTTCTAAAACTAAGTTATTACTGATCATGAAATACACCTATTTTTTTACTATCATATGGGGGTATGCCTATCTGAAGAATGACAAAGTTGTTAAATGTTTCAGTGATAGGACTAAGTCTTCTCTTGGGTCATTGATGCTTGGTGAGTTGAAATGCAGAAAAGTGGAACCAAGCCAAAGAAATGTTCTCAGGATACACTGAGACCTCATTTTGAAGAATGTACAACATAGCTACCTTTTCTCACTGGGTCTCCCCATCCCCAACAACCCACATCCCTGAGTCAGTAGCCCAGACTAAGACATATAGGTGCCAGTCAAGAGACACCACTGGATCAGTGGTGCTATCAGACCCCATAGGGTCAGAACTACCCCTGAATTCATCTGCCTTTTTGCCTTTTAAATCATATTCCTTTAGAATAGTGATTGTTTCCTTGTATGTGTATCCTTATCGCCTAATTCAGCATCTGGCATATAGCAGGCCCCTAATAAATACTTGTTAAGTCAACTAACTGAGCCATTGGACAGATAATCTTCACATTCTCCAACAGTACAAGCGATGTAGCTACGCCTAATACTATTGCTATGCTGCCTTTGACGATATGCCCTACTTGGGCATTAAAGCTTTCATTAGATCTCTTGACAGTTTTTAGAACAGAACCTGTGACCTACTAATTGTTCCTGCTTTTCTCTCACTATATGTCTCAATTATATTTTTTCCAGATATACAAATCTTTCCTATCACCCCTCCTATGCAATATTTTATTGGTAACACAATGGAAACTACTCAGACCTCTTTATTGACCTTTGGGTAACCTGAAACTTTAATTTTTCTGATTATACTGTTCTGTGATTTGAAACCATACAACATCAGAAAATTACTGATACTAAAAAGATGAATTTTTGATCACTCTATTACAAATATTAATAATATGGAAATAGGTTTTGAACAATGATGCATGTATAACCCAGTGGAATTGCTTGTCAGCTCCGGGAGCAGGGAGGGAAGAGGTGGGGGAAAGAACATGAATCATACAACCATGGAAAAATATTCTAAATAAATTAATTTTAAAAAAATAAAATATATGATACATTTATCTACAAGTTTTTAAAAATAAAAATGTTTTTTAAATTTTTAAAAGATGAATTTTTGTTTCAGGGAGAAGCCTGAGGACACTACAAGTATGAGTTCCTGGTTTATAGTCTTTCTCTCCTTTCCAACTCCTGCTTTGATTCTAAGAGATTATAATTTATGGTGACAATTCTTCAACTTCCCAGTTCCTTTCTCCTCAAATCTCAAAATGTCTCTTCTATTCTTCCTTAATTACATAAAGGGATAGTCACACCTTGGATCTCAGCATTACTTATGGATCTTCCATTTCTATTGCCAAAAATTGACATTTTTAATCTAATCATAACCTTCTTTCATTTCTTTCTCTGTACCTTACCCTTCCTAAACCTATTTTTCCCTCTCTTCTAATCCCACTACCCCTTAGTGCAGTGATGACGAACCTTTTAGAGACCATGTGCCATGCCCAGCCCCTCCACCAAGTGCCATGTGCATCCCACATTCCCCCTTACTTCACACAGGGGAGGGAGAAAGCACTGGGTATAGGGGTGGTTGAAGTGAGGAATGTCCTCAGCAAGTATAGAGAGAGGAAGGAGAGTAGCTTGAGCTCTCCACTCCCCCCCAGCTCTGCCACCTGTGAGCCACTCCCTTACCCCAGACAGGGGATGGAAGAAGCATTGCCATTGGGCTTCTGGGCGGAGGGGTGGGTGATGTGAAAAAATGTCATCGGGCATGATGGAGAGGGGGAAGGGAGCAGCTCTGCCCAAGCCCCTCTGCCTTTCTAGTAACAATCTCTAGGGCAGAAGAGAGGAGTTTACATGCCCATAGAGAGAGCACTGAGTGCCATCTCTGGCATCCATGCCATAGGTTTGCCATCACTGCCTTAGTGTTTTCTCAGGTCTTACAAGATCCTAATCCTATATGAATCCTATCATCTCACCAAATTACTCATATGTTAGGTAATAGAGATGGAAAATGTCAGGCAACTAAGTTATTTGGGTCCACTATGAATTTTTGCTATGCAACATCAACTGGACTTTCACTTTTTATCACTCCCTACAGAAATATTTTTTCCCAAAATTCCCCCATCTCAAACTCAAAATATTCAAATAAAAACTCATCCTCTTTCCCCAAAAATTTATCCTTCTTCCAAATTTAGCTATTTCTGCCAAGGAGATAGCCCCATCCTTCCATTCATGAAACTTCACAACCTCGGGATCATCTTCAAATTCTCACACTCCCTTGCCCCTTACGTCCATTTGGCTGCTATATATTCTCATCTCTACTTCCACAATTCAAGTCAAGTAATTTCCTTAAGTGCAGATATGATCATGATATCCTCATCAAACTCCAGTTGCTTCCTACTGCCTCTTGGAACTCCTTTGCTTGAATTTTAAAACCATTCTCAACTGGAACCCAAACTACCTACATCATTCTTTATGGCATGCTACAGTCTCAGGCCAAACTGACCTTCTCACCATTTCCCTTACACAACACTTAATTTACTAAATGCCATGCCTTTGTACTAACTCTCCACCCCACTCCCAATCCCCAGTGTCCATCAGAGTAACTGGAATATTGTACTCAATAAGTGCTCCTTGGTTGACTGATTCTAAATGCACTGCACAGTTTCCTAAAGGCAATACAACCCAATTTATTCTTCCATTTAAAACTGCACCCAATTCATATTCATCCATATTATCAGGATAAGGAGTTATGATGTCAACTCTATGGATTGTCCATCTAGTTGTCTATTATAGCCTGGAAAATGATTGTTCTTCATACCTACGCTTTTTTCCAATGTAGATAGTTAGGTTGAACTCTTGTAAATAATTATGAATATCATTTAGGAGATTGCAATGCTCTTTGGTCTGATGCAGTGAGCGCAGGATAGTCCACAAACAGGAGCATCTGAAGGACTACCATTGATAGGAAAACTCTTTTACATCTGGACTTGGTGATTGGCATCCTCCATCATAGTGGCAATAATTCTGGCAAGCATATATTTCTCTGGGTTTTTTTGCTGCATTTGATATTAATAATCAAAGGGTCATGTAGCAAAGTTACCTATGTTTCTAAATCTTTCAAGGAATCATTTATGACTTTAACATGTTCAAGGAAAATCTTTCTGGAGGAGACCCCAAAGACTATCAAATCAAGAGTTTGGGGTTTTTTTGTCAATAAACAAATAAACAAAGTGTGATCTATTCTCTGAACCTTTCATGCAAATGTGTTACTGTAAAAATTTGGTCCAAATTGTGATCTATTTACAAAAGCCTGCCTGTTCTCTTTTTATATTTAACATCATTCTTCCATCAACCATACAGATTGTCAGCCCTGCATCCCACAAAAAAAGTAACCATATCCAATATTTACACTTCAGTGCCCTGGGAATGAACAATTTCAATTTTGTTAATACCAAAGTTTTAAATAAATAAGCCTTGTAAAGTTGTGGTGTTTTTTATTTCCCATCCTTCTTATCCAATTAAAACTTAAATTCAGCAGGGAGCTTCCTGTAGTTTTGTTTTTTATTTTAATCCTAAACTTTCCTTGAAGCATTTACCTATTCCTTTCTTTCCTATCAATAGGATACAACTTATGTTCTGTCAACTTTTGAATTCAGGGTATTATTCTTACTGATGCCTCTTTCTTCACTTATGCTCTCACATATTCTCATCCATTCCCTTCACTTCTATCATTTCTATTTTGGGTTGACAATTCTCAAGACTACCTCACTCCATCTTCCTTCTTTCCTTTCTTTTCTAGTTTGGCCTATTTCTAGAACTGTCACTTAGATATATCTTTTTAAATATTTCAGCACTATCTCCAACTTGAAATGTTTCAAATTGGAGGTTGCAAATATAGGAATCTCTTGAGGATAGACTAGTCTCATAGATGTTCAGTCATTTTTAGTTGTCTGACTCTTTGTGACCCCTTTTAGGGTTTTCTTGGCAAAGACACTGGACTGGCCTGCCATTTCCTTCTGCAACTCATTTGGCAGATGTGGACACCAGGGCAAACAGGGTTAAGTGATTTGCCCAGGGTCACACATATAGTAAATGTCATATTTGATCTCAGGTTTTCCTTACTCTAGGCCCGGTGGCTCTGTATCCTGTGCACCACCTAGCTACCCCTAGCTGATTCTTGAGAGGCACACGGGTCAATTTTTTTGTCATAATCAGTTTGCCACCTTTGCCTACAGTGTCAAAAATGTCCTGAGAAACATAGCCCAGAAATGAGTCTTATAAATACTGTTACCAAAATGAACCTTAGAGGTCATCAGGTTGGATTATTCATTTAGTGTAGTGGGTGTACACAGGCTACTTTGGGAATTTCACACCTGGTTAATCAGCCAAGCAATTAAAAAACAATTATTTACAATCCAATGCCCCAGGAAAGAACAATTTCAATTTTGTTAATACTATAGTAGCTACTATGTGCCAGATACTGTACTACAGTACATCGAACACAAAGATAAAAATGAAACAGTCCCCACCTCCAAGAAGCTTACATTCTAATGGAAGAGATAAAAATGTATCTATATAGATAAAACACATAACTAAATATCCAAGGCAAACTTGGAGAAAGGCCCTACAAGCTAGGAAAAGCAAGAAGCTTGTGACCCTATTATTGAAGCAAATCAGGGATTCCAAAAGGCAAATGATGGAGGGACCACATTCCAAATATAGAAAACAGCCAGGGCAAAGGCACCAAGATGGGATATGAAGTGTACTTTGTAAGAGCAACTAGAAAGCATTTTTATTTGGATCATAGAATGGATGGAAGGTAGTAAGGTATGCTAAGGGTAGAAAGGTAGGATAGTGTTAGGTTATGAAGAACTTTAAATGAAAAAGTACTTTATATCTGATCCTTTAGACAATAGGGAACCACTGGACTTTACTAAGGGGGTTAGTGATCTGGTCAGATCTGATCTTCAAGAAAATCCCTTTGGCAGTAAAATTTTACAATTTCTATCGTTAAGCCGGTTAGAACAGTCATCCATAGTGGGGCAATCAGGACATTGGCATTGACATTTCTACACATACCAGGTCTAAAGATAATCATTAATGAAAGATATCCTTTCATTCTGTCATTAATGATACATCCTTAACCAGTAGTTAAACACTGACAATTTTACTTAAAAGTATACAAGTCTTCATTACTCTTTTTTCTAGCATTAACAAAATATCCATTGACTTTATCGAGTCATCCAAATCATTGGGAGATCTAGCCATTTTTTCTCACACCTTCCTTAAAATTCATCTCTTCTTCTATAAATCACTAAAAGACTTTCATCTGTGATCAACTAAATAAGCATGGAATTTCAAAGTACACTGAGCTTTGAAGGTTGGAGTATTTCTTTTTCATACAGATACACATGATTTTTACCTTTGTCAAAAATTTTATAACTGCCTTTGTCCACTCTTTGCTTGATTCAGAAGCTGTAATGTGTATGGTCTACTTAGTCAATAACATATTGAGGATTTTAGTGCATTGTATGTGGAGCCAGAAAACCTCCTTACTAGCAATATACTGTTGGTTAAGTCATTTATCTTCTCTTGGCTTCAGTTTCCTCTTTAGTAAAAGGAATGGGTTAGGCTCAATGACCTCTAAAATTTCTTATAAGTCTAAAATCCTATGGATGTTCAGCCCATCAGCATCCATATTGTATCTCCTTAAACTACCAATATCATATCTAGTACACTGGTATCCAACCTAGTATGACTAGCAACTCCATTTCTTTAATGCCAATTCTAGTTCTCTATTCCATTTCCCAAATGTTTGTTGCTCAATCTTCCTTCTGAAATACATAAATTGAGAGTTATATCCCCAGTTTTGAGTACCATCCTGTCAACTCTCAGTGGCACCCATGTGGTCAAATTTGCTTTCTTGGGTTAATTTGTCTAGTTTTCCTCATCTATATCTATATTTTAAATATGTATATATAAGCCCATGGAAGAAAAGAAGGAAACATACATTTTTTAAATGACTACTATGTGCCAGGCTCTATCCTAAGGAGTTTGCAAATATTTTCTTATTTGATCTTTACAAAAACTCTGAGAAGTAGATACTATAATTAGTCCCATTTTGATAGTTTTGATTTCTTCTTCTGAAAACTGTTTGTTCACATCCTTTAATCATTTATCATTTGGGGAATGGTTCTTTTTTTATTTCACTCAGTTCCCATATATTTGAGAAATAAGGCCTTTATCAGTGAAACTTACTAAAATCCCCCCCCATTTTCCTGCTTTCCTACTAATTTTTGGCTGCATTTGGCTTTGTGCCTTTAAGAATATGGGTGCTCAGTCATTTGATGCATATATGTTTAAACTGGTACTACATTGTGTATGATACTTTTTAGCAAAATATAGTTTTGCTACTTATCTTTTTTAACCAGTTCTATTTTCACTTTTGCTCTGTCTGAAATTATGATTGCTTCTTTTATTTTCACTAAATGTAATAGATTCTTCTCCAGCCCCTTATTTTAACTCTGTGTGTCTTTCTGTTTTGATTGTGTTTCTTGTAAACGACATATTGTTGGATTTTGGTTTCTAACCTATTCTTCTATATACTTCCATTTTATGAGTGAATTCATCCCTTTCACATTCACAGTTATGATTACAATGTGTTTCCCTCTATCTTATTTCCTTCTGTTTATCCTTCTCTCTCTTTTTTACTTTTTAACTCCCCAAAACTTTCTTTCACTTTGAATACTGCCTCTCTTAATTTATTCTCCCTTTCTGTAATTCCCTTTATCTCCAACTTCCCTGCTAGGTAGGATAGATTTTTATACCCACATGAATGTATATATAGTTTCCCCCTCTTTGAACTAATTATTTAGAGAGTGAAGTTTAATTGTTGCCTGCCATCTCCTCCACCTTCTCCTCAATTGTAAAATCTCTGCCTGTTGTGACTCTTTTATATGAGATAATTTCCCCCATTCTTCTCTTCCTTCTTCTTCTCCAAGTGCATCCTTATGTCTCACCCCTTCATTTTTTTTTGAGATCATTTCGATTTAATCAACACTCATCCCCCGTGTTTACTTTTTTTTAACCATTACCTTCCATCTCAGAATCAAAACTATGCATTGGTTCTAAAATAGAAGAGCAGTAAGGGTTAGGTAATTGAGGTTAAATAACTTGACCAGAGTCACAAACCTAGGAAATATCTAAGGCCAGATATAAACCCATGACCAACCATCTCCAGATCTGGCTCTCTATTCACTAAGTCATTTAGCGCCCACCACCACCACCCCAACACCCCTGCTCAAGTTTTTACCATTTTATGACACTCTTGGGTCTTGTACTTGAATGTCAAATTTTTTTATTCAACTCTGGTCCATTAAAAATGTTTGAAAATCCTTTATTTCATTAAATATCTATTTTTCCTCCTGAAAAATTATACTCAGTTTTGCTGACTAGATCATTCTTGGTTTTAAACCCAAATTTCCTTGCCTTCTGTAATATCAAAGTGCTTTATTCATTTAATGTAGAAGATGCTAAATCTTGTGTGATCCTGACTGTGGCTCCATAATAACAGTTTCTTTTCTGGCTGCTTGCAAAAGTTTCTACTTGACTTGGGAGCTCTAGAATTTGACTATAATGTTCCTGGGAGTTTTCATTTTGCAATCTCTTTCAGGAGGCAATCATTGGATTCTTTTCATTTCCATTTTACCTTTTTTGACCTGAGATGTTGGTATACTTTTATTTATAATTTCTCAAAATAAAATGTCTAGATTCTATTTTTGATTGTGGCTTTTAGGTAGGGCAATAATTCTTAATTTATTTCTCCTCAATCTATCTTGTTTTTCTGAGATATTTCCCATTTTCTCCCACTTTTTTAATTCTTTGACTTTGTTTTATTGTTTCTTGATGACCCATGGAATCGTTATCTTCTACTTGCTCAATTAAAATTTTTAAGAAATTATATTCTTCAGTGAGCTTTTGTACCTCATTTTCCATTTGGTCAACACAACTTTTTTAAAAAGTTCTTTTCTTCAGTGAATTTTCATGCTTCTTTTATCATTTGACCAATTCTACTTTTTAACATTATGTTCTTACATTTTTGTGCCTCTTTTATTGTCCTATTAATTCCCTTTTCTTAATTTTCTTGCATCACTCTCATTTCTTTTCCCAGTTTTTCACTCTACCAATCTTATCTCTTTCTTTAACTCTTCCAGGAATTCTCACTGGACTGTGTACAATTTGTGTGGTTTTTTCCTTTTCTTTTTAAACCAGTGATTCCCAAACTGGGTGCCATTGCCCCCTGGTGGGTGCTGCAGCAATTCAGGGAGGCAGTGATGGCCATAGGTGCATTTGGAGGTGGTGAATAACTGTAAGGGCGTGGTGATAGTATGTGACAGGGGGTGTTAAGTAATATTTTTTCTGGAAAGAGGGAGGTAAGACAAAAAAGTTTGGGAACTACTGTTTTAAACCCTTACCTTCCAACTTAAAAACAATACTGTGTATTGGTTCCAAGGTAGAAGAGTAGTAAGTGCTAGACAATGGGGGCTAAGTGACTTGTCCAGGGTCACATGGCTAGGTCTGAGGTCAGATTAGAACCTAACACCTCTCATCTTTAGACCTGGCTCTCAATCCACTGAGCTATTCACCTGCCCATGATGGTTTTTATTATTATTATTATTATTATTTCAGACTTTATTTGTGTCTATTTTCACATTGCTGTCTTTTGAATATGTGTCTTGATCTTCCCTGTCACCACAGTAGCTTTTATGATCTGTTTCTTTTTGTTGTTATTGTTTGCTCATTTTTCCAGCCTATTTATTAACTTTGAACTTTATGTTAAAGTTTAGCTTTGCTTACCTAGAGGTGAGTGGGGCACTGTCTACGCTTCAGACTTTTTCACAATGCTAACTACTTCTGGGAGTCTGGAAGTTTCTAGCATTTCCAAGTTGGTGTGAATCAGATAGAGGTGTGATTACTGCTGCTCTCCTGGACTACATTCTGGTATTTACTTGGAAAGGGTCTCTATTCCCCCTGTAACTATGAACACTAGTGCTCCTCTCTGCCCTTAGATGTCTCTTGGCTAAGAGTTCTCAAACCTGCTATTGCTGCTTCTCCCTTAGCTGCTTCTGAGGTCTACTAATATTGCTGCTTTATGTACTCTAGGCCAGCCCCTTTTTCCAACCTCTGGGTTTTCTTGGATTTGAAAAAATTCTCAACATTTCGTTGGCTATTCCACTCTAGAATTTAATTTGATGTGTTATTTTAAGGTTTATTGGAGTGGTATGTTGGTTGAGTCTTACTGGGTTACTGTCCCTATTCTATCATCTTGACTCTGCTCTACTTTCTGCCTTCTTGTGACTGCCACTTTCTATGCTGTCTGGCTTAGCACTTTGAATACCTTTTCATAGTTTTTGGCCTACCTTTTCTCAGTCCACATTCTCCTTAACCTTCCCATAGTCTTTAACACTGTCCATTATTCTCTCTTCCTGAATACTCTCTCCTCCTTGGATTTTTATGATACTGTTCTTTCTTGCTTCTCCTCCTACATGTCTGACTATTCTTTCTCTGTCTCTTTTGCTGAATTTTCATCCAAGCCATGCAGCAAACCATGCTGTCCCCCACACTGTACTCTGAGCTTTCTGCTTAGTCTTTTGAAACTTTCTCAGAATAATATTTTTTAAACAAATTAAGGAAATGCTAAATTACTTTTAGATCTTAGTGAAAATAAATATGTAATACCTCCCAAGTCACAAGAACCCTTGGAAGATTAAGAACTCACCTGGAACAGAATCAGTACTATATACTATTGTACATAGTAACAATATTGTAACGATAATAAACTATAAAAACTTAGTAGCTCTGATCAATACAATGAACCAGGATGGGGAGTCTGGGAAATGGCAGCTTAAAAGCAGCAAGGCTCCAGACCTCTGTAAACCTTTCAACACCATTCAAGGACAAAGGGCTTCGAGGGGACAGAAAACCAAATCTGACAACAGAACAGAGCTGGTGGATCTTCCTGCTAAATCCAACTTAAAAGATATGTGAAAAAAAAGTCTGAATTCTTGAGCTCTTGGACTCAAGGGGAAAGGGAAAAGGATGATCACAGGTCCCCTCCCATGGCTAATCTGCTAGGTCTCTCCCAAGATCCTGGAATCTCTGGGCAGGCAAGGGTGCTACTCCAGAGGGAGTGCCTCCCTGGCACAGCTAAGCCAGACTCAAGGATTTGATCACAGATGCCATGGAGACAACTGGAGGAGAAGCACAGAAAGGGTGGCCCAACACTCCATCTTGCCCTGCCCCCACACCTTTTTTTGAGGTTTGAACCTCAGGGTACATTGAACTCTGCAGATCAACTCCACCCTGGCTTAATCTTATCAATATGGCAGATAAGAAGTCTTTAGAGGGCAGGGAAGCTCCAACATCCCTCCCCCATAGACTGCAGTGAAAGCAGCCAAAATCACATCTTTAGCTTTTACTACCAGCTGGGGAAGATCTGGCATCAGGGCCCACTAATCTAGTGAGTCAACAGAACAGAGAAGAAGCCCTTCCAGGACTGAATAGTCCAAACCACAGATCCAATAAATAATCAGAGGACCAAGATTACAGTCAATTATGGGGGATAAAGAAAGATAAAACATGAGTAAACAACAGAAAAAGAAAAAAAAATTAAAATCAACAGCTTCTATCCAGGAAATGAACAAAGAGCAAATGGATCAAAGGAGGACCAGGGAACACCAAGAAAAAAACATAGAAACTCCAGTGAATTAGACACAGGCTTTGAAAGAACTCAAAATTCCATTACCTCATGAACTCAAAAAACAATCAAGAGAGGCTGAAGACAATTGGAAAAAGGAAATACATGAACTAAAACAAGAAAATAATGTCTTGATAGCCAAAATTGACTAGCTTGAAAATGAGGCAAAGAAGATGAAAGATGACCTACAAAGAAAATCAGACCAGAAGGAGAAGGATGACCAAAAAGCCAGGGATGAAATTAAGCTTTTAAAAATTAGAATCCAACAACTAGAAACAAATGACTTCACAAGGCAGCAAGAATATATAAAATAAAATCAAAAGAATGAAAAATTTGAGGAAAATATGAAACACCCATTGACAAAACCTCAGAGCTGGAAAACAGATCATGGAGAGACAATTTAAGAATTATTGGACTACCAGAATATTATGACAAAAGAAAAAGCCTGAACATCATCCTACAGGAAATTGTACAAGAAAACTGCCCCAATATCCTTGAACAAGAGGGAAAACTGGAGATTGAAAGAATCCACAGATCACCTGCTACATTTAATCCACAGCCGACAACTCCCAGGAATATTATAGCCAAATTCCAGAATTACCAGACCAAGGAAAAAATATTAAAGGCTGCTAAGAAGAAATCATTCAGATACCATGGAACCAGGTGTTAGGATAACACAGGATCTGGCTGCATCTACAGTGAAGGACCAGAAGGCACGGAATATAATATTCTGGAAAGCAAGGGAACTGGTTCTACAACCAATAATCAACTACCCAACAAAAGTGACTATATTCTTGCAGGGGAAAGTATGGTCATTTAATGAAATGGAAGACTTCCAAGCATTCATAAAGAAAAAAACCAGACTTAAACAGAAAAACTTGATATCCAAAAACAGAACTCAAGAGGATCATCAAAAGATAATTAAGAGAGGGGGGGAAAAAAAACAGAAAACAAAAAAAAAATTTAAGGAGCCTAATAAGTTCAAATGATTTGTATCCCTAAAAGAATAGATGATATTGGTAACTCTTAAATAATTGTTATTATCATCAAGGTAGCTAGAAGAAATATACTTAGAGGGAATAGTGACAAATTGTATAGGATGAAATGTCAAGATAAATATATATGTATGTATATATAAACATATGAAATTAGAGGTAAAAAAAGATAATATGAGAAATTGGAAAAGAGGCAAAATGGAGTAAATATATATTCCATAAAGAAGTGTATGGTGGGAGCAGGGGAAAAAAACAATATACCGGAAGGGTTAAGAGATTAGAGACAGGAAATAGTTTATTCTCATGTGCATTGAAATTAACTCAAGGAGGCAAGAACAATCAGATCCATTGGGGCAGAGAAATGATTTGTGCCCTATAGAGAAGAAGAAAGGTAACAAACGGACTGGTGGGGAGGGAAGCAATAATAGGGAGGGAGAGTGTGGAAGGTAGCTTTAAAAGACCATAAAGAAAAATCAGAGGGGAATAAGAAGGGAGGGGGGAGAAAGGGAAGGAAAATAAGAGAGGGGACTAGGGGGGACTGGTTAAAAACAAAACACTGGTATAAAAGAAAATAATGAAAGAAGAAAAGGCAGGACAAGGAGAGGGAACCAAAATGTTGGGGAATACACAGTTGATAATCATAACTCTGAATGTGTATGGGATGAATTCACCCATAAAATGGAAGCAAATAGCAGAGTGGATTAGAAACCAAAATCCTACTATATGTTGTCTACAAGAAACACACATGATGGGGGCAGCTAGGTAGCTCAGTGGATTGAGAGCCAGGCCTAGAGATGGGAAGTCCTAGGTTCAAATCTGGCCTCAGACACTTCCCAGCTATGTGACCCTGGGTAAGCCACTTGACCCCCATTGCCTAGCCTTTACCACTCTTCTGACTTGGAATCAATATACAGTATTGACTCCAAGACAGAAGTAAGGATTTTAAAAAAAAGAAAGAAAGAAACACACATGAGGCAGGTAAAAATAAAAAGCAGGAGCAAAATCTATTAGGCTTCAACTGAGAAAAAGAAGGCAGGAGGTGCAATCATAATATCTGACAAAACCAAAGTAAAAATAGATCTGGTTAAAAGAGATAGGGAAGGTAATTATATTCTGATAAAAGGCAGTACAGACAATGAAGAAATATTAGCACTCAACATGTATGCACCAAATGGTATAGCATCCAAATTTCTAAAGGAGAAGCTAGTGGAGCTCAAAGATGAAATAGATAGTAAAACTATGCTAATGGGAGAACTCAACCTTCTCCTATCAGATCTAGATAAATCAAACCAAAAATTAAATAAGAAAGAGGTAAGAGAGATGAATGAAATCCTAGAAAAATTAGAGTTAATAGATATGTGAAGAAAAATAAATAGGGCCAAAAAGGAATACACCTTCTTTTCAACAGCACATGGTATATTCAAAAAGACTGACCATGTACTGGGGCATAGAAACATGGCAAACAAATACAAAAGAGCAGAAATAATAAATGCAACCTTTTCAGATCATAATGTAATAAAAATAATAATTAGTAAGGGTACAAGGATAGGCAAATCAAAAATTAATTGGAAATTAAATAATATAATTCTTCAGAGTCAGTTAGTTAAAGAATAAATCGTAGAAGCAATTAATTTCATTGAAAAGAATGACAATGATGAGACATCCTACCAAACTATGTAGTATGCAGCCAAATAGAATGATCCACAACAATCTAAAGGACTCATGATAAAAAAAAAATGCTATCCATCTCTAGTGAAAGAACTGATGGACTGTAAGTACAGATTAAAGTATATTTTTTTTACTTTTTACTTTTTCTTTATTTTTTAACATGGCTAATATAGAAATATGTTTTGCAAGACTTCCCATGTATAATGATTATTATATTGCTTGTCTTCTCAATGGTTAAGGGAGGAGTCTGAAGGAGAGAGAGAATTTGGATCTGAAAATTTTAAAATAAATGCAGATATATATAGATAAAGAGAGAGATATAGAGGTAGAAAGAGAGAAGGAAAGATAGACAGATAAACCTAACTCACTTAGTTATCTTACTTCCCATATCTTCAGTTCTCATCATTATGCAGATAGTTCTCAGATCTATGTGTATATATCATTAACTTCTCTCCTGAGTTCCATTCCCTCATAAACTAAGTGCCTTTTGAAAATCTTGAATTGAATATCCTGTAGTGACTAATTCCTTAAAAATACATTTTGATCAGGCCTTGTTAGGTTCACTGTATTTCTGGAAAAGAGCCTTCCAAAATTGTAAAAGAAGTCCCAAAAGTCTTAGTGCAGCTTTGAGCTACTAAAGTTTAAAACTACTCTAACACTTTTGGAACATCCTGTATTTTAAATCATGGTCCAGAAATTCAAATCATTTTCTCAGATATTATCTTTTTAACTAGCAATTTACTTTCCAAAACTGCCTGTCGCTGCTGAATCCCATACCTCCTATCCACAGCAGTGATGAAAAGGCCACCTGTTTCCCTAAGGGCTTCAGTTTCTTGCCCAGTACTTCATAATCCTGAATTATGCTTTCCAGGTTCCTTCTGGCAGTATCATTTGTCCCCATATGGGACAGGAGTGGGTAGTGGTTGTCAGGTTTGACAAGTCTCAGGCAGATTTCTGCAATATCCTGGATGTATGCCTCAGGAAGATATTGGATCTCTCTGAAATGAAGATTTCTTGAAGGATAGACATCTGAACTGGACGTTGAAGTAAGGGTAAGATTATAATGACTGAAGATGGAGTGAAATCAAGAAGAGGCTTTTCAGGAATGAGCAAGAGTGCACAGTCAGACAGGTGCATTTGGGGAACTTGAATAGTCCAATTTTGTTAAAGTAATTTTGCCAAAGTTTAGGTCTCTTGAAAGTTGTTTTTAAGTGTTTGGAAAACTGTGGAAGAGAGATAGAATGTATTGTATTTGACCTTAGAAGACAGAACTCAGAAATGAAGCCAATAATGGGCAAGCAGAGCTATGTCCCAGATAATGAAATCCCAAGAAAACAATTCCTCCCTACAGCAACCATCTTTATGTCCCTTGGCCCCTCTCAAATTCCCAGTATGAGCTCTCCATCTATCCACTCTATACCCTGGCCTACCACCACCACCACAACTCCTAGAGTCCCAAGTGGACTATAGTCCCAACATCACAAAGCAAAATACCTGGCCTAGGGACCCATAACACACAGTATGCCCAGGTTCAATGCTGGGTTGCATAGGCAATAAAGAAGTAAAGGTGGTTTGATAAATGTATTAATTGTTTCTCACCCCCACCATGGTAAACTCAGCCTTGGACCTAACACAATCATTAACACATTATCTCTTATGCCCTCCATCCAGAGTTGTGCTGGATCTAGTTACAACTAAGTCCTAAAAGTAAATTGCTGAATATGTGAGCATTTATATCTTGGAAATTAGCAAATACAACAAATTAGGGATTGATTAATTATTTTGCTTATTTTCTGGTTTCATGAAAGTAATGAAGAAAATGTCAATAATAAAAATTGTTAAAAGTATATCATGTTTTTGAAGAGTCAGTTGTTAAATATATAAATTTATTTCATATTTATTCATGTTAAATAAATAAATAAACATCACTGCATCCATCTCCTTTCACTGTGCCCTCTGATAATCTCCCTCTATTGTGGTGCCGTGGAAGGATATCTGGATTTAGAGTCAGAGGATCTGGATTTAGAGTCAGAGGATCTGAACTAAACTGTAGATTCACCAAATCACATAGGCTTCCAACTTTTGTGATCTTTGGCAAATCACTTCTCTCTGAGTACTAGCATTTCCTCAACTGTAAAATGAGAGGATTAGATTAGATGATCTCCAAGATGCCTTGTAAGTATACATTTCTTCCTCTAAGATTTCCTTCCACCTTCTGGTGCTAAGTAAAATGCAGCTTTCTCCTTCATACTTGACATCCCTTGGTTTCTTTTCCAAAGCTACCTGGCTTTCCTGTCACAGAAGGACAAGAACTATAGTTGGCATACCCCTTATTTTCTGCTGACGCTTTTTTTTTATTCCAACCTGTAGATTCTTGTTGCTTTCTCCAAGTGATTCTTTCTCCTCCCCAATAAGTTCAGTGCCTGGGTTATAGTCTGCTCTCTTTTTACAAAGCAAAGGCTTTTGGTTTACTTACTAAAATGACATAGTAAGATAAATAGTAGTAAAAGAATTTAATTTCCCCCTCTAAAACAATGAGAGCATTCTTTTTCAACTAGATACGCCATCAGAGGGAAGAATGGACATATAAAGAAAGATACACAAGAAGGCAATAACACATAGTAAACAAATATGAATTGGGCATGTGGGTAGGAAAACCATTCATGGCTCCACTAGGTCACCATCTGCTATTCTCTAACCCATACCTCCCCTTGATAGACTTGTAAACTTGTAATTTCTCCAAATTTTTAATTCCCATGATCTGTAAGTAGTCTACCGAGACCATGAACAAGAACACATATTTGATAGCTCTCCTTTCTTGACTTCATCCATGTCTCAAATCAACTAAATTTGTTCCAAATATCAGAAATCCTAGCTATGGCTCGGAGAGACTGAGGGAGAATGGATACAAGTTGCAAAGAAGCAAATAAAAGCATGACCTAAGCAAAACTTCCAGATGATTAGATTTGTCCAGAAGTAGAATTAACTGCCTTGGCAGATAAGTCTTCAAGCCAAAGTTAACTGACCCTCTGTCAAGTGTGTTGGGCTAGGATGTATTATTTGGGAAGTAAGAGCTAAACTAGATGGCCAAACTAGATAGCCACTGAGACCCCTTCAAACTTTAAGTTTTCTCTGATCCTGTGATCTAGAGAATGAAGTAGGAGTTTGGGATGAGTCATTATATCAGACAGTATTAAAGAATTGAATGCAAGAAAAATGGATGGGTCAGTAAGAAGACTGAAAGATTCAATTAATTTTGTGGTCTTGAGCAGTCTGAAAACCTTCACAGCAATCAATCATTCAACAAGCTCACTATGGGATACCCACTATAGCAAGTGCTGGAGAAGCAGACAAAAATGACACAGAACCTACCTTCAAGAATCTCCTGTTCCATAGGGTGAGACAACATAGATTTTTATTTCCCTCTTTGCCATTCTCAGCCATTGTTCTTAATTGTGCATTGGTATACACACACACACACACACACACACACACACACACACACAAAATGTATACAAAGCAATAGCACTGGGTGTTTCCGGAAAGGTTTCTTAGAGAAGGTAGTTCTTGAGCTAGCTTTGAAGGAAACTGGGGATTCTGAGAGGTAAAAGTGTTGTGAATGAAATCAAATGCCAAAGAAATAAATTTGTATTTAATCTGAAAGGTAATAAAAAGCCACTGAAGTTTATGGATTAGAGTAGTGAAGTGATCATTTCTATGGTTTAAGAAAATCACATGGTCAGCTATAGAGAGGAAAGACTGCAGAATTTTCATCACAAGTTTCCTTTTAAGAGTCATCATAATATGGTGAATTGATGGCATATCCCCTCCCTTTCCATATTTAACCTAAAATTTTAACTGAAAAATTGTCACTAATAGAAAAATGTACTCATAGCACTGCCATACATTATATGATCACTCATACCTGAAATGAGAGAAGTAATTGATCATCTCTCTGTCCATCTGAAATAAATGTGAAGTGTGTATATATGTGTGTGCATGTGTGTGTGAGCATGTGAGTGTGCACAAGAGGGGTTTCCAGGTCTCCAGGAAGAAAATATGTAGGCATAACACACTTTAAAGATAAATCAAACCCTGGCTTATAACATTTGCCAGATCTCCTGGGTATAAATATTCACCCAGAAATTTTAACAATCAGATCTCTAAACTGACATGAGCTGACTCCAGCACACTCCTGGTTGGGAGTATTCATTTTACCAAGACGAAAGATTTTCAAACAGTTTTGGTGGTTGGAAAGAAATGAAAATGTTTGAAATTCCCATTGAAGTCCGTAAAAATGTAATGCTGGCAGAAATAGAGTTCAGATACTTCTAAATCTAAAAACTCTTGTGTTTTATAAAAGATCTGTGAATAATATGAAGTCTCGAAAGTGGCTCCTTCATCATCATCACCAGGGCTCAAGTGCCTGGAATATCAGGCAGCTATATATTTCTCCTACCCCCAAAGCTAGTTCCATACTCCACAAACCTCCCTTCTTCCAAAATGCTTTATATCTGTTGAAGGTAAGAACATCCTTCCCTTCTCCCAGGTTCATAATTACATCAGCATCCTGAACTCTTCACTAACCCCTAACCAAGATAGACTGGTAAATAAATGTTGAACAACCAATTTTCTAGGACAAAAAAAAATGTACAAAACGCTTTTAAGTTTAATCTGAGTTCTTAACATTTCCCCCAGCACTTTCTTAAATAGGCAATCAACAAAACAATAAATCAAGTCCCGGTTCGTAATAGTTGCCCTTTTATAAAGTTTAAATGATCACACTGAAAATTTAACTACCATTTAGGGAGCCAATAGCTCCAGCACAACCCTGCCCTCCCCACCCCTATATACAATCAGTTCAATTTTATTTGGCTTAGGATGGTTTACTTATTTCAATCTTATTCTTAGCCCTCATTTTCCTTTAAAAAAAATCCTTATCTTTTGTCTTGGAATCAATCTTGTATATTGATTCCAAGACTGAAGAGCAATAAGAGCTAGGCAACTGGGATTAAGTGACTTGGCCATAGTCACATAGCTAGGAAGTGTCTGGGGCTAGATTTAAACCCAAGACTTCCCATTTCTGGGCCTAACTATCCACTGAACCATCTATCTGCCCCACTCATTTTCCTTTTATTAAAGATGCAATTAAAGATAAGTGGAGCTCAGATTTGAACAGAACTACAATATTCCCAGAAAATTATAAAGTTCCTTTACTAATCCCATACTTCTGTAGGGGAAAAAGTCAAATCAAAAAGCATTTATTATGTTTTTTTTTAAACCCTTAACTTCTGTGTATTGGCTCATAGGTGGACATTTATTATGTTTTTACTATGTGCTAAGCACTACAGTAAGGTCTTAGAATTAAAAAAAGAAAATTTCTGATCTCAAGGAATTTTGCAGATCAACTAATATTCTAAGAGGGGGAGACAATACATAAAAAATGCGGGACGAAGGTTGCTGAGAAGAGGGAGCAGTGGACGAAATCTAAAGAATCAAGAATGGAGCCCAGATGGACAGCCAGGTGGCTCTGTAGATAGAGTCAGTCCTAGAGTCAGGAGGTCTTGGGTTCAAATGTGACTTAACTTCCAGATTGCCTAGCCCCTACCATTCTTCTGCCTTTGAAATGATACTTAGTATCAGTTCTTTGACAGAAGGTAAAAGTTTAGGGGAAAAAAAAAATGAGTCCAGAGATGAATGAAGGAGTTGATGTGCCAGGCCTGGAGGGCTGTTCCTTAAAATGGGGGAATTAACCACTCAAAGGAAGGGGCCACTGAGGCTGGCAGGATCTTCCAAAGTAAGAAGGTCACTGAGGTTCCAGGGGAAGAAAGTTGTTGGGACATGATGGAGAAAGAAGTCTAGAGATTTCAAGGATGGAGTAAGATAGTTGTGAAGAGGTTACAAGTATAATCAATGAGGAACTTTGAAGAAAATTAGGATTAAAATGTCATCAGGGAAATAAAGAAAATGAAAAAAATCAAAAAGGAAAAGAAGATGGATCCATCCAGCAACATGAACAAAGCATGATAAGTAGACATGAGGTAAATTTATGAGAGGAAATGGAGAATAGTGAGCCAGAATAGAAGGGTGGTGGTCTGCATTCTTACAAGAAATATTCAAAATGATGAGATCACACAAGTCCATTTGAGTATTTATATAGTAAAAAAAAAATTTTAATTAAATATTTTAAAAAGCCCAAGATGTGGATGGACTAAGAGCCTGGGCTCAAAATAGCTCTATTACTCAGTGCTTGTGTGTCCTTGAACAAATCTTTGGGACTATCCGGGTCTCATAGTTCCTTCAGCTATAATAGGATGGAGTTAGACAAGACGATCTATATGGCAACTTCCATTGCTAAATCATGCAATGTGAAATGTTAAAACGGCACAATTACTGGACAGCTCCAACATGATTTTGTTTTACATTGAGATCCTGTGCCCCAAAAATTCAGAATGGGGGGTCCTCCTTATCAGAGAGGACTGAGATGCATGGTGCTTTCCTTTTTGCCATTAACACCTAAGTATCCCCAAAAAGCAGCAGGAAAGGGGCACCAAACAAGATTGCTTCTACCCAGAAACTGAAATGGCCTCTAAGCTTTTTAAATAGTGCAGGCCAACCACTGCCTCTCTGAAGGAAATTTAAGAGCCAGAAAAAAGTAGTTTCAACCTTTGTACTGATTTCTACCCCTTCTCCCCCAGACTATAGAAGATGTAGCCTGAGGCCATGCAGCTTCAAACGTGTTAACTGAGCTTGGAGCATCCTCTTAGGAACCCAGAAATTCACTGCAGGCTCAACAGAACCCTTTAATGGATTCAGCATTAGGACTCAAATGCAAAAGCTGAACTCACACAGGCCCTTCTAAAGCTTAAGCTGTTTAACAGGCAAGAACAAAAGCTCACCAAGTGCCCCCTTTCAAGCTGCTCTCAGTGGCAAAACATCTATTTTTCTGAGAGAAACTTCCTTTTGGAGCAATATCAAGACTCCTCTGTTTAAACTTGAAACATGGGTTTGGGGAGCCTCACATTGCAGAGGAAAAGGATACAATCTGGGCAATAAATATATGTGTTTCACTGTGCAACATTAAGGGGGAAAAACCCACTGGTTTTTGAAACGATTTAAACTGTTACATTTCAGAAGGGAGTCTCTATAATTGCTTTGAGGCTGCAGTTCATAGCAGGGAAAAACTAGAAACCAAAGAAGTCTGATAACACTATTTACTGAGGGGAAAAGAGGGAAAAAAGGAAAACAGAGTTGATAAACAGGTTTCTTATCAGCTCTCCATCATCTATTATTATATTGCAGAAGGACCTCAAGGTTTTTGTGCTCTTCAGTCCTTACTGATTCTTCATGACCTTAGTTGGGGTCTTCTAGGTTAAGGTACCGACATGGTTTGCCATTTCCTTCTGTTGCTTGTTTTACAATTGAAGAAACTGAGGCAAAAGGTTATGTGACTTGTCCAGGGCCACACAACTAGTAAGGACATGAGGTCACATTTGAACTCAAGTATTTCCTGACTCCAGGCCTGGCACTCTATCCACTGTGCCACTTAACTGCATACTAAGCATCTCTGAGGCCAAATAAAGAAAATAGAGAATAGAGCAGACTGGACATCCAAGAGCACAATAACTAGACTGTAAACTCCTTGAGAGCAAAGACCTCATCTTTTTCATTCAGTCTTTGTCATTTTTCCTACAGTTGTCCATTGGATGAGATGACCCCTAATGGTCATCTAATAGGCTAAAAATTAGTCTGTGATTCAGGATCACAGCTTTTGAACTAGAAGGGACTTCAGAAATCAATGTAGTCCAACTTTGAACTCAGATCCCCCCCACTCCAAACTTAGTATTCTTTCTGCTGTGTCACACCGATAGCTAGCTAGAGGGCTAATTAAACTGAGCTCACTTAAGTCCATTCTGGTCTATTCCAGACAGGCAAGCCAATGCTTCTGAAATCATCTGTTGGCTATACAGACAGAATGAGAGACCCAGCATTTGTATAAGCATAGAATTAGAACCTCAGAACAGATCAAAGAATACTTTTTAAAAATATTCCCTCCTATTGGTTATCCATGGACAGCTAGATAGATAGGACAGCATAGATAGTGAAGAATGTCTAGAATAAATGCAATCTGAGTTCAAATCTAGACTCTGACATTTATTAGCTGTGTGACCCTAGGCAAGTCACTTAAGTCCTATTTGCTACATTTCCTCATCTGTAAAATGGGGGCATATTGGAGTCAGAAATGGCGAATCTTAAGGTGCCATATTCTAGTACCTTTGCCAAAAGTCTACCAGATCATATAGAATCAGACTGAGCAACAAGTGCTTCTGTAATCTCTGGCTGAAGATCACTGTAATAAGGAATTTGCCCACCTCCTTCCATTTCTCCCCACCCTAGTTTTCCCCACCCATTAATCTTGGGACAAATTATTCCATTTTTGTTCAATTCAAATTGTAAGGAAGTTTATTTTTCCTAAACTGAGTAAAAATTTTTTCATTATTACTTCCTGTCTCTGAGACCAAGAAAAACAAGTCTAATCACTAAGACCTCTATCAAAGAATGTTAAACCAACCTGGGTTTCTAAAACAATTTAATTTGTGTTCAGTTTGATACTTACCCATTATAATAATAACAATGACTAACATTTATATGGCACCTTAAGATTTCCAAAGGAATCCCTTTGGAAATCTTAAGGTGCCATATAAATGTTAGTTATTGCATAGTGGTTAAGAGCAGTGGGCCTGGAATCGGGAAGATTAGAGTTCAAATCCAGTCTCAGATACCATCTGATTGGGTGACCTTGGGGAAGTAACTTAACCTCTGCATCCCTAGGAAGCAGCCAAGTGGCTCAATGGATAGAGTCCTGGGCCAAGTTAGGAAGACCTGATTTGTAATCCAGTCTCAGACATTTCCCAGTTGTGTGGCCCAAGACAAATAACTTAATCTCTGATTGCATGGCAAAAGGACCCACTGGATCCCCTGGAGAAACCACTCCACTTTCTTGTCAAGAAGATCCCATGGATAGCTAAGGTCCATGGGGTCAGGAAGAATCAGATAGGACTGAAAAACAACAAGGCTTGCAAAATGCAAAAAAGCATAAGCTAACTCACTCAGTCTTCCCAACAACCCTGGCAGATGCTTTTATCCCCATTTTACAGGTGAAGAAACTAAGGTATAATGAGGTTTAAGTGACTTACCCATAGTCACACAGCCAATGTCTGAGATAAAATCAGACTCAGGTTTTCCTGACTCTCATTGTGAAGATCTACTGTGCCACCTAGCTGCCATGTTATTTTCATCACAGCCTCATATACTTACAGCTAAAAAGGATACCTCAAGATCAGCTCCAGACTCCTCATTTTACAGATGAGGAAACCAAGACCCAGAAAAAAGTTAAATGAACTGCCTAGGGACCCACAGCTATTAAGTGTCTGGAAAAGAATTTAAACTCAAGTCTTCCTGACTCTTAAGTCTATGAAACAAAAGTCTTCCTCTTTGACAGGTTTATGACATTAGTTTGTAGAGGCCCTATCTGTGAATATCTGAGGAATCCAAGAACTCAACCATATCTTTGGTCATATAGGTAAGATAAAACAGGCTCTGCTTTTTGGCCTAATATACTCGTAGAAATTCAATCATAAAGCAAATAGCCATAAGGAAAACTCTATTGTCTTGTAGTAATAATGTCATGATTGAGGATTACAGTCCTGATCAAGGATTTAGCAGTAAATAATTCATAGATAAACCGAAAAGTGAATAAGAGAAAAATATTCAACAATTATATTTCTCTATGAAGATTTAAAATAGTAAAATTATATTTTAAATGTCATAAAATAGACATAAAAGTCCAGATATATAGTACAAGACAGAATAATAAAAATGGTGAAATTAGAGCCTTGAAACTGAAAGCAATCAAAGGTGTTGACCACCACATAGAATCTCAATTAGAAGAGACCTTAGAAATTCACCCATACTTGTATGAAAACTTTCCCTATGAACTCAGCAACAAATAGTCCCAAAGCCTTGGGATGAATGATCTTCAATGACGGAGATTTCAATGGCCCCTGCAAAAGTTCATTCTACTCTGGACTGCAGTAATCATTGGGAAATTTTCCCTTATATCAAACCTAAATCTGTCTCTATTTTGACTCCTGGTTTTACAAAACAAATCCCTATCTTAATGGATTTGTGTTTGTATAAGTCATAGGATTGCTCAATATTTCATAGATCTAGAAGAAACTTTAGCACTTATGCAGTCCAGACACACACACACGCACGCACGCACGCACGCACGCATTACACATAAGGAAATTCAAATCCAGAGAAATTAAATGATTGGCCCAAGGTCACACAGATCTAAGACTGAAATTCAGTTCCTCTGAGTTCAAAGCCAGTGCTCTTCACACTAGATAATCTTGTTTGAAGCAATGGAAAAATATAAAAGTTCAGAAATGTTGTTGTTCAGTAGTATGCAATTCTTTGTGACCCCATTTGGTGTTTACTAGGCAAAAAGCCTCACGGTGATTTTCCATTTCCTTTTCCAACTCATTTTATAGAGGAGGAAACTGAAAGAAAGAGGGTTAAGTGACTTGATCAGGGCCACACAACAAGTAAATGTCTGAGATCAGATTCAAACTCAGGAAGAGGAGTATTTCTGACTTCAAGCCTTCAAGTTTGTCCTGGTGCCTATCAGCTGCTCTAGTTTAGGGGTAGTTGGTAAATAATTCAAAATACTGCTAAGTCATTGCCTGTTCAACACAGGTAAGGTGGAAAACCAGGCTCTGCAGACAACAAATACTCTGTAGGTTCTCAGTGCTACAGAGATAGCATAGCATAGGGAAGAGCTGGGATAAGAAGACCTGAGTCCAGTTCCTAAGTTTAATATTATTTTTTTTTTAATTTTTACCTTCTATCTTAGAGGCAATACTATGTATTGGTTCCAGGGCAGAAGTGCTGCGAGGGCTAGGCAATAGGGGTTTAGTGACTTGCCCAGGGTCACACAGCTAGAAAGCATCTGAGGTCAGATTTTGAACCTCCAATCTTCAGGCCCGACTCTCAATCCACTGAGCCACCCAGCCGCCCTCATCTACTACTTCTTAATGGTGTAAACTTTGATAAGTTACTTGTCCTCTCAATTCCTCAGTCTTCTCTGCAAAAATGATGCATCTGAACCAGATGCCCTCAAAAGCCTATCCTAACTTTTTCCTCTTTACCTGTTAGCTTCCTACCTGTTCTTTAAAACCCCACAGATGGCACCTAATCTAGAAAGCCTCCTTGATCTCCAAATCTATAATAAACTACCTCCTCCAGCCTCATATATGCCCTTCATTTTGCTATTCCTTAATTCATTCATCATTACCTATAATTACATCTTCTGATCCTATTAGACTTTAAACCACATAAGGTCAGGGACAACATATTTTTTAAAAGTTGTATCTCCCTAATGCTCTGAACACAATATGTAGTACTTCACACATATTGGTTGGAGTGTTTGTTCTTGAAACTCCAAATCTAGATTTCCTTTCTCCTTTTTTGCACAATTCCAAGATCCTTTGTAGTACATTTTAATAGAGGAGTGGATGATATCTGCAAAATATCCCATTAGAAGGAAAGTTCCTGGTTATTTCATATATGTTATTAATCATCCACTAGAGTTTACACAGAAAAGTGAAATGGGTCAATTCTAGGCCAAGCCATTACAGTCGTTTGAAAAGTCCCCACCGCCTCTGGTACTGGCTATGAATCTCAATGGCCAGTGCAGGGTTAATTCACTCTGACCTCTTAACCATATCCTTGAAACCAAATTCTTTCCAATACCCAAACCTCCGGGCCCCATCTCAACTAAGAGTGTTTCAAAAGAGTGAGGAGGGCCACGCAATGCATTTGCCTGTCGGTAAAAAAGAGGACAAGATCGAGGAGAAAAATGACCCCATAGGACCCAACAAAATGCTTTTTGAATAAATAAATAAATAAATAAATGGAGCTAATTTATAGAGGAGCATCTCCTCTTTTTCCCCTTCACACCCACCCAAGGAAGTTGAGGGGGTTTTAAGCCACGTGCATTTTGGAGACAGAGGGTCTGCAGGCAGGAGCAAAAAGCAATCTGTTTATGTGGTAGCTCCGCCTCAGTGTGGTGCATGCCAACTGAGATTTGTTATGAAAACAGGAGAGAGAGCTGCAATGCAGCATTTTCCCCTCGAACTCTGCAGCTGTCTTACAGTTCCAAGCATACAATAAAAGGACTTTTGTTTACAGTGTTCAAATGCAATTTGAATGGTAACTGTTAAAGGAGGCAGATGAATCATTGCTGGTTCCCTAGCCCGTTTGAGTAGGCATATCATAAAGCTATTATGTAGAAGTAAATTATTCCAGGTCCCCTTGCAACTAATGTACCTCTCTTTCATGAGGACTGTCTGCTGCTAATAATTATAACCCTTTAATTCCTTGTGTTTAGAATAGAATTGTCCAACTGAAAACATCCCCTGGATCTCCATAAGCCAATTGTAGGCCAACCTGAAAAGTTGATCATAAGGGAAGTGGGGGAGAAAGTGGAAGACTTATTCCTCATTTTTTGAAAGCTCTTTCTTATGTTTGTTTTCTATGGGATCCTCCTTATCTGCATCTCTTTCTCTCTCATTTCTATTAAGCTTCATCTCAAAAATGCCTGTCCTCATTGGGGGGATTTCTGTTATGCCACGGAATGCTACTGTACCACTCCTGTCTTTATATGCCTTCCAGAATATACAAAAGCCCTAAAGTAATTTCTCTCATCTCCTTTTGTTTCATTCTCTCTCTCTCTCTCTCTCTCTCTCTCTCTCTCTCTCTCT
>NC_058130.1:505548141-505631598 GCF_016433145.1 Gracilinanus agilis
CTCTCTCTCTCTCTCTCTCTTTCTCTCTCTCTCTCTCTCTCTCCTCACCCTGTCTTTTTCTGTCTCTTTCTCCCTCTCTCTCTCTCTGCTCTGTCTCTCTATGTTTCTGTCTCTGTCTCTGTCACTCCCTCACACAAACACACACATACTAAAAACATGCACACATATTTCCTCTCATACCTTCTCCACTTACCCAGCAACTACTCTCCTAATAATAGCACTGCAACAAATAGTCATAAAACCTCAAGTGAAACATACTCTGACTTAAACTCTAGTTTAGTCAGAAACCTGACAGAGGCAAGTGGCAGGAAAAAAAGTGGGTAGTAGAAACCAAAATCAAAGACTTTAAATAATGAGAAGAAATAATACCTTGTGTCTTTTGTATGTCTGTTTAAACCATTTTACAAGGTTTTCTTAACTACATTGCATAAGTCTTTACTGTTCGGTATGAAAAAGGGGCACTGTACTACATTCCCAACTGTTTTGTTCTAGGATCAATAGATTAAACAATTAATCACTTCTACATCTGGTGAAAGGGAAGCTAGCAGATTTTTTTTCTGCTTTGCCCCAGAGGGTAGAATTAGAGAAGTGGAGGAAAGATGCAGAGAGACAGATTTAGTCTTACCTGACCTAACATACAAGATCCTAACAATTAGATCTATTCCAAAGTAGAAGAAACTGCCTTAGAAGACCACAGGTTATCCATCACTGGAGGTCATCAGACATAGCCTGGATAATCATTTATCAACAATGCCATAAAGAAATTTCCCATCCAGATGGTATTAATTGGACTATATGATCTCTTTGGTCTCTTCCAACTCGATGATACTGTTAGGAAGAGAGAGCAAGTAAATAGACTTTGCTTATAAATACCATTAAATTAAGATAGGATGTGTCAGATTTTTTTCAGTAAGTGGTTGAATTTTTTCCCCTTTAAAAAAATACTGTAATGAATAGTTGATTATCTGTGAGGGGAAGGGATACAGGGGAAAATATGAGTGTTGTAAAAAGCTATAAGGTAAGCCCCTCAAGGATAGGGATGATTTATTTTTGTCTTTGTAAAACCAGCATTTAATATAGTTCTTGGCACATAGCAAGTGCCAAATAGATGATTATTGGTTGATTGATTGATGAGATATGTTCAGAATCACTCACTAAATTAATGAATATTAAAAAATAGAATACTGTGTTTGAACTTAAATACCTTTTCTAGGGTCTTTTACTCTAACTAGTCTTGGTTCATTTCCTGAGTAGTCAGTAAATACTTTTTTTAATTCTTCAGAAAAAAAAAAATGAGGACTTACTTAACTAAAAGTCTTCGCAAGCTCTCAAAACTAGAAAGTAGTTGAAGGTCCATTCGGCCTAAGCCAGTAATTCCCAAAGTGGGTGCTACCGCCCCCTGGTGGGTGCTGCAGCGATCCAGGGAAGGGGTGATGGCCACAGTTGCATTTATCTTTCCTATCAATTGCTATTAAAATTTAAAAAAAAATTAATTTCCAGGGGACTAAGTAATATTTTTTCTGGAAAGGGGGTGGTAGGCCAAAAAAGTTTGGGAACCACTGGTCTAAGCTAAGTTCATCTAATGATGAAAAAGAATCTCTTCTATAACATGCCAACCTGTGCTTGAATAGCTTCAATAAAAAGAAACTCAGCACCTTCCACAGCAGCCTACTCCTCTTTGGTAATAGTGTAGTCATTCAGTATTTTCTTTTCCCTTAACCAACCTGATATCCTCTATTCAAATCATTTCATAACTGGAAAAACCTCCAGGTCAATGATTGTTAAATCATTAAGCTTGGGGGGTAGCTAGGTGGTTCAGTGTATTGAAAGCCAGGCCCAGAGACAGGAGGTCCTGGTTCAAATCTGGCCTTGGACACTTCCTAGCTGTGTGACCCTGGGCAAGTCACTTAAACCCCATTGCTTAGCCCTTACCACTCTTCTGCCTTAGAACCAATACCCAGTATTGATTCTAAAAGGGAAAATAAGGGTTTGAAAAAAATCATTAAGTTTAGCCTATAAAACTGGATTGTGATTGACTAGACATATCCCAAGATCAGAGATGAAAACATTGAATCTGTAACTTGCACATCTCTTAGAAGCAACTAGAATCTTCCATTACTGAATATTAACTCTTTTTGGAATAACTAATATCTATCATCTTCACAAAGCTTTCTTAATAAAAATTCTTTCTTCTTATGAAATTGTCTCTGCCATGGAAATGTCTGACTACCCCTCTAATTTCCCAGATATTAATTCATTCATAGATACTTTATGAATGTATCCATGAAGAGGAAAAGGGAATGAGATTGAGGCAGTTCACCATTCCCCTTCCCAGAAAAGCAGTCTCCTTCTACTGAAAATGTGTAATTGCTCAAACTAAACTGACTTGTAATAACAATAGTTCTTATGTTGTTTTGAATATCTCAATTGATTGCTTTCTGCAATGGTCACCTTCACTTCCTCTTGCAGAATTACCTGGTAAAAGATGTGGAATGTATTTGTAGTCAGTCAACAAGTATTTGTAAAAATGAGTAGCAGAGCTCTCAATGTCTCAGTGTACCTATTTCTGGTATAATCACAATAAGGGTTATTGGAGCCCACTCAATGTGACTATGTTTATTAGCACTTAAATCTGCTTTAAGGATGGTCTGAAGTAAGGATACTGGAAGCTTTCCTTCTTATTTGAATAAGAATCAAAAGAGAGGTGTATTCCCCCTCCTGACTCTCAATAACCTAGCAACCAGCATGAGGAAAGATTTGCATTGGATTCTGAGAAAAGAAAGAGAAGAGGAAGAACAATGCAGAAGGGATAATCTTAGCAAAATAAGACAATGTTAAATGATTTGGAAGTATTTTGGGTAATGTATATAGTATCACTACATGCTCATATGCATCCAACATTGCACATCAGACTATCAAGACCTTCAATGGAGAAAAGGAGAAGAGGAAAACCGGAGAAAAGAGGAGAGAAGAGATTTCCTAGAGGAATGGACATCATAAGGAGAAAGGAGATCTACAGGAGATCTGGAGTTTTGGTAGGTATCATGCATCCATCAGTAACATGTTGCATCACAATATAGCAAAGAAACAACATAACAAGTCAGATACATATAACACACTACCTAAGTGTCTAAAGGGGACATCTCTGAACTGATTGATCATTCAAATACGTCCAGTTCAATTCTTCTCCCATATGCCCCTAATGAATTTCTTGACCTAAGAGATTTTCTTTTTCTCTATCTACCTAGTAACGTCTTCTTTTCTCTGGTTTTCCACACTCCCCCATTACATGGAAAAATACCAAAGTTTTTCTTGCCAAGATTTAGACTGTATCTATAAGATGGAAAAACAACCAACCAATTTAATCCAAAATATTCTGGTAGGACAGGATATGAGGCATTGCATCATGGACATAAGACATAAATGAATACATTTTTCAGTCAGTCTCTGGATCTAGTTGGCAAGAAAAATGTGAACATGGCTACTATTCTCATGCATTAAGAGGTAGGATGATAGTATAGCATCCAAAATTTTTAACCAATAAATAATATGAAGTCATTTCCCCAAGAAATAACATTATTTATTAATATGGCATGAAGTCCACTAGAGTCCATAAAGAATGGATCCTTGCATTCACCTTTCATGCAAAAGATGCTTCTGAGTCTGATACTCTGTTTTATAGGAAAGTATGTCCTCTTTCTGATTGGCTTGACAGTTCATACCTTGGACCTCCCTTGGAAGTCCCTGTTGTTGGATATTTAGAAATAGGAAGTGAACTTAGAGATCTGAATTCCTCTCTCATTGCTTTATCACAGGAGAGATGGACCTTTACCAAATTAAGAAAACACCTACTCACTCTATTTTTAAATGGATGAATTTAAGCCAATTAGAGAAATTTGATTATCTCATCTTCCTCTGGCATGTTAAGACACCGAATGTCAGGTTGCTTTTAAGCCAATCCCAGACTTGAAGCCTGGACTATTTCAGCCTGAACTTGGAAGGCCAAGGAGGTTAGAGAACTAAATAATTTCCCATAAAAATGTTACTACTAATAATAAAATTTAATATTAATTTTCAACAATAGGTTTAGAGCTGGAAGTGACCTTGCAGGCCATCTAATCAAGATCCTTCTTTTTATTTAAGAGAAAACTGAGACCATGAACCATTAAAAGATTTGTTTACCATTCTCCACTTGAAATGGTCAAAAGATATAAGTAGATAGTTTTTGAATGAAGGTATCAAACTCACTTATAATCATATGAAAATGCTCTAATCGCTACTGATTAGAGAAATGCTAATGAAAACAAATCTCATTATCATCTCACACCTATCAGACTGGCTAAAAGGATAAAAGAGCAAAATGACAGTGATGGAGAGAATGTGGAAAAATGGAGATACTAATACACCATTGATGGAATTGTGAACTGATCCAACCATTTTGGAGAGTAGTCTGGAATTATACGTAGTTATAAAACTGTGTATGCATTCTGATTCAGCAATACCACTGTTAGATTTATTTCCTAAGATGATCAGAGAAAAAGGAAAGGAACCTATATGTTCTAAAATATTTATAGCAGCTCTTTTTGTGGCAGCAAAGAGCTGGAAATTAAAGGGATGCCCATCAATTGGAAATGGCTGAAGAAGTTATAGCATATCGTTGGGGTGGAATACTAGTGTACTATAACAAATAATAAGCAGATTATTTAAAAAGAAAACATGGAAAGACCTACATGAAACTGTGAAAAGTGAAATGAGGGTGCAGCCAAGCTCAGTGAATTGAGAGCCAGAGCTAGATATGGGAAGTCATGTGTTCAAATCTGGTCTCAGACACTTCCTAGTTATATGACCCTAAACAAATTATTTAACCCCCATCGCCTAGCCCTTACCACTCTTTTGCTTTGGAACCATTACTGTATTAACTCTAAGATGGAGGTTAAGGGTTTTTATAAATAAAAAAAGTAAAATGAGTAAAACTAAAATAACATTTTCTACAGCTACAGAATTAGTATGTGAAAAATGACTTGCTAATATCTACCTCCAGAGAAAGAACTGACAAATAGAAGTATGAATGGCATAGTTTATATATACTATACATGTTTTTTCAAATGATATCTTCTCTAGGGCAAGGAAGGGAAGGAAGGAGGGGAGATACTTCTGCACTTTAATGTAACAATCAAACAAATTATTAGAAAAATCTCACCAAAAAAAAGAGACAAAGACACATAAATAATATCATATATGGTAATGTCAGGACTCAAAACCAGATCCAATGACTAAATCCAGCACTCTTCACTATATCACACTAAAATATAAAATCAAAATTGCTCTCCTTTCCTTTCACACTCTTGTCAAAGTTACATCATGTAACTCTGATTATATGACTGTAACCAGAACTCACAGTTCTACTGTATGTTTCCCAGACCTTAGGAAATAAGTAGGAGGGAAGAAGAGAGAGAGAAAGAAAAGCCACTTAGAGAAGTGATTAGGAGGGAGGAAAGGGGGAAGGGGTTGATGAATAGAAATAGCAAGCAATGACCCATATGCTGCTTGAAGAGATAAGAAGAGAGTGGAGTAAATTAGGTTACCCGTGCATTCTTAAACCTCCAGTTGTACGTGTTTATTTTTTCTCTATGTGTGCTTTTGTAATAAATATTATGTTGTATTTTATAGAAATGAAGCATCCACTCACAATTTGAAGACTACAATTGAGAGTTACTTTGAAAGCAAGATATTTGGATATATGTGTGATTTTATTGGAGGGATCATTTTCTCCAATGATATAATCTATAAACCTTCTATGCTTTTTTATCCTTTGTAATTCTTGCCCATGCTTATCAATAAACCTTTCCTAGATAAATCTCCTTAGTAAAGAGTCTGACTTCAGTATAAAAACAGTTGTTTTTGTTCATCCTGTGCTTTCAAAGAGAGCCAATGACATCAAAGAGTCATAAAATATTGCAATCAACCCCTTGCTAGTGACTTTGTATTTATTCATCATATTACATTTCCACATATGAGAAGTATACACACATATACAGATACATATCACACATATTGTCATACATAAAAAAATGTAAGCTCCCTGAAGGAAAACTATTTTAGGAACTATTTCACTTTTGTCTTTGTATGTTCAGGGCCTAGCACAGTGCCTGTCACAAAGTAGGCATTTAATAAGTATTTGTTGGTTGGTTGATTGATTGCAATATTACATCTGTTATCTTTCCTATATTTGTTTAGTTCTATCGGTTCAATGAGAGACAATTCTCATAATGGTTTTATAGAGTTAGAAAGAAGACATGGAGATCAATATTTGCTAATGTCATTTGAGTTACATTTTTGCCCAATAAAAGACAGTAATCTTTTCCTTTCTTTTTGAGATACCTTGAGAACTGATCTTTCTATACCTTTAATATTGCATCAGTCAGTCGGCCAGTAAGCATTTATTATGCCCTACTATGTGCCAGGCACAATGTATCACATTTTCAGCCCAGATTTTGTCTGGGTGCACTTCAGCTAATCTCAATGCTTTTCATACCTTCATTTTGTCAAGTGTCATTACTCCCTTCTGCATTACAATTGGACATCAGGATTTAAAGGTGGTAGAGTTTAAATATGGGGTCCCCACTCTTGTTACTAATGAGAATAGATTACTGGAGAAACGCTGGCAGATGTTCCATTCTGTGCCTGCCTGCTGTTGTCCTTTCAGGTTTTGAGAGTGTATTCAGCACTATGAATTTGTCTAGCCATTCTGGAAAACAATTTAGAATCATGCGCCAAAGTCATTAAACCTTGCAAACACCTTAATCCAGCAATACTGCTATTAGATCTATGCCTAAAGAGATGAAAGAAAGATAAAAAAGATCAATATGCACAAAAACATTTGGAATAGCTCATTTAGTTATAACAGAGAACTAGAAACTAAGTATGTGTCCATTAATTGGAGAACCACTGAAGAATATATTATTCAATTGAATATTAATTCAAGATAATGAAATATTATTGAATGAGAAAAATGACAAAGGGGGAGAGGGATTAGGAATAGACAAAAAACTGTAAAAGTTTATGCATTTTGCAAGACAGATTCTCAGGTTTTGAACTGGGAGGAAACTTGGAAACTTCTGGCCCTGTGATTTCTTTGTCAAAATAAAGCTAGATCTTTACCCAGAAGGGCCTCCCAGGATCTTATTTTTTCACCTGATATATGGCACCAAAAAACAAACACAACTCCACAAGCTCTCCATCAAGGCAGCGTACAACAGAATGTTTATCTGCCTTTTTCATGCTTCGAACAGTAAGTAGGGTAACCAAGAAGAACTCTCTTTAGGATATGATTTTCACCAACAAGGAAGGAATAGTTACCCAAAGGGAATCAAGATAACTTTGGTGGGGAGCAATTACTTCAATTGAGAATTTGCAGAAATGAAGCAAGCGAAAACCAAGGATAGTTGGACTTTTATCTAAAAATTTACAAGAGAAGACTTCAAAGAACTGACAGAAAACATAAGCTGGATCCCAACACTGCTTAGGAAAAGTGGGAAACTGGAGAATAAATTTTTTACTACATAAAGAGAAACAATTCTAATAAGAATAAAAAAGGCCAGCTGTGTGACCCTGGGCAAGTCACTTGACCCCCATTGCCTACCCTTACCACTCTTCTGCCTTGGAGCCAATACATAGTATTGACTCTAAGACAGAAGGTAAGGGTTTAAAAAAAAAAAGAATAAAAAAGGGTTAGGTGAATAAAGAAACTGATATGAATGAACAGAGAATTCAATGAACTTAAATTTTTAAAAAGACTACTGCAGAGGGGGTAGCTGGATGGCTCTTTGGATGGATAGCTAAGCCTAGAAACAGGAGGCCCTGGGTTCAAATCTAGCCTCAGACACTTCCTGGCTCTGTGACCATCAGTAAGTCACTTAACCCCCATTGCCTCGTCCTTACTGCTCTTCTGTCTGGGAACCCATACACAGTATTGATTCTAAGATGGAAGGCAAGGATTTTTTTAAAGGCTTGTGCAGGGGGGAAAAAATGGAGAACAAGTAATAGAGATAGAATACAGAAGCATGGCATTATCCTATAAGGTTAGTATCAGAGTAGATGAACTCTCTCAATGAACAAGAATTAATGCAGAAAGCTAAAGATACTAAAAAGTATGTGTGGTGGGGAGAGATTTTCTAGTTATACTTAGGGAAAGAGAAGTATCACAAAAAGAATAAGGTGGATGAAATTATTTTAACTGACACCAGGAATGCTCAACTTTAATTTTTTCAATTAGAGGTCGTGACAAATATACCTCATTTCTTTTTTTAACAGAGTTGATAAGCTAGTAAAACTGGAAAAAGTTGCATATATAAATTGCCTCAATTTTAGTAATATATTTGATCATTTCTCTTACTATTGCCATGGAAAATTCCTTTGGAGAAACATGGACTATGTTGTAATAGAAATAGGTAAATTAAGGCTTGGCTAAATGCCTAGACTCAAAATGAAGTTATTAGTACTTCAGTGTATCAATTTGATTGGTCTCCAATGGTATATCCCAGGATCTATGCTTAATCCAAAGACATTTAACTTTTTTGTTAATAACATTCTTAAATTGTCAGATAGCACAAAGACCTAGCTGATAACTAACCACATTGGCTGTAAATCGGGATTCCAAAAAAATATCAATAGACTACAATATTGAGTAAAATCTAAGCTTATAAAATTTAATATAAGTAAATGTAAAATCTTTTAGGGGTGGGTTCAAAAAATCAATTTCACAAAGACAAGAAAGTCATGACAAAAAAGCAATTCATGACTTGCAAGAAGAAATAAAAAGAGATGCCACATTTAAAATAATGAGAGACAGATTAAAATTCTGATAATATACTTGCCAAAACAAATCCCAAAATTACATGAACGTAATTATAAAACATTTTTACACAAATAAAATCAGATTAAAATCATTGGAGAAATATTCATTGTTCATGGAGGGACAGAATAGCAGAGCCAATTTAATTAAAATAACAATCCTGCCTAAACTAATCTACTTATTCATGCCATCTCAATTAAATCACCAAAAAAAAAAACAATTTTGTTGAGCTAGAAAAAATAATAGCATAATTCATTTGGGAGAACAAAATATCAAGAATATCAAAGGAATTCGTGAAAAAAACATTAAAAAAGGATGTCTAGCAGTAACAGAATTTAAATTGTATTATAAAACAGTAAATTATCAAGATTATCTGTTACTGGCAAAGAAATAGGTAGATTAATAGAACAGAACAGACATTCAATAATTTGTACTAAAAGATTATGATCTTATATTTGACAAAAATATAGATCCAAGTTTTAGAGGTAACTCACCAGTAAAAATTGCTGGGACAATTAGAAAGTAGTTTGGAAAAACAATAAGAAAGGAGCATGAGGCAGCTAGGTGTCTCAGTACATGGAAGCCAGGCTTAGAGACAAGATGTCCTGGGTTCAAATTTAATTTCAGACACTTCCTACCTGGGTGACCCTCAACAAGTCATTTAACTCCAGTTGCCTAGTCCTTACCTCTCTTCTGCCTTGGAAATGATACTTGTTATCAATTTTAAGACAGAAGATAAATTGTTGTTTTGTTTTGTTTTAAGTCTGGTAGAAACTAGGTATAGAAAAATATGGTATACCATTCACTAAGACAAGATCAAAATAGATACCTGACATATTAAAAAATGGGCAAATTAGAACAGGAAACTTATTAGATAGGAGAAGAATTTGTGAGTAAGCAAGAGATAAAGAACACTGTGAGATGTAAAAATGGATTATTTTAATTACATTAGACTAAAAGATTTTTGTACAAATAAAACTAACATAGCCAACGTTAGAAAAAAAGCGAAAAATTGGGTAGTGGGAATTTTAAAGGCAGTTTTTCAGATAAAGGTCTCCCATCTACAATGTATAGAGAACCAAGTCAAACTTGTAAGAATAAGAGCCATCCCCTAAATCATAAGCAGTTAAAAGAAATGAACAGATAGCTGTTGGATGAAGAAATCAAAGTCATATATAGGCATATTAAAAAATCTCTACATAACTACTGATTGGAGAAATGCAAACCAAAACAATTCTGAGATATCATCTCACACCTATCAAATTGGCTAAAATGACAAAAGGGCAAATGTTGGAGGGGATGTGGGAAAATGAGAACACTAATTATGACCAAAGAGTTGTAAAACTGTAAAAATGTGTATACTTTTAGACCTAGCAATGCCACTCTTGAGTATGAGTCTCTTTCCCAAGAAGACCAGGGAAAAATAAAAGAATCTCTATGTTCCAGAATATTTATAACAACTGTCTTTGTTGATGGCAAAAAAAAACTGTAAATTGAGAGGATGTCCATCAAGTGGGATTGGCTGATCAAGTTGTAACATACAGTTGTGATGGAATACTATGTATTGCATGCTAAGAAATATTTATTTTATATTAAATTTTATTATAATGATAATATAAAATAATAAAGTTTATATTAATATTAATAATATTTATTGCACTCTAAGAAATGATGAACAAGTTAATTTTTAAACATTTGGAAAGATATGTGAACTCATAAAAAAACAAATAGAACTAGGAGAAAATTATATACAGCTACATTTGAAGAATAACTTGTGAATGACCACCTCAAGAAAAAAAACTGATAAAAAGAAAAACAAACGCCATTAATTATATATACATTGGTTTTGTTGGGCGATTCCTCCTATGGTATATAGGGAGGAAAGGGAAGGGATGAGATGCCTGGTAATTGTAATGCAACCAATAAACAAATTAATTTTTAAAAAGAAAAAGCAATTCATCTGNTCAAGTTGTAACATACAGTTGTGATGGAATACTATGTATTGCATGCTAAGAAATATTTATTTTATATTAAATTTTATTATAATGATAATATAAAATAATAAAGTTTATATTAATATTAATAATATTTATTGCACTCTAAGAAATGATGAACAAGTTAATTTTTAAACATTTGGAAAGATATGTGAACTCATAAAAAAACAAATAGAACTAGGAGAAAATTATATACAGCTACATTTGAAGAATAACTTGTGAATGACCACCTCAAGAAAAAAAACTGATAAAAAGAAAAACAAACGCCATTAATTATATATACATTGGTTTTGTTGGGCGATTCCTCCTATGGTATATAGGGAGGAAAGGGAAGGGATGAGATGCCTGGTAATTGTAATGCAACCAATAAACAAATTAATTTTTAAAAAGAAAAAGCAATTCATCTGAAAAAAAATTCAGGGGGTTGGCCTTGTTAGCTATTTAATGGGAACTGACATTGTGACATGCCAACCTAGAAAAATCATATAATCATAAGTTTCATTTAAAAGCATTCTTTCCAAGACTGAAGATGTGGCAATATCATTACCCTGTCCTGGCTTGAACACATCTGGAATATTAAGGGTTTATCTCTCAGTACAGAGAAAGGCCAAATCTTGATAAACTGGGAAGAATCCAGAGGAGAGCAGCCAGGATGATGCAGAACCTTGGTCCATGCCCTAGGGAAAAGGGTAGCACAATGGAAGAACTCTGCTTCTGGTTTCAAATTTCCTGAGTGCAGGTTCCACTTCAGACATTTATTATTTGTGTGATCTTACGTAAGTCATATCACCTCCCTGAGCCTCAGTTTCCTCATCTGTAAATCGAGGGTTAGAATTTTTCATTTCCCTTCCAATTTTATACATAACATCCTCTGAATGAAGAAACTGGGGATATTTGGCTTGGAAAGGTGATATCATAAGGAGTACATAATAGCTATCCTGAAATATTAGAAGTATATCATTTAAAAAGGAAATGAGGTTAATTTTAGGAGGTCCCAAAAGGCAAATGAATTAAGACTGGATTTAAGAAAAAACTTCCCCAAAACTAAAGATATACAAAAGTGGAATGAACTTTTTGAAGATGTAGTAAACTCTTCACAAAATGTCTTCAAACTTTTTGAAGCCAACAAAGATTGGAAAATCGTTCATCAGACAGTGTAGAACAAATTCCTTTTCAGGAATGTGATGGGCTAGATGGCCACTGAGGTCTCTTTCAATTCAGAAATACTGTGATTCTGACTTTTGTACCATACATGTATCTTATGAAATTAAAGATCCTATTAGCTTTTTTGGCAGTCATTTTACATTGTTGCCTCAAATATATTAAGCTGGAAATCCACTAGATGCTATATGCCATTATACACAGAGTTGTCTAGCCATAACATTATCTTCTCATACTTGGGCATCAAACATTGGAGTCAAGATGGAGCATGATTCATTTATCTCACTCTTTGACCTTTCAGGATCTTCCTAGATCCTGTCTCATAGCTATTCCTACCATGTATTTACCATCTTCATTTTTGATAGCTTGTCATTTTTATCTGACTTTCTCCAAGCCATTAATAAAAAATAAATGATGAATAAAACAAAAACAAAGAAGATATCTCTATAATTTGCTTGAAAGCTCTCTCCAACCTGACATCAAACCATAATTACCACTCTCTGGGTCCATCTACTTCACCAGCACCAAATCCACTTAACTCTGCTCTCCCTCTTAATCTATATTGTTTCATCTTTTTTTACTAAAATAACATGACAGCCTTTGCCAATTGTTTTGCTGAAATCTAAATATGTTACATCCACTTCATTCTCTGATTTACAAATCCAATAAGCCTATCACAAAAAAAAATTAGGTTAGCCTAGCATGAAATGCTCTACATGAATCACCTTTTCCCTTTGTAAATACTCTCAAAACATCCCTTTGATAAAATCTTCCAAGATTTTGTATTCCCAACATATAGTTCGAAGATGCCTCCTTAAAAAAAACTGTTTTCCCTTCTCAAATATTAGAGTCTTTTTTTCATAATCAATGTAGTTTCCCCCAAAGATAATGAGAAGAGCACAGTAATCACATCCACAAGTTCCCTTGTTTACCTTCAGATGAAGTTTATTTGGGTGTAGTGATGAATTTCATTAGTTCTATTTGTGTAGACTCCTGAAAATAAGGGTTTTATTGCTTACTTTCTTACTGTCAAATTACTGGTCTTCTCCATTACTATTCTTGTTCTCATTTGAAACCATCTATGGTACAAGATTTGTCAGCATTATTGTAAGCAGATTTATAATCCTCCTTTCCTGTTCACCTTAAAGTCCTTATGACCACATTCATAAGAATTAAGGGCAGGCCAGTATTTTTTAAGGAAGTTAGGCAATGCATTAGAGAGTGCCACGTCTCAGGTCAGGAAAATGCATTTTCCTGACTTCAAATCCAACCTCAGACATTTACTAGCTGTGTAACCTTGAGCACATCATTTAACCCCATTTGTCTCATTTCCTTATCTGTAAAATGAGCTGGAGAAGGTAATGGCAAAAGACTCCACTATCTTTGCCAAGAAAACCCCAAATGGGATCACAAAGACTTGGGAAAAATTAATATATGACTGAACAATGATAACACAAGTATTTTTTTTAAATCCTCACCTTCTATTCTGTTGCTTGTCTACATATCTTCCATATAAAATCTTTTTCATAAATGTTTAATTTATAAACTTTTCCAGTTGATCACTTCCTTCTTATCCTTAGTTGTATTAACTGTGTTCATGCAAATACATTTCCATCTAATGTAAACAAAATTATCTATTTTACCTATCTTGTTTGGTTAAGAATTAATCTCTCTTCTTAACTCTCTGCAGCTTGGATTCTGACATTGTCATTCAACTGAAACTATTCTCTCCATTGTTACCAATAATTGATGAATCTAACAGTTACTTCTTTATTCTAACTTGACTTCTCTGCAGTTTTTGACTCTATCACTTTCTCTGAGATACTCTGTCCTCTTTAGATTTTCCTCATATTGCTCTCTCCTGGTTTTCTTCCGACATGTCTTACCACTCCTTCCCAGTCTATTTTGCTGAGTTTTCATCCAGACAGTACCCACTACCTATAGATTATCTTCAGCATTGAAATGATCATTGAATCCATAGGAATTAAAATTCTCAATGTTGTTTAGGGTCCATTATTTTCTCTAGCTAGACTATTTTGCTTGGTAATCTCCACTATTTCTCTGGATTAAATTATCATCTCTCTCCAGATAATCTTTAGATCTATTTATCAAGTTCTAACTTCCAGTCTATCATCTTCAACTGTCTCTTGGGCATCTAGAACTGAATGCCCAGCAGATAATCTTGAACTTAGTATCTCTAGAAGTAAAATCATTATCTTTCCCTCCACATCCTGTCCTCTTCCTAACTTTCCTGTTACTGTCAAGGCTACTGCCAGCCTCCAAATCCCCTCTCAACTCACTTTCTCTTACCTTGCCTCCTTCTCCAACTGCTATAAATTCTATCTTCACAACAACTGTTGAATATGCCTCCTTCTTTTCTCTGACACCACCACCCCGGTGTAGGACTTTATTATCTCACGTCTGGACTATTTCAATGGTGGCCTTCTGACTGGTCTCTCTGCATCAAATCTCTCCCTGCTCCAGTATACCCACCATTCAGCTAACGTTTTTTCTAAAGTGCAAGTCTAATCATGTTACACTCCCCCACAACCCCAAACAACAAACACCAGTAATTCTCTTTTATGATCAAATATAAATTCCTCTGTTAGCCTTTTAAATCCCTTCATAATGTGACCCCTGTCTACCCTTGTAGTCTTGTTATACCTTACTTACTTATTTCATATGTATGTATATATAATCTATGATCCAATGAAATGGGCCTCCTTACTGTTCCTCAAACTGTTCCACCTCCAGAGCTCTAGATCTGCTTACTAAGATCATCAAAGCACTGTAAGATAAAATGGAAAAGAGTTCATGAGTAGCAAGCAAGTCAGTTCCTTCATTTGCCTCTCAAATGAACCATTTACCTTCTATTCTATGACAAACTTTAAATCTTATGATTTCATTTATTGTGAGAATGTCATTATAGTTGTTGTTTCAATTTTCCAGAATGGATCAACTCTGTCGTTGGACAGAGAATATACCTTCAATATAAGGGCCACTAAATTGCTTTTCTGGACCTGAATCTGACGAGCAAAAATATTCTTCGCTGTTTCGCCCTCCACATTTTAAAGAATGAAATTATGATTTTATCAATACAGGACTGTACATACATCACCTTATCTCCTTCAGACAAAGTGAGTTCTCTCAGGTGTCTAGGCAGATGATTGAAGTCTTCAGTCATTTCTAAATCATGATTTTTAAAAATCCTCTTCCAAAACTAGGTTATTTTCTCCTGTCCAAATGCTCTGAAGTAAAAATTAATATTAATCTAGTTGTCATTACCTTCAAGGTATGTTCTCTGTCTAAAAATTGTGTTGCAAAATCCTGAACAGATTTAATAGAACTCAGAACAATGCCATATAAAGACTGATTTGATGACTTGATGGTGTTTAGCATGGAAAAGCCTGGGGGAGAGATAGTCGAGGGCTCAGAAATGATAGTTGACTTTCCCATATATGAAAAGATATTATTTAAGAGGATTATTAAATTTACCTTGCTCGTAATTAGAAGCAGAACATAGAGCAATCAGTGTTAATTGAATAGAGGTCAATTTTGCCTAGATTTATGGAAAAAATTGTCTGACACAGCTACCCAAAGGAGAAATGAGCTGCCTTGGGGAATAAAGGTTGCCACAGTCTGATACTTTTTAAAATGGAAACTGGATGACCAGTTCTCCAAGATATTACAATAAAAGTGACTCTCATTAAGACACACCTTATTCCAGATGCCTGTTGAGGTGATTCTAACTTTGAGGACTCTGTTCCTATAAAACAGTGATGATTTAGAACATACTCTATGCCATTTTTTTAACCCTTTGGCATTTCAGAAGCAGAAAGGAACTACAGAAGATAGATTTATATTTTTGTCTCCTTCTTAAGCTGTTCTGGCCCAACCCACAAACTCTAAAAAGAAGTAATAGTCACCTGCTACTCAGCCTTCTGACCATACACCTCTGTGCAATTAACTGGATTGTTCTTCAGGTAAAAGATGCCACTGGACCCTTACTTGAAACCTTTTTGGCAGGAGAGGAGCTGCCAGAGCTCATATTCTGATACATGGTAATAGAGGGTTCATGGCCACCTCCATACCATGATGAAGCTCTCCTGGATAAGACAGAGAGAGCTAGTGGGGGCAGCTGGGTTCCTCAGTAGACTGAGAGCCAGGTCAGAGACAGGAGGTCCTAGGTTCAAATCTGACCTCACATACTCTGGGCAAGCAAGCCACTTAACCCCCATTATCTAGCCCTTACCTCTCTTCTGAGTTGGAAACAATACATAGTACTGATTCTAAGGCAGAAGGTAAGGTTTTTTTTTTAAAAAAGGCAGAGAGCTAGTTATGATTAATCTTGCTCATATCATTTTGTTTTCATTGATGAGATTTTAAGCAAATTGCTTCAACTCTCTGTGTTAGTCAATAGTTGCTGCTGCAAAATTTGTTGGAAAAATAATTCAACTCCTTATGACAATCAAGGGAAAGGGAATTGAATAAGCATTTATATACAGCATACTATGTGCCGGATACTTTGCTAAGCATTTTTTACAAATATTATCTCATTTGATCCTTATAACAACCCTGTGAGGTGGGTGCTAATAATATCCTCATTTTATAATTGAGGAAACTGAGGCAAAAAAAATTAAGTGACCTTCCCAGGGTCACTTAAATAGTGTCTGAGGCCAGATTTGAACTCAGGTGCTCCTTACTACCTAACTGCCTATCGCTTTTATGTAAAAATATGTGATTTCATATAGGGGTATAGAGACTGGATCTGCAATTTTATTGGTATGGAGAACTTCTAAATAATAAAACTCCCTCTACCAATTTAGATCACCATTTCCTCTGAAATTTATAATCTTAAAGTGTGACCTCAGTACTAAGAAGTCACTCATGGCACAGAGCTACTGTGTGTCAATGGTAGAGCATGAAAAAGAAATTTAGATGAAATGTAAAGCAGGAACATGATATGAAGGATCAGCTGCCAAGGTCTTCCCCACCCAAAGGGCAACTGATTCCCTTGTATCATGCTCCTGCTTTACATCTCATCTAAATTTCTTTTTTTTAAGGCTTTAAATAATTTTTCTTCTGGAATACTCATTGAGGAGTGAAAAACAACTGTTATTTTATATCCAATATTGTCTGCTGGAAGTGCCATCAACTACTTAAAAATCAAACCTTTATTTATAACATATATTTTATCGAGGTTATTGAAACCATCATACATCTAGAACTATTTCTCACAATTTAATTCCAGCTCCCTAATCTAACTGCCAAACATTCAAAGTAAAAAATAATAGTAGTAGGTGAGCAATAGGTGAAACATGTTTAATTATCACAAGCAATAATATACTTACATTTTTAAAAAAGGATGCAAGTTAATTGATTCTTCCATTTCGTTCTATGTCCAGATTTCAGTTCATTTTTATTCTTTTATGTTTTTATAATATGGCTATAGATTATGATTTAATCTCCTTAAATGGGATAGTATTTCACAGAAAATGGACATCCTCATGGATCCCAGAACTACTTACCAAGATGAAAGACCCTGTTAATAAAACAGTATTAAATTACTCTGCAGTGGTAATTACTCTGCTTCAGCCCACAGTAGTGAATGGCAATAAAGGAAGATCTCTTTCCTATGTAGACATTAGGAACTATTTTGAATATTGGGGCTGCTGATTTGATTTAAGTTTTGGCTGTGGTTTGAACCATTCCTAATTAGGATGACTAAATCTTGATCAAAAAGAGGTTGGAAAGGGTGAGGGAAGAAATAAAGCAGGTCTTGATCAAACAGGAAGATAATTCAAAGGTCTTTATTTTATCCATGGAAATGACTGCCAATGGAGATACATAAAAGCAGATTTAATCAAGTTGGTATAATCTAATATATAGGTACTAACTCCAGCTGCATAATTTAAGAAAGTTTTCTGTGATTAAGGAGTTGACTGCCTAATGAAAACTACCAATGTTAATAAGAACTAACGTGGACCACAAAGGGAACTTAAAAAATTTTTGCATGAATACTTTGGCTGTTCATATTAATCAAACAATTTCTAGTGTTATAAACATAGCCTAGGAAATGTAAATGTAATGAATAATAAGATAGTAGGAGGTGTCTAAGGTGCTGATCTGTAGATGTATATTCAAAAATATTTGGATTTTTGAGAAAATACAGAAAAACCATCTGGGTAAGGGACTGGATTTTTCCACTCAGAGGTTCCTGTATCCTATAAAATAAACACACTTGAAGAGAGGAAGAGTTCCAAAAAACAAGGAGGGAGAGAAGGAAAAGGAGAGAAGGTGATTCCATTGCTTCAGTGGAATAATCTAGAACACATCATTGTTCTAGGATAGTGCTTATCAAGGTTTTACATGTAGAAATTACCCAGAAAGCTCCATCATGGGACCAAAGGGAAAAGATAGTAATGAGTCAGTGATAAACAGACTCTGTCCAAAACAGTAGATCCATAATCTGACTCAGTACACAATAAAGGACTACTTTTGACAAAAAGATAACCACTGTGGGATAAGGCTACTGGGGACAAATTTTTACCTCCATCAGTTATGTCTGATGTCAAAAAATAACAGTTGTTTTAAACTGTTTGCAAGCAGTTTATGACTGATTTATCCCTTGCCCTTTATCCCTTAAGCATTGATAATGGTTGGGGTTGCCATTGCTCCTGAAAAATAATACATTGAAATAGCAAATATATACAGTAATGACAAAATGGTGATACCATTGGGGCAAAATAGCTGTTTTCTTTCTAGTCAAGTCCCTCCCTTTTGTTTTGCTGAATAAACCCAAAGATAGCTCAGGGGAGGAAATGTTCTCCCTGTGATTAATCAGTCAATGTTGACCATTTTATTTTTAGAAAAGAAAGAAATAGACAATGCAAGAGTGTCCTTCACTTCTCTGCCTTACTGAACCACATTAAGGAACTAAGAAAAGCTTGACATATACCAAGGCTGACACTTGTCAACAATGTGGAGTCTTTGTTGGGTTTTTTTTAATTACTCCCAAAACCTGTGATGTACTAAATTCTCATTAAAAATGAATGAGAATGGTATGACTCTCACCTGTGAAAATTTAAAAAAAAAATTTAAGGCATTGTTTAGTAAGGAAAATTTTTAGTCTTGCAAGTGATCTGTAAGTGTTAAGAAGTCTGGGGGAACCAGCTGAAAAAGTGAGAGTGTGTAGAGCTGTGAGAAAAAAATCACATTTCTGGAAGTATGGGAGGAAGGAGAAAATATCAAGTTTTCTAATCCTTCTATTTCACCCTCAATCTATTACTAGGGCTCACAGATGAAAACCTATTCCTATAGTCAAAATAAAATCAGTAACATTTCCTTCATGTCAAACATATGAAAACAAATTTCCATTTTTAAGGTAGAATTTCATAGCATTTTCTCGATGAGGGGAAATACGTTTTAATATTTGAATCGGTTCACAACAGTATCCTTTGCCAAGTTCCCAAGTAATGAGATTTCTTCTTTAAAATTATTGTTTTCCATAAAAATTTTCAAACTTTCCATCTTCTGTTCACAACTATCATTTTTTAAATAAAAAGATCTCTACTAATAGTGCTTTAACCACTGAGAAAATTAACTATGTCACTTCCAAGAAAATAATCAAAATGTTTCAAGGCAAAAGGAAATTGGGAAAAGATAAATTCATCACTGAAAGAGTTTCTAGCTTCAGGAAGCAGTTCTCCCAATCAATGACTTGGATCCTGTTAGTGAATTCTTTTACTCTAAATGCTTCAAATATAGTTGAAGCCCTCTTGAAATCCTCTTCAGAGGTGCTTCACTACTATACCTGAACCAGGCAACATCTAATAAGATAGAAATTTCAAGAGCCACTTGAAAAGCTTTCCTTTTGAAGGTAACGGCTACTATATTTCCTTATATGTCTCCTTCAAAAAGAGAATGCATCATCAGAGATGGATATCAATGTTCCAGAAGCCATTGTCAAAAGATTCAATTTTCTGTATGTCTAGATGATAAAAGAAGCAACACATGAGTATTTATTAAAAATCATGGGAATGATAGCTAGCCTGTTTTAAAGTTTGCAAAGAGAGTTACAAATACTATCCCATTTTAAGCTCTCAACCATCCTAGGAGGAAGGTGCTATTATTATCTCCATTTTACTGAGGAGGAAACCAAGACAGTGATTAAGTGACTTACTCAGATTCTCACAGTTTATTAGGGTCTAAGGCTAAATTCAAACTCAGCTCTTCCTGATTATGGGTCCAGTACTCCCTCTATTATAGCACCTACCTGCCTCTAATAGACTTAAATGTCATTAAAAAAAATAAGACAAATCAACATTTTGAAAAAAGTGGTTGAAGAATGCCATCAAAGAAGAGGCCCATTTCAAACTGACTTAAAGTAAATTTTTAAACATGCCAAAATGAATTTATTTGTATAACAAATATGTATTATGGGTGGAATACAATGAAGTATGAGGCATGACCCTTATGAAGTTTATAAATTAGTTGCAGAAGCAAGACATTATACTTGGAGTGAGTTTGGACAAAAAGCTCCTAGGAATTAATGGGGAGGAATGCTTTGGCTTTTTGTTGTTGTTCAGTAGTTTCAGTCCTATCCAACTCTTTGTGACCCCATTTGGGGTTTTCTTGGCAAAGATACTGAAGTGGTTTGTCATTTCCTTCTCCAGCTTATTTGGCATATGAGGAAACTGAGGCAAACTCGGTTAAATGACTTACCCTGAGTCATACAGTTAGTAAATGTCTGAAACCAAATTTGAACTTAGGAAAAGGTGTCTTTTTGTCTACAGGCCTGGTGCTTTATCTTCAGAGCTACCTAGGTGCCCCCTTCTAATAATAACTTCCCTTAATTGAGAACTTTGCCAGTATAAAACCCTTTCACATGCAGTGAGTATCTCAATCGAATCACTCTCACTTCATTTAAAATGATTCTTTTAGGGGCAGCTAGATTGCGTGGTGGATAGAGCACTATGCCTGGAGGAAGGGGAACTTGAGTTCAAATCTGGCCTCAAACACTTCCTAGCTGTGTGTTTTGGGGCAAGTCGCTCAACCTCCTTTGCCTAGCCCTTGCCACTCTCCTGTCTTAGAAATGATACTAAGACAGAAATCAAAGGTTTTAAATAAGTAAATAATAAAATGATTTCTAAATGAGATGAGTCTAGGTAAAGACTTAAGACTGTCTGACTGTTTTGATCAATGAGAGTGACTTTGTAGTAAGTGTGTTCAGATTAGCAGAGGAAATTTGGTCATGTCCTAGCGGGTCATCTATAAAATACCAAATAGAATTCAGACTCAAGAAACTGGAGTATGAACCAAGAGAAAGACTTCCAACACAGTCTCAGGGAATTTCCAAGTCTCTTTCCTCTCCTCTCATTTTTCCTACACGTAGTCTCTAAAGGCCAACCATCTCTGTTATTTGTTCTAATGTACAACTCATGAAAACTCAACTTTAAAGGTTGGTGTAACAGAAAGCCCACAACCTGGTGCCACAAGGTAAAGGACTATGGAGATATATATTTCACTGTCCCTTTATCACTGCTCACTTTCAAGCTGTAACTATCTGGTGAATACAAGCCAAGAAATACAAACTACCTGGTGAATACCATACTGGCAACAAAGTGAACTGGATATTGTTATAGTCCCAAAACTCCTGTGGAAACACCAATGCTTAGAACAGTGCCTGACACATAGTAGGTGCTTAATAAAGGTATATTGACTGACTCAACATCCCCAAAAGGTATATTTCCTATACAAAATAAAAAAGTAAGTGCATACAAGAGATCAGAGTAGTAAAAGAGATTTGAGAAAGGATGAATTATTCCACAATAACTAGTAAGTATCAGAACCAAAACTTAAACCAAGGTCTCTGACTCTAAGTCTAGTGCTCTTTTCCACATTCTTAGATAGAACTCTTAGACTTAAAACATTTAAATATAATGTAATTCAATTATTTAAGATAGCAAACTATATCATGTGATTAAGTATCATAAGCATTAAAAATAAGTACTTTCTGGTGAGAGGGAGGAGTGTGAAGAACACAATATGATGGCAACATGCATACCATCACAACCTCTGTTTTATCTTATTGGGAAATTTTGGGATGCAATGGAAACAAAAATGAAAATAAGTTAAACAAAACTTATGTAGACCGTCTAGTTGGCAGATGAAAAGTAAGGGATATAAAATGTTGATAAGATCACAAGATCATGATTTAAAGGTGGAAGGGCATTCAGAGATCATCTGGTCCAACCCTTCACTCTTCTGATTGTGAAACAGGTACAGAATGGTTAACTGATTGGCATAAAGTTCTATAGGTCATATGCGGCAGAGGCAAGAGAGATGTAGGGGCTAGAACACAGGACAAAGTAAGAAGACTTGGGTTGAGCCATGGCTCTGGGTTTTACTGTGAAACAAAGCTAGTTACAATCACTCTGACCCTTGGTTTCCCCATATATTCAATGGTAAAGATAATACTTGTACTATCTATCACATAAGATTGTTTTTTTTTAAATGACATTCAATATGAGCTGTTATTGTGTGTACACACACACACACACACACACACACACACACCCTCACCATAGTTTGTGGAGAAGTTTAAAAAACAATCATCTTTTTTTCCCCAAAGAACTGTAATTAGCTCATCCTATGTTTTCCAAAATCACAATGATGCTGCACCTTATGAAAATGAACATCAAGTGCCTATAGAAATATAGTATACATGTGACCAAATTAGAGTTTCAATTTTAATTAAATTTCTTCTCTTCCCAAAGTGTAGTCTTTTATATAGTACATGCACACGTACACACACACACACACACACACACACACACATATCCCTCATTATGATACTATTTGTAAGATCCATGCTGTGAGACCACCTTATAGGTAAGACAAACTGATAATGAGGTCCTTTTGGTATTTTCATAAGTAAATCCTTTTGGATGGAGTCCAAGATGAACCAGTCTAATAGAGAATTCTGCTCCACTGTGAAATGTTCCAGGTTAACAGTGAGGTTCCAGTATATGCACACACACAAAAAAAAAACACACACACGTATGCACGCATTTCAAACAAAAATGATCTGAAGTAACAAATATTTTTCAATTTTGAAAGCCTAAGGAAATAACAGGCAAGCTACCCTAAACCAGATGGTTAACTAATGGATTCAGCAGTTGTCCTGTAAGGATATTAAATTCAAATATCAAAAGCTGTAATATCCTGAGCTCTGTGACTTGAATATAAATTTTTTTCAAAAGAAGGAAAAAGAGCCAACACTACTATAAATTCCAAACTAGCCTGGAGTTTCACATACACAGGGAACGATGAAATAACCAAGTGGTACTCAGGAAGTGATACAACCTGAAAGTTCTAGACATTTGAATTTTCCCAATCTATAGTAAATCAGAGCTCCTACTCTAGGCAGCTGTCTTCTATTACCAAAGATTAATGTACAAACACATCCTACCCATGATGCTCTTAAAAGTGTGGAACACCAAAACATCGCTATCATTCACATTTACGTTCTCTTCCACTTTTAAGTTCCAACTAAGCTTAATCTAAAGATCTTAGAACTGGAAGAGACATCAGAGGATATCTAATCTAACACCCTCATTTTGCATATGAGGAAACTGAGGTCCAGGGAGGATAAATAATTGCTGAAAATTCCATGCAGCTGATTAGCATCAGATTCATAATTTGAATACAAGTCCTCAGACTTCAGAGGGCTATTCTTTTCATAGAATCTGGCTGCCTCTCATTTGCAACTCCAGACCTAAACTATTACAGCTGCAAGGAATTTATTTTTTCTCAACTGTACTATTTGAGCCTTTGAAGGATTTTCTTTCTTGTCAAAGGTACCAATCATAAGATCAGATTGGTTCATTAATGTTGAAAGATTAATGCTTCTACCACAAATTTCTAGTTTATACAGAATCTAAAGAAGTGGAAAACTAATGAAATTAGATTTTTTTCTTGCATTGGATTGTTATTTTATTTATGAGGTAAATATCAAGCAAATTACTTGACACCAGAAATTCATTATTTTAGCAGCAACTTCTGGGCTGTGTTACAGAATCTTAAGAATGTACGCTCCTTAGAGTCAGGAACCATTTTGTTTTTTGTTTTTGTAACACCAGTGCCATGAAAAAAAAACATGATATGTAATAGGTATTTGATAAAGTTTGATGATTTCATGTGAATCAAGTAATTTTATATTCCCTTCATTCATGGTACCAGAAGATGAAAATTAATTCAAAGTCACTAAACAATCTGAAAATACATTCTAAAGGATAAAAGCCACACCACTGCTGGGATTGTACCCCAAAGAGATCATAGATAAACAGACTTGCACAAAAATATTTATAGCTGCGCTCTTTGTGGTGCCAAAAAACTGGAAAGCAAGGGTATGCCCTTCAATTAGGGAATGGCTGAACAAATTGTGGTATATGTTGGTGATGGAATACTATTGTGCTCAAAGGATAGAGGCAACTATGTTCGGAGAGCTTTAAGCTTTAAAGATTCTACAGAGCTGGAAGGACTGGTGACAGTCCTGAGTCATCTTTTTTTTTAATAAATCTTTTTTTCAGATTACAAATTAATACAATTTCTTTTTTTTTTTTAATTTTAAACCCTTAACTTCTGTGTATTTTTTTTTTTTTTTTTTTTTTTTTTGGGTAGGCAATGGGGGTCAAGTGACTTGCCCAGGGTCACACAGCTGGGAAGTGTCTGAGGCCGGATTTGAACCTAGGACCTCCCATCTCTAGGCCTGGCTCTCAATCCACTGAGGTACCCAGCTGCCCCCAATACAATTTCTTAATATTGGTTTTCTGATATTTTGCAACCCATGTTCTGTCTCCCCCTTCCGCCCCTGACTCCTCCCTAAGAAGGCAGGTAATATTTTTTAATTTTAATTTTTAAATATTTTTCCATGTTTACAGGATTCATTTTCTTTCCCTCTCCCCTCCCAGAGACGACAAGCAATTCCACTGAGTTGCACAAATGTTATCACTTGATACCTATTTTAATATTATTCATTTTGCTGTAGAGCAATTTTTTAAAGCCTAAACCCCAAATCACATACCCATATATACATGTGATAAGTGATGTCATATGTTTTACTTTTGCATTTCTACTCCCATAGCTTTTTCTCTCAAAGTGGTTAGCATTCTTTCCCATAAGTCAGTGGTTCCCAAATTTTTTTTTGGCCTACTGCCACCTTTCCAGAAAAAATATTACTTAACTCCATGGAAATTAATTTTTTTAATTTTTTTAATTTTTTAAAATTTTAATAGTAATTAATAGGAAAGATAAATGCACCTGTGGCCATCACTGCTTCCCTAGAACCAGGGGGCGGTAGTGCCCACTTTGGGAATCACTGCCATAAGTCCTTCAGGAGTGTCCTGACTTGTTGCATTGCTACTAGTTACATTGAACTGTTCCACAATGTTTTACTTTCTGTGTACAATGTTCTCCTGGTTCTGCCCATTTTACTCTGCATCAGTTCACTGAGATTCTCCCAGTTCATCTAGAAATTCTCCATATCATCATTCCTTATAGCACAATAGTATTCCATCACCATCATGTGCCACAATTTGTTCAGCCATTATCCAGTTGAGAAACAACCCTTCATTTTCCAATCTTTTGCCACCACAAAGAATGCATCTATGAATTTTTGTACAAGTATTTTCCTTATCATCGTTTTGGGGTACAAACCTCATAGTAGTATTGCTGGATCACAGGGTATGCATTCTTTTAAAGCCCTTTGCACATAATTCCATATGAAGACAGGTAATATTATATAAATTGTACACATATCACATAGTACTTATTTATTTCTATGCCCATCATGTTGTGAAAGAAGGCACATATTGCTGACATTGGAGAAAAATTTAGGAAGGAAATAAAGGAAAGAATATGTTTCAATTTGTATTTGGATTCAGTTCATTCCATGGTTATGGTGGTAGATATCCTTTTTTTGTCAAGATTCTCTTTGAGTTAATGAATCCTTACCTTATTGATAATAGTTAAGTCATTCAAAGCTGATCATCATACATTATTGTTGTTACTGTAAATAATGTTCTCTGTTCTTTTCACTTCCCATGGCTTTATGTATTTCCTCTTTTTTGTGCTCATCTTGTTAGTCATTTTATGACACAATAGTATTGCATTATAAGCATGTACCACAATTTGCTTCTCTGAGTCTTCTGTTTGAGGATCAGCCTAAGTTCAGAAAAGCTCATCACCAATATGGCAGCAGAAGGATAAATTTTTTGGCTACAGCAACTTTCAAAGACCATCTATAAAGCTGAAGTAAGTTTTCAGTCTGTACCACGATATATCACATGTCACTGAAATATAGGAGCTCCAACTTAACAAGGCTATCCAACTAAAAGACCATGCAGTATACATGAGAAGGCTATATGATAAGGTATTGCAGCAAGTTCAAATCCTAAATTTGATACTTAGTACCAGTGTGATAATGGGCAAGTCATTTAGTCATTCTCATGGATAAAAGAGGGAATTGAATAACAGGGCTCCTAAGTTCCCTTCAAACTCTAAATTTATAATCCTATGAAGTACTGTACAGTGTTTTCTATCAAGTTAGCGTACCTTCTTTCCATATATATATATATATATATATATATATATATATATATATATATATATATATACTTGTGATTTCCCTAGTGGAGGAAACTTCTGGTGAGAAAACTCTCCTTATCACTGCATTAAGTCTGGAAAGGATAGCCACAGTGTTGAGGACTTTAAATGTCAAATCATGAACTGTGACTTTTTTTCTAAAAGATTTTTGAGTAAGGGAGTGACATGACTAGAACTGCGCTTTGTTAGTATCCCTTTGGCAGCTGGGCAGATGATGGATTTAAAGGGAGATATTTCAGAACAGGAACCCTAAAGGGAGGCCACTATAATAGTCCTGCCAAAAGGCACCTCATTTTGGTTAGTGGCCACCAAGTGGAAAGAGATGGTGATAAGTAGGAGAGAGAATGTGGATGTGGAAGTAATAATACTCAGTGATGGACCAGATATGTGAATTGAGGGAAGAGTTAGGAGCTAAAGATGATTCCTGTGTTGTAAACCACTACAGAAGTTAGCTTTTTCAGTTTCATTTCAGAGAATTGGAAGTATCTAAGACCCAAGTATGGTCACTCCTGCCATAATTAAATAGTGGAAGTTTTATATGAACCAACATTGGGGGCAGGTAGGTGGCTCAAGAGATAAAGAAGCAGATCTGGAGATGGGGAGGTCTTGAGCTCAAATCTGGCCTTGGACACTTCCTAATTTCCTAACAGGCCCTAAACAAGTCATTTAACCTCTACTGCCTAGTCCTTACCACTCTTCTGCCTTAGAACCAAAATTTAGCATGATTATAAGACAAAAGGTAAAAGGTTGTGTGTGTGTGTATGTGTGTGTGTGTGTACATACACACACCTATATAAATTGATATTTATTTTTATTTGCAATAACAATACATATTATCTATAATTAGAATAATAATACACTCTTTTAGCATTTACATAAAAAGTCATACAACATTCATGAATATTATTAGTTACTGTGCAAGGCACTGGAGATGCAAAACCAAAATTGAAATAGATCCTAACTCCAAGAAGCTTATTTTCTAAAGACTCTATAATAAAACTACAAGTGGTTACTAAAGAATAAATTTCTGATATCTAGTTGTAGAAAATATATCTTGAAATTCTTAATATTCTGGATATACTTATTTCATATTTTCAGATGGCCAATGCCAGGTATTGAAGTATTAACCAGAGTGAAGATCAATTACTTAGTCCAGGGAATTGGGACTATAGAGATGTCTAGGTGTGATCATTCAGACCCCATACTTCCCCATTAATTAGCTAAGTCATTTTGACAATATTAAATTTCCCGAATTATCTGTATAGCTGTGTCTTTGGAGACAGACGTGGCCAAAGATTATAGCATCTTTAGTTCTTTTGCATTTTGTCAATCATTTCTGGGTACTAGGAGATGGGGGTGGAGGGTGGGGTGGAGAGAGCCCTTTCTCCAAGCTCAGCTGGCAGCTCAAACAGCTCAGCTGCTGAGAGGCATTTCTACTTCTATTTCCATGGAAACAGCTGGAAAGATGGCTTAGTGAACTCAGGATCAGGTGTGAAGCATCTCAGTTTTCTATATGGCAAGTTCAATCTCTGATGGACAAAATGAGGGTCATGCAGTTACTTAAAAACGAATATCCTACATTCTGTTCAAGCTCCAATAGCAGGTTTTATAAGACTAAGTTATTGTGTAGGTGGCCTAAATCCTCCAGCTCCCTATGGGATCACAGTTGTCCAGATGGCTATTACTATCCACCCCAGAAGCAGCTGCTCCAGAATGGATAAACTGTAGCCCTGTGACTAAGAAATAAATTACTATTTTTGTTACTGTGATTGTAATATCTTAACTTAAATAATACCAGTTTTCCAAGGAAATCAATACCACTCCACTCCTATTATTCACGACTTTGCTTTCTGTATCTGATAAAATTATTTACACTGGCATTTATTATTTTCCTCCCACAACAATCAATTTACATTAATTTTTTCACTTTAAAACCCTTTGTGAATGATAATAAAAAAATTTCCCCAGTCTTCAAGCAAGTCCCAGGGATCAAGCAGAGAAACTGTAGGGATTCGTTAAGGATGCAAGAGGTTTAGTAACTGATGTCTTCAACTAGCCAACTCACTTCTTAAAAGTCAGCTATGTATGTGTTAGGCAATATGCAAGAGCCTATGGAGAAACACCAAAAAAATTGTACAATCCAATGGGAAAAGTATGCTTAATATCACACATTGTCAGTAGGTAATGCCAACTAATAAGCCAATAAACATTCATTAAAGGCCCTACTATGTGCCAAGCACTGGCGACACAAAGAAAGACAAAAAACCAAAATTTTGCTCTCAAAGAATATACTGCCTAATGGGGGATAAAATACGCAAACATCTATGTACAAATAAGAACTGTACAAGAGGAATTGGAGATAATCACAGAAGGAAGCATTAGCATCAAGGGAGATTGAAAACGGCTTCTTGCCAAAGATGGGATTTTATCTGAGTTGATCAGCCATGAGCTTTTCAGGCAACTTTCCTTCCCCTGGTTGGAGAACAAAGGGGAGAAATCCCCTTCTCCCACTCTTAGCATCAAGGAAAATATCAAAGAGCAAGTCCCCAAAAACTGACAACCGCAGTGTGTGTCCAGCTTCCTTTAATAAGCCAACTTTCTAATCTACCTGGCAATTTAAATGTATCTTCACTCAAAAGCATTTATTAAACATCTACTATAATAACTAGCATTTATAAAATGCTTAAAGGCTTGCAATGTGCTTTACAAATATTCTCTCATTTTATACTCACAACATCCCTGGAAGGTATGATATGATATGGCAAATAACAAGTATGATTAAATATCTACTATGTCAGAGCACTGTGCCAAGTGCTAGAGATACATCTAATAAGAAAGAGAAAAACAGTTCCTCTCCCCAAAGAGCTTACAGTCTAATGGGGAAAGACAATACGCACACACAAACAAACAATTAAAAGGTGGGGCAGAATGAAGATGAGAGAGTCTAATTAGGAGACATGGACTTGAACATAGTTGGTGTTTATTTAAATAGAAAGATGAGGTCATATGGGAGAAATATTTTGGAGTTGGAATCAACAAAGTTTCACAACCGATTAAAGGTGGGGATCCAGAGAGAGAGAAGAGTCGAGGATAACTGAAGTTTTGAACATAGGTAACTGAACGAATAGTAATACTCTTGGCAAAAAATAGAAAAGTTAGGAAAAAGGGAAAACCTATGGAGGGAAATAGCAAGTATTTTGGACTTGTCGAATCTGATGTGTCTATTGAGGTACCAGGTAGAGATGACCAGGCATGGTGGGAGGTTTAGAAGAGACTTGTGCTGAATAATTCAACTTAGGAGTCCTCATCTGAGAGGATAACTAAACTGAAAGAATCACTGCAAGAATGCATACATATAAAAGAGCTTGGGACAGAGCCTTGGAATACATGCTTGGTAGTAGGACAGAATGATGAGTAGGAAGGAAGAAAAGGAGCAGGCAGAGGGGTGGAACAAGGACCAAAAGAGAAGAGTATCATGAAAACTCAAGAAGAGAATATCTAGTCCACAGGGACCAGACTTTCAGAGAAGTCAAGAAGGATCAAGGCTGCTTGGGAAAGGATCACTAGATTCATCAATTAAGGGATGACTGATAATCTAGGAGAGAACCGTTTCAGTTGATTGGTGTGGTTAGAAGCTTAAAGGAGTAGTGAAGTGAGTGGGAAACAAGTAAATGGAGGTAATTGATATAGATCTTTTTTTAAAAACCCTTACCTTTCATCTTAGAACCAATACTGTGTATTGATTCCAAGGCAAAAGGGCAGTAAGGCTAGGCAAAGAAGTTAAGTGACTTGCCCAGGACCACATAGCTAGGAAGTATCTGCAACTAGATTTGAACCCAGAACCTCTCATCTCTGGGCCTGTCTTTCAATCCACTGAGCCTCCTAGATCTCTATATTGTTCATGTTTCACTACAAAGGAAGAAAAGAGATGAAGAATGTTAGTATGAAAGTATAGTAAGAATCATAGATTTAGAATTGAGACAGTAGAGTTCCATCCTCTTCATTTTATAGATGAAAAACCTGTAGATTAGACTTCTCCAAGGTAGTCATTGGAAATGGAATGAAAGCCCTTATTCTCTGTTGTTTTGTTAAGTTGTATCTGATTCTTCACAACCCCATTGACCATAGCTTGACAAAGATACTTAGAATGGTTAGCCATTTCCTTCTCCAGTTGATCCAGTGGATCTTTTTTCTGTCTATTGGAAGTCAAGTGACTTGCCCAAGGTCACATAGCTAGGAAGTTTCAATGGATTTGAACTCAGGTCTTCCTGACTCCAGGCCCAGTGCTCTTAACCAATGAATCACAACTGCCTCTGGATCTGATTCCAAACTGTCAGATATGTAAGAATTGGGAAATATACACAGGCTATTCTGGTAAATCAGCAGCTGGACAGCGTCTCTCCTTACAACAGGCCAGTAAGGTGGGCACTAAGATTCTCAACTGACAATTAGGATCAGACAACTAAATCCTTGACGTTAAATAATCTCAGTGCCTTCTTGGTGACATTGATTGTACTGTTCTGACTGTGATTGTATAGATGGTTTTGAAAGCTTTGAGATTAGTCACAGGCAGGAGTTGATATCTGCCTATGAAAACTGACTCAATCAGAGTACCAGTCTAACTGACAAGCCACTCAGTGAGATTCTTCTCCCAGCAGGAGTAACAAGCCAGTAGACAGATCTTGAATATTCAGGTAAACTACTTTAATTAACTTTAACTGGGATAACTCAAGGATGGTAAAGGACTGAGGGAAGTTGAGTTAGGAAAAGGGTTGAGGATAAACTGAACTAATTGAACTAAACTAGTTGGTAAGCCTTCTGACCTTCCCCAGAGGGGAAGCCTCAAACAGAATCTTGACACAGTTGTTTGCTTGGTAACCTAAGCCAAACTTTAAGTGAGAAATGACAGACTTGAACTTGGCTGGTTACCGATGACGATTGATCTTCAGTGATGGTTTCTTGATGTTATTGAAGAAATGATTTGATGATGGTAAATAATACTTGATAGCAGACTATGAGACTATCAGATCTGAGCTACTGACCCTAGAAAGGACCAGCTAATGCAAGCTTATGGTGCAGTTCCTAGGTTTGACTGGAGAGATTTCCTACCATCCTATCCACCCACCAATCACTCAATACTGAGTCCCTTGGCTTAGGGTTGATCTCCTATTATAGGGGTTGCTCCAAAGGTCTTTTCCAGTCTCATGCCAGCTCATGCCAGCTCTGGGAATTCCAAAATCTGAATTATCAACTGGCAACTGCAAGTTTTTATTTTTGTTTTTTTAAAGGATGATGGCCATGTTTGTAGGCAGTAGAGAAATAGAAAATGAAGAGATATCTCAAATTAGAGTTAAAAAGTATAATCATAGAGCCAAGCTCCCAGAAGAGACAAAAGAGTGTTGAATCAAGGAGAAAAGCAGAGTGACTGGCCTCAGGAGGAAAGAATAGGAAATGATGTCTAAGAGATTTGAGATATAGATTTGGAGGAAAGAGGAAGCACAATAAATGACCTCTAATATAAAGTCATCAGCTAAGAGGAATAATCCTCTTTGCCAAGTAACCCCATCCTCCAGTAATCTGAATCATGAATCAGAAGTTCAGCATGAAACTAACACAAGTCACACTGAGAATTTCCAGGATTATTAGACTTGGAGATAGAAAAAATACAATGGAAAAAAATGCTGACTGGAGGAAGATGATCTGAATTTATATATATTTATATATGTGTGTATGCATAAACATATACTATGTATACTACATATAATATAAAATTAAACCATGTATACTATGTATACAAATATATATATATATATATATATATATATATATATATAAAATCTGAAGTCCTTGGGTAATTTGATTACCACTACTACTCCTCCTTCTTGACCTTCTGTGTCTAACCATTACAACCTACTTTCTCACCTTTTACTCCAGAGTGCCTGAGCCATGCTATTTAGAAAATCTTAACACCCAAGATTGCATATATTACATATTTATACTTCTTAACTCTGCTTAGGCCCTAAATATTACTTCAAATTTTGGTAGATCTGTGGTTGCTCTCTCTGATTCTACAGAATTCCGCCCACTTCAAACATTCTAAATCTGTATAGTTCTGATTTCTGTCCATACAACTTACACAGGGAATACAAGCAAGAAACTGGAAGCATTCCTCTACTTCTAATTGTATCAGAGGAGTTAAATTCTCTACAGCTTACAACCTGTGTGTCCTTGGGCAAGACATTTAACCTCTCTGTGCCTTAACCTCCTTTTTTATAAGACAAAGGAATCAATACCCTCTGAGGTTCCATCTCTAAAACTTACTCCATGATAATATTCCAAAATCTCAGTAGTATCGATGTAAAATCCAAACTATTATTTTGACTATGAGCAGATTACTACCTTCTTTTCTGTTCATCTTTGTCTCAAATAAAATTATTATTGTTTTTAAAAGTCTACTCTTTCATGCACAGCATTGACATTGAGAAATGACCAGAAGTCTACTGTTTTGTGACAGTCCTCTGGCATAAAGGAGTCCCTCCTGAAGGGATGGAGTGTGTTCCCCTATTGACCCTCACTTTCTATAACTGGGCTCACAGTGCCATACTGCCCCATTGTAGCTGTGGCTGTCAATAGGTCAAGTCCTTGTCTAAGAAAGGCCAAGGGGCCAGCTAGAGACCTGGGGAAAACAATCCCTTAATAAGTTTGGATGCTGAGATTAACATGTAAAACGATGGGAATCAGTTCAATGCAAAGTTTGATTGCAAGCAATGGGAAAGAGGAGGGAAGGGAGAAAGAGGAAAGGAGGACCCAACATACAAGTCAGGCATACACACTAGCATAGAGGGTGATTTACATGAGAGTGACCCTGTATTGGGGCAGGGGTGCAAACAGAGATATGGATCCACTCAGCAAGCACGGTGTGCTCCATTGAAAAGGTGTGCTCCCAAGCACCTTCTGAGAGTGGGGTTCTGATCCTCTGGTTTTGGGTGCCACCCCCAGCTGGCCAACTTGCATGTCAGGGTTCAAGGGAAAATATAATTTTGTCATTATTATTGAAGAAAACAAGGTATCATAGGAAAAATATTCTTTGGGACACACATCTATACTAACCTTCGAAAAATATTATTGTCGGCTTTTTTCCATGAGGATCTCTATAAGTTTACAACCACCCTTAAGGGGAGACCATTAGGCCAAATCTTATAACAATGGTTTCCATTCATACATTCTATAAGCTACAGCCTCCTTTAAAGGGAGTCTGTCATAGTGGTCTCAAGACCACCAAGTCAAATCTTTATTTATTTATTTAGAATGTTTTTCCATGGTTACATGATTCATGATTTTTCCAACCCCTCTTCCATCACCCCACCCAGAGCTGGCAAGCAATTGCACTGGGTTATACATGTATCATTGTACAAAACTTATTTCTGTGTTATTCATATGTGCAATGGAGTGATCTTTTTTTTTTTTAAACCCTTGTACTTCGGTGTATTGTCTCATAGGTGGAAGAGTGGTAAGGGTGGGCAATGGGGGTCAAGTGACTTGCCCAGGGTCACACAGCTGGGAAGTGGCTGAGGCCTGGTTTGAACCTAGGACCTCCTGTCTCTAGGCCTGACTCTCACTCCACTGAGCTACCCAGCTGCCCCCTGGAGTGACATCGAAACCCCGATCACATTCCCATCTCACTACGTGATGGAGCATATATTTTTCTTCTCCATTTCTACTCCCACAGTTCCTTCTCTGGATGTGGATAGCATTCTTTCTCATAAGTTCCTCAAGATTGTCCTGGGTCATTGAATTGCTGCTAGTAGAAAAGTCTATTCCATTCAATTGTGCCATAGTGTATCAGTCTCTGTGTACAATGTTCTCCTGGTTCTGCTCCATTCACTCTACATCAGTTCCTGGAGGTCTTTCCAGTTCACATGGAATTCCTCCAGTTCATCATTCCCTTCATCATCAGATACTACAATTTGTTTAGCCATTCCCCAATTGAAAGGCATTCCTTCATTTTCCACCACAAAGAGTGTGGCTATAAATATTTTTGTACAAGTATTTTTCCTTATTATCTCTTTGGGATACAAACCCAGCAGTGGGATAACTGGATGAAAGGGCAGGCATTCTTTCAAAGTCATTTGCACATAATTCCAAATTGCCCTCCAGAACGGTTGGATCAATTTACAACTCTACCAGCAATGCATTAACATCCCGATTTTGACACAACCCCTCCAACATATATCACTTTCCTTTGCTGCCATACTGGCCAATCTGCTAGGTGTGAGATAGTACCTCAGAGTTGTTTTTATTTGCATTTTTTCTAATCAAGAGGGATTTGGAATACTTTTTCATGTGCTTATTAATAGTTTTGATTTCTTCATTTGAAAACTGTCTATTCATATCCCTTGACCATTTGTCTATTGGGGAATGGCTTGATTTTTTTTTTGTAAATTTGACTTAATTCTTCATATATTTGGAAATTAAAACTTTGTCAGAGAGTTTTGTTAAAAGAAGTTTTTCCCTAGTTTTTTGCTTTCCTTCTAATTTTAGTTGCCTTGGTTCTATTTTAATTTTTTATAATCAATACCAAGACCAATATTATAACACCTACCTAAACCCACCTCTGTTTAGCAATCCTTCCACACATAACTCATTGATTTACATCAAATTCCTTGTGACACCTATTCTCCAAGCCTACTCTTGCCTAAAGCACCCAACTCAACCACTGACTACCCCATCCCTCAGGCTCAGCAAAAAACCTAACCTCCTAGTTTAATAAGAAGATCAGAGGCATCTAGCAAGAGTTTCTTCAATTCCTATATTCATTTTCATTGTGTTCACTGTCTTTATTTTTATAAACCATAGTTTTAAAAAAAAGAAAAAATAGAGGGAGGGGAGAGGGAAAGACAAAATACCAGCCTCTATGTTATAGCCTCAATTATTTTCATGAGGCAACATGTGGATATTTCAAACTATACTGCTTTTTACATAGATCGGCTGTCACTCAGAATTCACTTGCACCATTTTAAACTATAGTATAATTCATGATACACTGCTATTTTATGTGACATCTACTAGATAAATGTGATGAAAAAATAGACATTTTGTACCAATTTCTTAAATTATTATTATTATTATTAGAGAAGCACAAAGAGAAAATGTCACTTTTCCCACTTCATTTTAGTTTTCTATTGTGATTCTCTTAATGCGGTCAGAACTATGTTCAGAAAGCTAGTTCAATTACCTTAGTACTTACCATTAAATTGGAAATGATGGGCTTTCTAAAGAAATCATCTATTTTGTAGGACTGAAGAGTGTGGGCATATATAGAGCAAATCGCTATGTTGATTCCTAAATTTTCCACTTTTTAAGAACCGCTTTAAACAAAAAAGCCAAATAAAGATCTTTGATAATTAATAAATTTTAAAGGTTACTGTAATGACAATAATAAATAACTAGATCTCTTTAGTCACCAAACCAAAGTGCTTCTTTGCAAGCAGATTAGGTTTCATAACTTTGAATGTGTCTATGCGATAATTGTAAAAAACAAAACAAAACAAAAGATATAAGTGTCACTGCAAAGGATGATAGAAATTTTCTTCAATAATCTATCTAATTGGGGCAGCTGGGTAGCTCAGTGGATTGAGAGTCAGGCCTAGAGACAGGAGGTCCTAAGTTCAAATCTGGCCTCAGACACTTCCCAGCTGTGTGACCCTGGGCAAGTCACTTGACCCCCGTTGCCCACCCTTACCACTCTTCCACATAGGAGCCAATGCACAAAAGTTAAGGGTTTAAAAACATAATAATAATCTACCTAATTGGGGGTGGGTGCTGTGTAAATGGATTAGCTAGAGCCCATTCATAGTCAAAAATCTACCCATCCTAGGTTTAGAAATGATGTAATCCTCACCTCCCTTAATGGGGAGGGGAGATGAGTTACCCACACGTGACAATAAGTAACAAATCAAGAATAAGGGACTGCCCTTTGGGCAGTCCAAATCAGTGTAGAGACTGCCATTTGTCCATTTGAATTAGAGGTGGACCCACGGGAAGTGACTAAAGACACTATCTCTTTAAGTATGTTAGTTACGGTGCTGAAGGATCTCCTGAGACCACAGACAGCTTACACTCTGTATTGTCATGTGGGTAAGTTAGGCTGACTTCCTTGGCCTAGCTGGGCCGCTTCCAAATTCTGCCTATCTGGCTGTTGGGCCTTGTGGCTTACAGCTTCATTTATTTAGCCTTTTAACCCTCTCTCTCCGTCCAAGCCTTTGGCCTGGACTAGCCTCTCCCTTTCTCTTTATTCCTATACTTTGCCTTCCTGATTGTAAATAAACTCCTCAACCCGATGCTGACTTGGGTCTGATTTAATTACGGAATCAACCTGAATTGTTGATTCCTGGCGGCCACACTTTAAATATATATCTATAAATACCTAAATTTTCCCTCTTACAGTGCGCAGGGGGAAGTTAAGTGGCTAAGTGGATTGAAGGCCAGACCTAGAGATTGGTGGTTGTAGGTTCAAATCCACAGACACTTCCTAGTTATATGATCCCAGGCAAGTCACTTAACCCCCATTGCCTAGCTCTTACTATTATTCCTCTACCTTGGAACCAATACACAATATTGATTCTAAGGCGAAAGGTAAGTATCTTTAACAATAATAAGAATAATAATCTACCTAATTAAGATCTATAGCAAAAGGCCTGAGTGGGTGAGATAAGGATGAAGTGGAAATAAAAGCTGATGCCCATCAGGTGACAGAAAAATCCTATAGTAAGTATATTTTTCTTGTAAGAGAGAACTCAGGAGAAACTGAGGCATCTGAAATATTTGAGGAGATTTGGGGATGACAGAAAGAAGCAAGTAAAGAGGAAGGAGGTATTGCCAAGAAGTAGGTATTCTAGTAGAACCCAATAAGGATCAGGGTTTAAGGTATCATAGCCAAACACTAGAAATAAAATGAATGCCCTTTGTTTTGGGAAAGGCTAAACAAATTGCTGTATCTGGATGTGAAGGATTGTCATTGCACCATAAAAAATGAAGACTTTAAGGAATTCAGAGAACCTTGAGAAGATTCATATAAACTGATCAAGAGAAGAACCAGGAAAGGAGAAGTAGGAGAAAGATACGCATCATTCTTTGTTAGCAATGTGTTGTAGTCTATATATGGTCATCATTCACCTCTCTATTGCTGACCTATAACTAATTTTTCAGAGACTATGGTTTTCCATGACCTCACCAGAATAATACTGGTATTTAAAAAGATCAGCTTTTGTTTCAGGGAGAATCTTGGGGGTCATTAAGCATGTCTATTTGTCTCTGTGCCCCAACTCTCAACCCTCTCCAGTGCATACTCCACACAGCTTCCAAAGTTTATTTTCCTTAAATGCAGATTTAATGATTTCAAACACACACACACCTACTCTCTCTCTCTCTCTCTCTCTCTCTCTCTCTCTCTCTCTCTCTCTGTCTCTCAAAACCCCAATGGCTCTCAACTAACTCTATGAACAAATATTAAATTCCTTTGTCATTTAAAGCCCTTCATAACCTGGCCCCATACTACCTTTCCAGAATTATTACACAGTACTCTCCTTCACACACATTATGGTGTGGGAGGCCAATAAGAGAAACAGAGTCTTAAATAGATGAAAATCTGAGACTCTTCTTTTGACCTCTTTTATGATCCACACCTTTTCTTATTGAAAAACATTATAACTTCTAGGAAAACTTTAAGTTCGTAGTAAACCAGCACTTAATGAGGTAACAGCCTTTTTTCACTCATCAGAGTAAAGCTGCAGCTGCCTGGTATAGCCAAGGCTAAAACCTTAGCAGGGGCAATTCAACCCTGAAAAAAATATTCCCTGACTTGGCTTTCTGATAAGAACCTAGTCAAAATTAAGCCTTGGCCTTGTTCTATTCTGAAGCCAATGTTTTATGTTTTGATATGACATAATTTGTAACTTCTGTGAATCTGCGAAGTTTCGGAGGTGGGGGTTCTTTTGTGTGAAATAAGTCTTGAAATATATATAATAAACTCCATGCTCCTGGAGCCAGAGCTGGAACCATGAGCTGACGAAAAGATCTTCCATGTCCTTTACTTCCTTATCAACTAAACTGTCCTTATCAGATTAACTGAGATGATAGATAGATCTCGAGGTTATGGTTCAGTCAAATTGATCTTACTGTTCCTCAGAGATACTACCTCTTACTTTTGTACTGTTTCTGCCTTGTGCCTGGAATGAACTCTATTCAATTCTACCTCTGAATTCTTTAATCTTCATTTCTTATGGTACAATAATATTCCTCACACTCAGATACAACAATTTGTTCAGCTGTTCCCCAAATAATGGGTATCCAGTTCATTTTTAGGATTTTGCTATAATAACTATGCCTGTTGAATTCTAGTATACCACCTACCTTTCTCCAATCCCTCCTTCCTCTTTATTGGCCTCCACCTATCATTTCCTAATTTCCTCAAATATTTCAGATGCCTCAGTTTCTCCTGAGTCCCTGTTTTCCTTAAAATGCCAGCTGAAGCACCATCTTTTATATGAAGCCTTTCTTGTCTCCCCAGCTGTTAGTACTTTCCCTCCAAATTGCCTTGTCTCTATTTTGTACATATTTATAATGCACATATTGCCTGCTCCTTGAGGATAGGAACTGTTTCAATTTTGTCTTTGTATGTGCTTAGCACAATGCCTGGCATATTGAATGCATTTAACAAATGAGTGTTGGTTAATTAAAAAGTTAGAATTGTCCAAAAATGGAATAGAATTAATTATGAGTCCATACCCAGGCACTAGAGAAATTCGAATAGTGGCTAAACGTCCACTTACTGAGAATTTTGTTAAGAAGATTCATTCAACCAACAGTGTTGGACTAGATGACCTTACTACTTGGCCTCTCTACTCCTAGCCCCACTTTCCTATCTAACTTCCACACAGCTAACAAAATAATCCTCCTAAAGTTCACATTGAACTATGTCACTACCCAACTCGCAAACTTTAAGCAATTCTCCAATGCCATTTAGATAAAATGTCATCTTTAGCCTGGCATTTAAAGCATTCTATGATATGACTACCACCTACTTTTCAGCTCCCTCTCTCCCCTACTATAAAATGCAATCTTTAGTGTAGCATTTAAAACTTTCTACAATATGGCTACCACCTACTCCAACCTTATTTATATTGTTTCCTTTCTTCAAATCTACATTCCAATCCGAATGGATGACTAGCTGTTCCCCAAACTCAACATTCCATCTCTCATGTCCATGCTTTCACACAAGCTGTTTCTCTTGCCTAGGATGCACTCCCTTTTCTCCTCCATCTCTTAGAAGTCTTCTCTTCTTTCAAGATCACCTCCTTCATGAAGCTTTTCTTTACTCCAACATGTCCACTTGTTAGTATATTAATGTTTTCTCCCTCCTTCTTATATGCTCTTCTGCATACAGGTCATTACTCTTAGAATGTAAGCTCTTAAAGGGCAGAGATTGTTTTATTTTTGTCTTTATATCCTCAGAAGCTAGCACAATGCTTCACATATAATAAAACTTTTAATAAAGATGTGTCTAACTATAGAGCAATTCAAAGGCAGGAATATTACATTTTTATATCAAAGAAAGGAATTTAAAATAAAAGTTTTTAACAGGAATATAATAGCTTTATTAGGGTTCAACAACATCTTCTCGTTCTTGCCTTTGGCCACATTTGCATTAGCATTTTAGACTCAGAATGTGTCTTGGAGTTGGGAGTGGGAGCAGGTAAAAGGGAACTGACTTGACGAAAAGCAAGCTGATAATCAGGAACTTATTAGAATTGAAACAGACTTTCTAGTGCTATCATATAATCAGAGGATGAAGAACTATGGCTCACGGTTTTTGTAAACTAGAGAGCTAAAAATGGTTTTCATATTTGTAAGTTTTAAAATGTATAAACCATTCTTAGTTTGCTGTCCATACAAAGGCAGGCAAGGCTGTGGGCCATAATTTGCTAAACTCCTGAGATAGAAAAATGAGAAGGGTCATAATAGAGCAATGGAACAGAAGGAAATATGTGCCAAAAAAGACCAAATGCTTATGGGTGTCCAAATTAACTACCTGGTATATATTGCAAAAGAGTTTCACCAATGGAGCCATGATTCTGAGAGATGACAGGTCTCTCTTCTCTCTTCTTGAGGAGAGATAGCAGCCCATTAACTGGATATATAAGACATTGACTTTCTCCATAAAAATGGTGGAACTTAGTTTCTGGGATATAGGACAAAGAGACATCAAGACAGCCAGAGGAAGGCCATGAATTAACACCTCATCTAAAACCCCATGTGGGGCAGGGAGAGGAGTCAATATCTAGAATCCTGCAATGTAGAAAGAGAGTGAGAACAACAGGGAAGAACAGAAATATGTTGCCTAGCAAGGAGATGGCCCTTTGAGAACAACATGATTACATCACCAGGGCATCAGGTGACACTGTGCATCAGAGGTATGAGTTTATCTTTATGGTCTTCTATTCCTTTCATGTGTACTGCCAACATCAGCAAACACTAGGAGTAGGTACAAAGGACCTGGGTTCAAAACTGCTCTGATACTTACTACCAATATGACCTTGGGCAAATCTCTGGGCTTTTCCTCATCTTAAAAAATAAAGACAGAGGCAGCTGGGTAGCTCAGTGGATTGAGAGCCAGGCCTAGAGATAGGAGTTCCTAGGTTCAAATCTGGCCTCAGACACTTCCTAGCTCTGTGACCCTGGGCAAGTCATTTAATCCCCATTGCCTGGCCCCTTACCACTCTTCTGCCTTGGAACCAATACATGGCCATACAGAGTGTGTAGTATTGGTTCCAAGGAAGAAGGTAACATTGTTTTGTTTTGTTTTTTAATAAATAAAGAAAAATAAATTAGGATAAATTATCTGAAGTTCTTTCCAGCTCTAAATCTATTATCCTCAGATCCAACAATGTCTAAGTGTCTGTCCCTTACTAATCTCACAAGTACAGATGCTTCTTTGTGATGATAGAGTTTATGTTTTGAGAGAAAGCTATAGACTTATGGGAGGAATGTTTTATTGCTGTTTTTCTTATTTTGCTATTTCATTAAGTAACTTTAATTTAAACTTATTGCATCCTCTGGTTGACTAGTCAAATTAAATATATTAATTGAAGTTTACAGACTATGGTTTTTAGTACTCACAGGGCACTCTACCCTGAAGATGAAGATGGAGTAGTTTTTCTTGGGCTCACATTTAAGACAGGATGATTCAAGTGATATGTAATTGCTGAATTGTGTCCCTTTCTAAGGGACATAATTCCTCCTCAAGGATTCTGATTCTGTGGCTCAGGTTAAATAGAGAAATGAAACTAGTCAAAACTAGTCAAATAAAATGATGTTTAATATCAATAGTGGCATGATACAATGTAGGTTTAGAGACTGAAGAACCTAGACTATATTTAAATATAATTCATAGCCCTGTAAAAAGAAATGTAGCAAATGATATGCAGAGTAAACCATCATTTGAATGAACACTGTCTTTGCTGTTTTCTTCTGAAATAGGACCAGAGAATTTTTTCACAGTTCAAGACAGTTTCTGTGCTCTGAAGAAGAGAATTCTATAGTCAATTTAAGTCAATCCTGCAGCTGTAATAATGTGGCACCATCAGCAGCCCAGCACCCATGGAGTACCTCACTGATTGCAGAAAAGTAGGAGCCATGGCTTCTGATGATGCTTGGACCATTTGTACAATTTGTGTAATAAATTGCCTGATTTGTTTAATTCCTTCTGCTCGCCTTAGTCACTGAAAGGAAGCATTCAATGTATTTAAGTTCTGGATGTAAGAACAGTGAGGGTAACAGAATGAGATAAGGAAGAGGAAGAGAGAACTTGCTAATTAATTCTGTGTGATATGTCATCCAAAGAAGTCAGAGCGATAAGATTCCTCCTTTAGCCACACCTCCTGATCTTGTGTCTCCTACTTTCTCACTCTTACTGAAGAAGCTCTGTCCTCATCATATACTCCACTACCTTGACCTTCAATACCCACTTCTGGATTGTCTTGACTTGATGCCCAGCCTGACCACCAAAGTCAGTCATTCAGTGATTATTCTCAACAGAGATTTCCTGTAGAAGGTTACAAAGAATGAGTCTATCACACATTTTTATTAACTAAACTCAATGGCTTCATCATTACTATTCCACATTCCTTTCATTTTTCTCTTGTTGGCTTGCCATTATGCTACCTACAGAGGTTCTTTCAAATCTTTTCCATTCTCTTTAAGTTCCTATTCAAAAGATTCCCATCATGCTTAGCTGATGACAAATTTTTAATTCATTTGAGATGATCAGTGTCATAGGATTTCAGCTCCCTCATCTACCCTTGTCTTCATATCAAAATTTATCTTGGTATCAAAATTTACTTAGAATGAATTTTTAAGTAGAAAGTAAGAGTTTAAAGAATATTTTTTAAAAAAAAGAACTTTAGAAATCTAGAGTGAAGAAAGGATTGGACACCCAAAATTTATTATATCCCAAGTCGATAGCAATTGATTTAAGTTTCTGTCATACCCTCCTGGAAGACACTGGCAACTTTACTCATGGAAACACTAAACACCAGCTTTAGAAAAGATCTCTCTGGCCTTCTAGTCCAACCTGAAAAAGAATTCCTTCTAGAACATTGCTAACATTTATTTATCAATTCTTTCCTCCTTTATCTTAAATAGAGTGTTTTCGTGAAGTATTCTGATCCTGTGCCTTCTCAATTTCTTTGAGGCCTCAAACAATTACTGTTTATGATATTTGCAGTAAGCCCCTTTCCACTGACTGACTCCCCTTTACATATGAAACCAGCATTTATTAAGCACCTACTATGTACCAGGTACCATTCCCCAGACCCAGGAATACAAAGACAAAGAATGAAATAGTCTTGATCCTCAAGGAGTTTATACTTTATCAAGTTACATAACCTTGCTCTCCCTGGGTCTGTTTCCTCATCTGTAAAAAAAAAAAGAGTTTGAACTAGATGACCACTAGAGTACTTCCACCTATAGATCTATAACCTATGCAATAGTATTAGTATACTCTTAAAATCTTCAATGTAAATTTGAAGTCTAAAAGATTTGGAGTCATATTGTGACTCTCCTTATGCAATCTCAGGTACATTATTTGTCTTTTCTGGACTTTCTGTCTTAGAATCAATGCTATGTATTGCTTTGAAGGCAGAAGAATGGTAAGGGTCAGGCAACAGGAGTTAAGTGACATGTCGAGGGTCACACAGCTAGGAAGTGTCTGGGAGCACATTTGAACCTAGGACCTCTAATTTCTAGGCCCAGCTCTCAATCCACTGAGCCCCCTAACTGCCCCTTTCTCATATGTTCAGCATAGTGAAGGGGTTGAGCTCTGTGGTGCCTTTCACTTTTTGATTCTTATATAAAAGTTATTTTATATTTACTTCTGTTTCTCCCACCTTTACTCCTAGTGCTTTGGCTAGAGATTGTATAGCATACTTTTTTTTAAATGAAAAAATTTATATTAAAGTCCTGTGTGAACTTAAGAATCATTATTAATCATTGATAATAAAAGTTTTTTTATACATACATCTTCACAGGAAGATTCTTCACAGTATTGTGAGAGAGTAGATGGGCAAAATGGGGTCAATTACCAACTCTGAATAATACTGGCTATGGGAACCTGGGTAATTCACTTAATCTCTCATTGCTCGAGGAACCTTTCTTAGAAAATCAGTTGCAATAAAGTTGTCAACCAGCATTGGTAAAGGGAGTTTCCTCACCTGAGAGGTCCCTAAACCAGTGATGGGCAAACTATGCCTGAGGGCCAGATGCAGGCCCCTGAAATGTTCTATCCTGCTGCATGACATTATTCCTAATCTGACGAATACAATAGGATGCAATACAATGAAACTTTGAAAGAGTTGCCTTAGAAACAGACTGACGGATGAACATTTCCTTTCCTTTGGCCCCCTCTTTAAAAAGTTTGCCTATCACTGCTCTAAACCAATGCCATAGCTATCCCTTGCACACTACATTAGCACTTTCTGTAGATGGCCTGAACTCATGACTACTTAAGCCAAGATTTGACATCTGTTAGTTTTTTCTCAGGTAAACCCATTTCACTTAGCTGATACCCCAACTGTTTTGTGTGTGTGTGTGTGTGTGTGTGTGTGTGTGTGTGTGTTTCTTTTTTTTTCTTTTAGCATTTGATGTGGGGGCATCTAGATGGCTCAGTGGATTGAGAGCCATATCTGAAGATTGGGAGGTCCTGGGTTCAAATCTGACCTCAGACACTTCCTAGCTGTGTGACTCTGGGCAAGTCACTTAACCCCTATTGTCTAGCTCTTTCCCGCAATACATAGTATTGATTCTAAGATGGAGGAGTTTAAAAAAAAATTCAATGTAACCACTAGATATCACTGTAGTGAGTAGCTGTTCTTCTCACTCCCATTTCCAACAGGACTGAGACAAACAGAATCTTCCCAAGCAGTTCTAATTTCAATCCATTATGGCTGTCTTAAGTCAAGACTTTAGCCTCTAGTCTCTGCTCTTAACACTCCTTTCTCACTCCTTTTTCCTGAAATAGGAACTGGAGTGGGGAGAAGTTATACAAGTACTTTACTAAGTCCCCTACAGTTACAAACACAATGAAAGACTGGTTCACTCAATTCAAAGAGCATCAAAGAAGTCCACACTTGATTTTGTGGGTTTTGCCTTTGGGGAAATTTATCAGATTATGAATTTTAAAACTTTAAAAATCAGCAGTTCATTGTTCCCAGGCAGTACATAGACCCAAACACTGTAGGGAGTGAGGGGGAGTAGTTTCCAGTTAGTTATAGTCTATATTTCAAAAAATATCTTGAGAGTCTTGCTCTGGTATGAGATACATTTACCATTATTGAAAACATACTCAGCACAATAGAAATCAGTCTTTATTTTTTTCTAGAGAAACCAAGCTAAACAAAATTGCCAGTTAATAGTAAAACTCAGAGTAAAGGGAGCAAGAAATTTGGGGCTTAAATCTCTCTCTGAAAAGACAGGAAAAAGGAAAGGGGGACGATAAAGAGAAGGGGGAAGAAACTCTTTTCAAGCTATTCGGACTCACGAGAGAGTAGGAGAGGAAGGGGAGAAGGCCACTATTGAATGGTTCACCTTCCCCTCTTCCTTGGATAGCCACAATGCTGACCATCCTGGGGGAAGCCAGATTCTCTGGATCTCATCAGCACTCTTTCCTCTTATTGCTTCCAATTACTGCTATGGTCACTGATGAATTAAAATGCAGCGGCTTCTCTGATACTTCTTTTCTCTCTCCAGCTTTTCAGCACCCAGCATTCTCCTCATTTATTTGTTTACTGGAGAGGGCCAGAAAGATAGGCACATAATTTCCCATTTATCAGTCCCAAAATATAATGACCTTTCTATCTTTTTTTCCTGAGCCAGACAAAGAAGCAATATTATAAGCACCAGAATACTGCTCCTAGTCCTTAGTAGGGAAAGAAAACATCCCAGAATATCATATATATATATATACATTACATACATACATATAATTGCATGCATGTAATATATACACATACCTGTACCCATACATATACATATAAAGAGACCTACAGTTAATTTTAAATAATTCAATAATAAATTGGTGAATAAAAATTGGGAATGTCATAAATTCTCAACAGAATTCCCAGTCTACATTTAATACAGTTAACCCTCACCAGAAGTACAGACACTGATATGGATAACCAAAAAATTTTTTAAATTTGCTCATCTGGGTCATAAATGTGGCCTGATTCTGGCTGCAAGATTCCCTGCTACTCAACACCTTGACCAAATTCTAGAGAATAGTTGCTTCCTGGCTGTACAGTTAATCAGCAATGAGGGTCAGCAGGAATTGACCAAAAGTCTATATTCCTAGGGGCATGATGGCAACCACAAATGGATGCTAGTGTTATGCTGTCAAAATAATCTCCCAGGTTTGTCTTTTTTCAGTAAAGAACATTCAGTGAGTATCCAAGCCCAGCTCATCTCTAGGTTCACTGAACTATTTCTTTACCTTGCCCACATTAGTTATTATAATAATGTAAATATACTATACTAGTAAAAGTAGCATAATAACATATTACTATAAGTCTAATAATATACCAATAGTAATCAACATTGATTAGCATAGAAGCTGTCACTTTGTGACAAATCAGTAAGATTTAATAATGAATATGGTCCATGAGTAGGGCTCCCTCCCAGAGAATAGAGAGAGTATCAGGGTCAGGAACCAAACAAGCCTGGATATTAGTTTGGGGCAGCTTCTAAGTTCATATTGACTTGAGGGAAAGTGACAAAATTCTATCCCTGGAATGGAAAAGAGGACTAGAGCCTTTGGCCTTGAAGGTGGAGAATGAAAGGGACTGGAACCAGGAAAGCACCCCAAAAGAGAATCTCCTGCTGAGTTTTTCTATTGTGGCTTAATAATACTGTTTGAGATACTGTGGATGACCTTGGATTCTTCAATGTCTAGAAACTCAGAAATCCATAAAATATACATATAGCATTGAATAATAGCAACATATTTTATCTTTTAATGTAAAAAATCACACAATTTCTTTTTTAAAATTAAAATAAGCAAAAAGTTAAAGTTTGCAAAAAGAATTAGAAAGCCAGAGGATGACACACAAAGACTAGACATGTAGAAATATCTTTAGAAGTTTAGTAACTCATAAATACATATTAGGTATTGTAAACACCCCATAAAAGAACAAGAGATTCAGATTTCTCTGACACAGAGATAGAGCTGAAAATGTTCATGTGGATTTCCAGATTGTGGAATCACTGTACCTGTGGAAGGGAGACTCATACTCTAGGAAAATCTCTCTGAAAATTTAAATGTATGATTGAAGTAGAGTTGGAAGAAACCTCATCTAGTCCCACCTTGTCATTTGACAAATGAAGAAAGTGAAGCCCAAGCAAGGTTAGGTGACTCTCTAAGGTCACACGTATAGTAAGTATAAAAGGCAAAAACTGAATGGAGCTTTTCTGAATAGTACTTTGCCCACTGTGCTTGACCAGTGCCTAAATGACTAGTATAGAAATAATGGCTGAGGATACACTTGACCATATGCTTCAGAATTTTCTGACACTACTTAATCCACCTTTTATAAGGGATTCAGTGAAAAGAGTGCCAGACCTGGAGTCAGGGTGACCCATGATCAAATCAACCTCAGACACTTACTATCTGTGTGACCATGGGCAAGTCCCTTAATTTCTATTTACTTCATTTTCCTCATCTTAAAATTGAAATAATCAAAGCATCTACCTTCCCACGTTGTTATAAGGATAAAATGAGATAATATTTCCAAAGCTCTTAGCATAGGGTCTGGCACATAGTAAGCTCTATTAACTGATAGTAGTTATTAACTTAGTAAGCACTGTGTAAATGTCATAATAACATAATATAACATGTTATCTTATAAATGTTACAATGTCATTGTTACTATAAGTAGAATCTCCAGAATCTTTCTTTTGAATAGATGGCCACTTTCACTGAGAAATACATGATTTTAACCAAAAATTAAGGCTATCCTTATAACCATCTGCCACTATCAGGGAAGTGTGCAAAAAGGTAATACCTTTTCTAGTTCCAACAGTAAGTAAAATAGATCAGCCTGGCCCCAATTAACCAAGCTGTGGCCATATGGAATTTCCAACTCCTTTTTCCAAACACCCAATAATTATAAGGAGTGATATTTCTTATCACAGCAGGAGGGAAAAGATACTGACCTGAGATTCTTTCTAATTCTGCCCAGTCTGAAACAACCTTGTAAAGACAGTTTAGGTTGAATAAGGATTCAAAAGTCTGAGGGCTCCTCATAACTTCGGTAGTAATCACATTGCCCCTGAGTTTTTAGGGTTTTTTTTTTGCTTCAATTCATAGATGAAAGGAATTCTACCAGTAGTAGTTCTTCATAATTGGACCTGAGATTGGAGCTAGGGAAAAAAATATTTTTAATAGGCTTCCAATAGTTCTCTTAGTACAGAAGAAAGAGCCCTGGATTTGGAATAAGAAGACCCAAGTTAAAATCTGATTTCTGTCACTTACTATGTGATTTGGGGCAAGCCACTTAATGTTCTCAGAACACTGTTTCCTCATTTGCAAAATGAGGAGAATGGACTTGATGACTCTGTGATTACTTTAAGTTCTGAATCTATATGATCCAATTCAATTGAATTTATAAGAAAATCTGCAGATTTTTATTATCTTCAAATTTAAATTCGAATTCTCTATCTTTAAAGTCTGTTGTGAATCAATTTCATTAGTCAAATCTGTCATTTCAAAAAGCTATATTTTGGGGATTCTGTACAAATGATGTTCTAGAAACAGCTATGGTGAATATAAAAACCTTAGTAATTTCATGAGAGGTGCTGGAGAATATGAAAAGAGGAGACTTCCTGTTGGGACTAAGTCCCAGAATGGGACAATGGGACAGTTTTTTCATGGGCTTATCTATTGGTAAATAACACTGTTTTACATGGCTCTGAACCATCACTCTCAAACTATTTTGAGATCAATTATTTGGTATATGAGTAGTCATTGATTTTTAGACTAATTCTTGCCAATAAACTTCTGCTTCTCTAAGAAAATGACACTGGGGTTAATGCACAGCATTTGCGAGATCCTAAATTTCTTAAACATTCTTTTTTTTAAAACCTTTATATTCTACCTTAGAATCAATATTTATTGATTCAAATAGTGCTAAGAGCTAGACAATGGGGATTAAGTGACTTGCTCAAGTTCACATAGCTAGAAAGTATCTGAGGCCAGATTTGTTGTAGGTCTTGCTCTCAATCTACTGTGACAACTAGCTGCCCTCTCATCTTACACATTCTTTAACATGTTTTAATACTGATGCCTGGTGGAACTGACAAGTCAGTATGAAATCATAGAATCAGAGCTGGAAGAAACCTTAACAGTCATTAGGTCCAAACTTCACTTCAATTTATTAGTTAGACAAATGATTCAATTTTAAAATGTAAACCATGGGATTACATTGATAACAAGAAGAACTCTAGCCTTGCACAGTCAACAGTATATGGTATAAATGCTGTCACTTTGTGACAAATCAGTAAGATTTCATAATGAAGATGATCCATGAGTAGGGATCCCTCGCAGAAACCAAAGGGCATCAGAACCAGGAACCAGACAAGGCTGAGTGGTAGTTTGGGGGTAGCTTCCAGGTTCATGTTGTCTTGGGGAAAGGTGACATCCCTGGAGGGGCAAAGAGGCCTTGATGATGAAGAATGAAGGAGACTGGAGCCAGGATAGCACTCCAAAAGAGATCCTCAGGCTGAACTTTTCTACTGTGGGTTAATACTGTCCTGGAGGCAATGGATGACCTTTGGCTTCCTTTATATTTAACAGAGTTCTAAATAAGTGCTCCACAGCACCCCTAGATGACTGGAAGAGAGAATGAGACTGAGGACTTTGTGGAATTCTGCCTTACTTAAATCCAATTCACTCAAAAGTGAGGGCATCACCCCATGATATCATTGGTCTTTTTCAAACAAGAATAATACTGTTACACACTGCACCCTAATAATAAAGGATTGGGAGAGGGACTCTGGGAATTGGATGTACGCTCCCAGGTCTACCAAGACCTAAATGGAATCAGGAGTGAATTTGTTAGTAAGACTGAATTAAAAATTCTTCAGTTTTCTTTCTTTTTTTTTAAACCTTACCTTCTGTCTTAGAATCAATAGGAAGTATCTATCTGTTCCAAGACAAAAGAGCAGTAAGTGCTAGGAAATTGGGGTTAAATGACTCTCCCAGGGTTACACAGCAAGGAAGTATATGAGGTAAGATTTGAACCCAGGAGCTCCTGACTCCAGGTCTAGATCTCTATCCACTGGGTCACCTACCTGCCCTGAAAGCTCATTATTCTAAGACAGACCTATCTCAGGACAGTTCATAATGTAGTCTCAAGACAGAAAAATAATGAAACACTAGTGCACCATGTAAAATAAAAATTATTTAACAATAAGAGATTTTTAAAATATGACTAATTTCAACATATGTCTCTCCCATCTGCCTCTACAGTTATCACAGTATCAACATTGAGTCCAAACAATGATCTAGACAACCAGAAGAATTCCATCAAACCAGCTCCTTATGGGTTGGACTTTGTTTTTGACCCAAGCCACAAAGTCAAGCTTCAATTGCTTGAAATGACCAAATACTAGGGACTGCATCCTTGCCCACTTAAAATGAAACCAGTTCAGCCTACATAAAACAGATGCAATTGCTATCACATTCTTCCAGAATTCTTGTTCAAACCAGGGATTCCCTCCTGTATTCTTCTTCCAAAAGTCGGAAAGAAAGAGAGAACACCCCTATGTTTCTTCTTTTTCCTTCTATCTCTTTGAAGAAATGTAGTCAGCACTTTTAAAAATGCAATCACTTTAAAACTACTTTTTTAAAAGGTTTGATTTGTGCTGATTGATTGGTTGATTGGTGCATCTGTGTTGCCATATTAAGCATTGTAAGATGTAAAGTGGCTTATTTTGAATATATTAAATTGAAAAGGTTTTGTACAAATAAAGCTAAAGTAGCCAAGATTAGAAGAGAAAGCAGTAAGTTGGGAGGTGGGAATTTGCAGCAATTTGTCAGATAGAGATCTCATACCTAAAACATATAGAGAACTTTGTCCAGTATATAAGGATGTGAGCGGTTCTCCATCTGACAAACTGTCAAAAGATATGAACAGAGTTTTTGATGAAGAAATCAAAGCTACATATAACTGTGAAAAATACTCTACAAAATTATTTATTAGAAAAATGCAACCCAAAACAACTCTGAGATACCATCTCACATCTATCAAATTGACTAAAATGATAAAAGGGCAAAGTGAAAAATGTTGGAGGGGATGTGGAAATCTTTTGACCCAGCAATACCACTATTAGGTTTATTTCCTAAGGTGATCAGAGAAAACGGACATGAAATTACATGTTCTAAAATATTTATAGCAGCTCTCTTATGGTGGCAAAGAACTGGAAATTGAAGGGATGTCCATCATTTGGGTAATGGTTGAACAAGTTGTGGTATATGATGGTGATAGAATACTACTGTGCCATAAGAAATGATGAACAGGTTAATTTTGGGAAAATATGGAAAGATCTACATGAAATTATAAAGAGTAAAGTGAACAGAACCAAGAGAGCATTATATGTAGCAACCAAAATATTGTTTGCAGAATGACTTGTCCTCCTCCAGAGAAAGAACTGATAAGAAGAAATAAGCAAGACCTAGTTTTATATATACATATATCTGTTTTTCAAATTGTCTTCCCTAATGAGGGGAGGGGAGGAGAGAATGGGTTATCTGGGTATTTTGATGTAACATATAAACAAACAAATAAATACATTTAAATTTAAAACAAAGGTAGATGGCAATTCAAATTTATGTCATTTCTACTTAATGGAATGTGAGTTGTGAGACTTTGTAAGGAAGGTAAATAAACTTGGTAAGAAAGCAAATTAAAACAACTATGGTTTTATAAACCCAATTTGGATCTTGCTAGCATAAACTAGCTGGAGGGTCAAATCGCATACTTAACTAAAATTAGAGTGTATTAAAGGAATAAGTGAATAAAATTAGGTGTCAGTTTCCCCTAAGTTCCAAGCTAGTAAAAAGATGAAATATAGAGATAGTTAAGCAAGAGACTTAGTGACCATTTTAAAAATTTTATTCTTCCCTGGAAGACAGAGGCAGGGCTTCCCCTGGGTTTGGAAAGAAAACCATACTTCTTCAAAAAAAAAAAAAAAAGTAAAGTCACTTAAAAATTGAAAGTCAGGACCCTGAGAGAAGTGAATTGAAAGAAAGGCCCAGTCCCGAATATGCAGATTTGTTAAAAGAATTTTTGTTTTAGTTTTTTTAAAGGTAGTGGGGAGAAGAATAGAAAAAAGAAGGTAAGAGAGGAAAAAATAATCAATTGATCATTTTTATGTAATTTTTTTAAAGGAAGCTCCAGCCCCATTAAGGGAGAAGAGGAACAGTCCTCCTCAGTCCATGCTATAAGGTAATTGTCAACTCAGCCTGCCATGCTCATCAGCATCATTTTGTTGGTTATATATATGCAATGCCTATCAGAAGGTCAGGTGCCTCACACTACTCACTTGGATGTGTGGGCACCCACTTACTCTCTGAGATGTCTTGCTTATTATAACCCATAGTCTCCCATAGAGGCAGCAGCATAACTAATTGGTTACACTCAAATTTTCTCTCAGGGTCATATGAGTTATTCTGCTGAGAGAGAACAAATCCTTCTCATTCACACTTTTTATCTTAAGCCCCCACTGGTGAGCTTCTATTTAGAAAAATCAAACAGTAATAATAATGATACTTTTCAATTTTAATCATAACCATTTTTCTTAACAATAAGACAAAGGGAATGCCATCACAGGCATTCACATATTAAAGCAAATGCATGAATTATAAAAAGCATCACAATCCATACATAGTTCTCGGTCATACTATTCTGAATCATACTATCCCGTGAACACTTCTCTAACTAGGTGTCCCTTTGCCCACAGTAGAGAGCACTAGGAAAGGAGGAAGAAATTGAGTGCCAGAGAGACTTACTTGATTAACTTGCTTCAAGACTCAATTAAAAACCCCACCTTCTTAGAGAAGCCTTTCCTACTTCTTTTTCATGAGTGCCTTTCTTCTAAGATTAACTCCAATTTATCTTGTATCTTTTATCTTGTTTGTGGACAGTTTTTCCTTGTTTTTCCCCATTTGATTATGTTCTTTGAGGACATGGACTGTTTTTGCCTTTCTTTGTATCCCTATGTTTAGCAAAATGCTTCGTAATAATAGGAATTTAATAAGTGCTTGTTGACTTGATTCGGCAATTCCATTTGCTGCTGATTTCTTTAAAAAAAGAAAAAAAAAACTCTGACAAAGCTGTTTTTTGACACCCTGCCAAATCTAGCTCTTCTGTTATTCTTGAATTTCTTTATCAGACTAGCCACAGCCTCTGCCAGTCTATTTCAATCATTTAAATCACAACCTCCTAATACTCAGTAACACAGATACCCATATTTCACTTATGAGGTAACAACTCACCATATTTTCATATAAAATATAAATCACTTAATCATACCCCAGTCTCCAAATAGTAATTGAAGACTATTAGATATTTTTTTTCCTTAAAAGAGTTGTATCCAAACAAGCAGAGGGATCATAGTGCCAGACAGCTCCCAGTTCTCAAAATACTTCCAATGAGAGTCAGGCCTAGAGACGGGAGGTCCTAGGTTCAAACCCGGCCTCGGCCACTTCCCAGCTGTGTGACCCTGGGCAAGTCACTTGACCCCCATTGCCTACCCTTACCACTCTTCTGCCTTGGAGCCAATACACAGTATTGACTCCAAGACGGAAGGTAAGGGTTTAAGAAAAAAAAAAAAATTTAAAAAAAAAAATACTTCCAATGACATTCTATGTCCTTAAGATTGTGTTTCATCAAATTTGCCAATTTTTGTCATCAACTATGGTCAACTTTTCATAAATAAAATTTATTTCTCTGGTCTTTAAACCATCAAACAATCATACAAATTAGTCATTACAACCTTTACAGGGTGATTTAAGACTTTATATTTTTGCCACAATTAATTTCTTCTTAAAAAACTCATCTGAAACTCATTTCTTTCAGCACATACTTTAACAGATTTTTTATTAAAATAAAATGCATTTCCTATTTCTCCTAGGCTCATCTATGTTCATCTATGAAAAGGATAATACTTTACCTAATTTATCATTTCATTTACTTCTTTTTATTTATGAAAAAAGTATTTCTTAGAGCCCTAAACAATTTTATATGAAATGGCAGTACCTTTAAAAAACAGTACCTCACACACTGTTAGGGTATAGATATAGAAAATGTGAGTAGAATTTTCTCAGTAAAGAAAATGGAAGCTCATAAAGTATACTATGATACCTTAAGCAGTATATTAAAATCAAGCTGCATGAAAAAGTATTAAGTGACTATTACATCTAATCCTATGCTAGCCTGTCTTGTAGAATCTATATCTAAAAGAACCAAATTAATGTTGCTTTGTGCCAACATGTTCACATATCTCTTACACGTTTCTTATATATTTCAATGGATCAGTGATCTTGCCGATATGGGCACTCCTTCACAACCTAGCTGGGCCTTCTCATCTCAAGGGATTCTGCTCCATATCCTGGCACAAATCATCTAAAGAGGAATATACTCAACATGCTAAGAGGTCTTCCTCTAAGACTTTCAACATTTTAAGGGCATCAGTATAGCCCTTGAGCTAGCTATCTCTTGTTATTCCTTGCCACCTCTATTGAACATGTATTTCTCGTATGTTATCCTTTCTCCAGAGAAGCATTGCAGTTTTGTGGATAGAGACATGATTAGTATCAAGAAGACACAGGTTTGAGTCCTGTTTCAGGACTTTAGTACATTTATTGTATGACTATGGGCAAATCAACTAACTATTTGGTAATTACTAAGCAAACTTTAAGACTATCAAGTTATAGTATAGGTTGGTTGACTTTCTTATCAGTGGAGGGAATTTCTATCCAGAGAATTTCTTATAATAGAGGTCTAAAACTAGCCTGATAGCTAGGAGTGCATGCTGACCTAAATTAAAATGTAATTGTGAAATATTTAACAAAATTTAAATATAATAAAATATAGATAATGTTATTTCATGATTTTCTAAGTAAATATGCAACTGTAGTAATCTATTTTTATTTGAGTTTGACATCACTGCTCTACACAATTGAAATCATACATCTAAAACAAAAAAAAAACTTAAATATATACCTATATGTATGTGTATATGTATCTTTTTTTGGTCTGGACCTATTACATATGTGTATAATATATATGTATAATGTACATATATATTAGATATCTGATATGAAAAAAGTATTGTGTATATGCACATAATTTGTATATATGAATATATTTATGGATATTATACCATTTTTTATACACAAGTTATCATTGAGTTATATTGAATCTTTGGGAGCTTGAAGTTCACCTTTGATTGACAAATAAGTCAGTTGGATGGAATGTTCCCAAGGAGGCATGCGGAGAGGCAGGAGGGGCAGTTGAGAACCCTGAGGAGAGATTCTGGGTCTTGGACCTGTGCTGAGGCTGGATTTCGGTGGATCCTGGTCTTGGAGTGAGAGAGTGCAAACATCTCTCTGCAAACTCTTCCTGTACTTGATATACCGTTATCAACCTGTGCTTGACCATCACCTACTGCCCCTAGATATTAGGAGTTTCATCATCTAGATATCTAGGTTTCCCAGGGCCCAGGAGGGATCCGGGAAGTGGGCAGGAGACGAAGAAGAGGGTGGAAAGGGTGGACATAACTCAACTGTTAAGGCTGAAGATCTACAGAAGAAGAAGCTGAAGATTTCCCAGCAGTTTACCTAATCTGGTTTAGTCCTGGCCAGGCTGAACCAGAGGGAAGCTACATTGATTCTTCATTTACCAGCAGTTGAGAGTTTCATTAGTAACAATTAAAGTAGGGTCTCCTATACCACAGTCCTTTACCTTTATCCTTCCTGTTTAATATATAAAGTTTAAAGTACCTTCCTAAAGCAGTTTCAAAGCTTGTTTGGGAAGGGAGACAATGCAGTCAGAATATCGTCGTTATCCTAGCTGAAGAGCCCAAATCAATATATCAATTAACCCCAGGTGGGTCCTGAAGGATAAACCTCTTTTGACCTGAGGATCCTATCTGGGTAACTGTTATAAAGGGAAGGGTCATCTTATTCCTCTCTGTACATCATTTCTACCACCTCAAATAGATACAAGAGACCTCCCATAATTATAACATTGATAATATACTATATTCTATTTAAAACTACTATCTGTGCCTCCATTGTCCTTTGCATCATCTATAATTACGATTTATTGGAGATTACTGTATTTCATGATTTATAGCTCCTGTGGCTCCCAGTTGCTTATAGGATAAACTACAAATTCCTCTTTTTAGAATTCAGAGGTTTTCACTATTTGACTCCATCTGATGTATCTACAGTTATTACATCCTGATAATCCCTTTACAGTCTCTTCTTCTAGTCAAACTGAACTTTGAGATTTCCCAAACATGACTCCATCTCAAGTCTCTATGCCTTTGCTCAGATTTCCCATTGTACCCAGAATGGCCCCTCTCTTCACCTCTAAACTCTTAAAGTCCTTATCTTTCTTCAAGATTCAGCTACCAAGACTTCCTGCATGAGGCTTTTTCTGACCTTCCAAACTGGTAAGCCTAATTTTTCCTCTCCCTAGAACTTGCTTCCACTCCTGTGGTCTGAAAAATCTTGGAATATTTCTCTATCAAGACCTCCCTATCTTCTTTTATTGGTAAATTCTTACTAGAACCTTCCTCCATTAGAATGTAACATTTTTCAGAACAGTGACTATCTTTCTTTATATTTATATTCACTTCTCCAGCACTTAAAACAGTATCAGGTACATGTTAAGTCAGTGATGGTAAACCTATGACATGCATGTCAGCACTGACACATGTAGCCTTTTTTTTAATTTTAAATTATTATTTTTATTTTTAGAAAAATTTTCCATGGTTACATGATTCATGTTTTTACTTTCCCCTTCACCCCCTCAAACTACTCCTCCCCCCCCCCAGCCAAAGCGCATTACCACTGGTTTTAACAAGTGTCATCAATCAAGACTTATTTACATATTATTAATAGTTGCATTGGTGTTGTCCTTTTGAGTCTACATCCCCAACCGTGTCCGCATCAACTCATGTGTTCAAGCAGTCGTTTTTCTTCTTTATTTCCACTCCTGCAGTTCTTCCTCTGAATGTGGGTAGCGTTCTTTTCCATAAATCCCTCAGAACTGTCCTGGGTCATCGTGTTGCTGCTAATACAGATGTCCATTACATTCGATTTTACCATAGTGTATCAGTCTCTGTATACAATGTTCTTCTGGCTCTGCTCCTTTCACTCTGCATCAGTTCCTGGAGGTCTTTCCAGTTCACATGGAATTCCTCCAGTTCATCATTCCTTTGAGCACAATAGTATTCCATCACCAACATATACCACGATTTGTTCAGCCATTCCCCAATTGAAGGGCATACCCTCATTTTCCAGGTTTTTGCCACTACAAAGAGCGCAGCTATAAATATTTTTGTACAAGTCTGTTTATCTATGATCTCTTTGGGCTACAAACCCAGCAATGGTATGGCTAGATCAAAGGGTAGGCATTCTTTTATCGCTCTTTCTGCATGCATACATACATATATACAGAGAAGTATGGGGCCTCATGCCAAGGACGAAATATTTGCTGTAGTGTAGTGTAGACACTCTGTGCACTATAGATGATAATTCTACCTATATTAATTTACCTATTTTTGGTTTATTAAATACAGTTATATATTATAATTAAATATTTTTGTTATTTAAATTATAAATATCTTAAAATTATAGTTTTTTTCTCGAAGTGACACATCACCTGAGTTATGCTTGGTTTTTTGGCAAATTTTGACACACCAAGCTCAAAAGGTTGCCCATCACTGTATTAGGTGCTTAATAAATGCTCATTTCTTTCCTTGGACCCTCTCTCACTATATTATCTTATACTACTTTGCATATATTTTGTATTTGTTTGTCTGTATGTGCATCACTTCCTTTGAGTAAAATGGAAGCTCCTGAGAGGGAGAGAGGGAGAGGAAAGGAATAGAAAAAGGAATAAACATTTATAAGTCACATATTATGGACCAGGCATTGTGTTAAGTGTTTTTACAAAAATTATCTCATTTGATAGAGTATATGATCTAATATATTCTGAGGAAAGAATAGGAACAGTAAATTTTGTTTTTTGTCTCTGTATCCCCATTGTTTGGCATAGTGATTGACACATTATATACATGGTTAATAAATGCCTTTTTGAAACAGTGGGAAGAAAAAAGAAAGAAACAGTGAATGCAAGTATGTATATGCTAGAATATCAGTGTTAAAAACTTAAGGACTGTTTAAAATCACTGAAAATACTACTCAGTTTTCCAAATACAATCAGGATCACTCTTTTCCTCTTCAATGCCACGCTGAGTTTATTGTCTATTTGCAATAATTTTCAAGACATTTGGAACAAACAAGCATATTAAATAATGCTGTTCATAAATGTTTGACTTTTTCCTATAAGGATTAAGATAATATTTTTTGAATAATCATTAATTTCAGTGAGGAAGCTCTGTATTAGAGGTAAATGTGATAAATACAAATTGTTAAATAGAAGCATCTGGAAGGATCTCACTATCTAGAGGAAGACACCCTTTCAGTTGGACTCTTTAAATGACATTTTTCATCATGGGGCAAATGCCTTTGGTGACCATGCAATATTTTGTCTTGTACTTTGGTATTCATTATAAGAAAAATTTTAAGCAGTTACCCCTGTAGTCACATCTATCAAGGAATTTTGTATATGAGTTTCAGAAATATATGTGAGAATATGAGAAGAATTACCAAGGACAACAATACGGGCATTCAATGGACTCATACCAAACAGCTTGAGGACCTTGACTTCGCGGATGACATCTGTCTCCTTTCTCACAAGCAGCAGGATGCGCAAGCCAAACTTGCACGTCTCTCTGAAGAAGCGGAGAAGACTGGTCTGAAGATCAACAAGAAGAAGACCAGGTGATCACAGTCAACAGCACACAGGACCTGCCCATCCAACTACAGGGAGAAAACATCAAGGAGACGGACCACTTCACCTATTTGGGTAGCATAGTCAGTAAGGAAGGCGGAGCAGATGAGGACATCAGAAACCGAATCAACAAAGCCAGACAGGCATTTAACACCTTACAGTCTGTCTGGATCTCCAGAGCACTGTCCCTCGTCACTAAGCTCCGAATCTTCAACACCAACGTAAAGGCCGTCCTCCTATATGGATCAGAAAGCTGGAGAGTGACGAGCGCTAACACCAACAAACTCCAGGTCTTTGTTAATAGATGTCTACGCTACATCTTGAACATCAGATGGCCTGAAAAGATCTCCAATGCTAGTCTCTGGGAAAGAACAATCCAGTATCCCATTAGTCAGGACATAAAGAAACGTAAGTGGAGATGGATAGGACATACACTGCGAAAACTGGAAGACAACGTAGCCAGACAAGCATTGAGCTGGAACCCTTCAGGGAGGAGGAAAGTCAGAAGACCAAAACAGACCTAGAGAAGATCTGCCGAAAATGAAACAAAAACAGTTGGAATGACATGGGCCCAGCTGGGGGAAGTTGCCCAGAACAGAGTCCGCTGGCGTGAGATGGTTGCGGCCCTATGCTCCTAAGGAGTTAACAGGAATAATAATAATAATAAAAATGTGAGAATCCATTAAACTCTTAACCCAAGAAGTAAATATTTTAATTTTGCACATAAACCATAAGAAGTGTTTAATTTTTTAAATCTATTTAAATTTTTTTCAATTAATAAAAATCTATTTTCTCTTCCACCACCACCACCCCCATTCCATTGGGAGAAAATAAAAATCAACAAACAAAACATTCCATAAAGGATATGCATAATCAAGCAAAACAAATTCCCACATTGGCTATGTGCAAAAAAAGAAAATAATAAGGAGGAGGAAGAAGAGGAAGAGAAAAAGGAAGGAAGAGGAGAAGGAGGAGAAGGAAGGAGAGAGGGAAGGAAGGAAGGAAGGAAGGAAGGAAGGAAGGAAGGAAGGAAGAGAAGTAGTTTCATCTCTGATCCTCTGGAATCATGATTCATTGATGAGAATTATTATCTTTCAAAGTCAATTGCTTTTATGGTGGTGGTGTTATTGTACAAGTTATTCTTCTGATTCTATTCACTTCATTCTACATCAATTCACACGAGTCATTCCCAGGTTTCTCTGAAACTTCTACTCCCTTATTTCTTAGAGCATAATAGTATTCAACTATTTACCTAGATCAAAATTGGGGTTCAGCCATTCCCCAAGTGATGAGTGCTCCTTTAGTTTTCAGTTCTTTGCCATCACAAAAAGAGCTGCCATAATACACAGTTGAATTTTTTTAAGTGTTGTGCACAGTTAAGAAATAGGCATTTTCATTTCTATTCAATTATCCTATAATTGCTCGAGTCTTATTTAACTAATAGATCTAATTTTTCTAAAATTATGTTCAAGTCCTTAACATCTTTCTTGTTTGTTTTTGGTTAGATTTGTCTACACCTAAAAAGGATAAATTGAGATCCCCCATTTTTACAGTTTACTATCTGTCCTCGGTTACTTAACTTTTCTGTTAAATATTTAGATAATGTGCCATTTTATGCATATGTATTTCATATTGATGTTAATTTGTCATAGATAATATTTTAGCATAATATAGTTTCCCTGCTTATCTTTTTTATCAGATCTAATTTTTTTTGCTCTTTTTTATCTGAAATAATATCTACTTCTTCCTTTTTTTACCCCATCTGAAATAAAATATATTTAGTTCCAGCATCTAATTTTAACTCTATATTAATCTTTATAAATCTCGTAAACAGCATATTGCTGAATTCTACTTTTTGATCTATTTTTCTATATGCTCCTATTCTAAGGGTGAGACCATCCCATTCATAGTTATGATAATTAATTTTGCTTTTCTCTCAATCCCATAATCTTACATTTTTCCTTTTTGTTTTCCATTCCTTTGCAAAGAAAATGGGGGGTGGTGCATCAGAAATGTGGTTACCTCCAGTGCTCTGAGTTAATGACAAAACACAACTTTGTAAACATCCACAAGCAATACCTCAAAGAAAAATATAGTTTCAGCATGAGTTGCATTATAATTCCTGGAAGAAACAAAACAAGCATTGAAAAATGATTTTCTGACTGAAATTAAAGTGCAAGATAAGGAATTGAAAAAGAAATGAAAGATATGGAAGAAAATAATGGAAAGAGAATCAGCAGCACAAGAAGAGCAAAAGATTTTATAGTACTAAACTCCTTAAAAAATAGAATAGACCAAGTAGAAATAAATTACTCCATTAGACAACAAGAAATGTTAAAATAAAGTCAAAAGATTGAAAATTAGAAGAAACTGAAGGTATCTCATTTCAAAACAATTGACTTTGGAAACATTAAAATAGGCTGAGTTAAGACTACCTGAAAGCCATGATTAAAAAAGGAGCCTTGGCATATCACAATATAAAAAATTATGTGCCAAAAGTATATAGATCTGATAGAAGCAAAAAACAAAGTCAAAATAGAAAGCACCAAACTATACAAAGAGGAAAAAATAGAGGACAGTTGACAGTTGGATCTCAGTTTCATCTGTTTGATTTTAAAATATTCATTTTTTAAAAAACATTTTGGCAGAGTGGCTAGAGTGACTTGGAGTTAAGAAGACCTGAGTTCAAATCCTGCCTTTAAGAATAGTTGCATGACCATGGACAAATCATATAAACTCTCTAACATCAGACAACTTTCTTAGATCAAATGCAACCATAGACTAGATTTGTGGTGTATTTTATGGCTAAAAAACAAAAGCAGGTTCTTCCTGAATTCTTGAAGAAAAGAGATTAAAGAGTCCAAATTTCTCCTATTAGATTATACCCTCATCTATGACTGAGACCAGAAAATATGTTGCATTGTTATCCAAAACCAATAATTAAGTATTTATTGACTGCATATTATGGTGTTAAATGTTATTTGGGGGTGGAGGAAAAAATTAAATTTTTTTAAAGATCTGATACCAAGAATAACATCTCTTTTATCTTAACAAAAGCTATTTTGCTCATTCTTCCCACAGCAAAGAAACTTTTTCATTTCTATTTCACAGATAGACTGAGGCAGAGAAAAGAAAATTATGTGTTTACATTCATTAGAACCAGCTTTTGATGTCTAATCTAAGGCTCCATCGATGCCAAGATCATGTGTTGCTGTTTCAGAAACAATAAATTCTAACTCTAACACTTACTTATGAACATAGGCAGGTGATGTCATCCTTCTGTTCCTTGGTTTCTTCATTTATAAAATGAGGATAATAAGATATTATCCAACTTATGTCACAGAGTTTTTGAAAATGTGGCTACATGAATGCAAAGTATTAGTAATTCTTATAAAAGTCACGATGAATTGGAAGATATTAATTATGCTAATGGAAAAGAACTCACTTATCATTGCTTGAGAGCAATGACAGTCCCACTATGGTATTTGAATTCCCAGTACCTACTACATAGTAAGGATCAAATAAATGTTTATCAATTGATCCATTAGTCATGCTCACATCCCTGGTGAAAGGTTGCCTTCGGTTTGCATACTCTCTAAAATATAAGAAGATGTGGCCTCTAACCTTAAAGAGATTGTATTCTAATATTGGCTTCAAACCAGTCATCTCCATAAATTAAAAAAAAGATATTATACTTAGGTGGAATGTGGTAGAATAGAAAATAGACTGAATTTAGAGTCAGATGACCTGGATTGGAATCCTAGATCTTCCTCTTGCTACTTATGGCACCTTGAACTACTTTCTAGACCCCAGGCTCATTTTCCTCGTCTATTAAAAAAAAAGGACATTGACTACATGATGACTTCTCAGGTTTCTTCCAGATCTATGACCATTAAGAGAAAATAGTGTAAAAAGAGGAAAGGCTAAAACAAAATTGTTTATGTCTTGCTATGAAAAGTAGAAAAATCATAGACCAGGATGGGAATCAGGAAACCTGACTTCCTATCATTAATTGGCTATGTTACTCCAGACAATAATAGTGACATAATTGATATTTATATAAGGCTTTAAGATATAGAAAACACTTCATATACATTATCTCATTTGCTTCTCACCAACATTCTTATAATATTATATCCATTTTACCTATTGGAAAGTTGAGGCTCAGAGATGAGAAGCAATTTGCCAGTGATCAAATAGCTTGTATGGGTCCGAGGTAGGATCTGAACTCAAGAATCTCTAGTCTCCAAAAATAATCTTTCACTCAAAATGAAGGAGTTGGATTAGATGATCTCAAAAGTTCCTTCTAGCTCTAAATTCTACAAGAAGAAATTAAAATAATCTAAATGAGTGAGGAACAATAACATTCATGATTTAGGTATTATAAAATTAATGATTTGAGGTTGGGAAAGACTAACCTTTCCCATCATCTTGAGTAACGTGTACATTCACAAAGGGAGCAGTTTTATGTAGGATGATTTGTGAATTAGGCATTCACAAGTGTGTTTTAGGAAATGAATTTTAGGAAACATATATTTTGGATTAACATAAAACCAGAATGAGTGAAGCAAACCTGATTCCCATTTGCTTATATGTGGTGTATGTGCATTGCACCTGAACCCTTATAAAAAATTTTAATAGCCTCTACTTTAAATTTAAGAAAGGTCTCATTAAAAAAAAAGCTAAAACTGTCCTAAAACTTTAGCCCTTAAATGAGCTGAGAAGTTCAGGCTCACAGTTGATCTATTTATATTTTTGAGCTGTTATGTTCCCATAGGAGACTGCATTTTGTTTTACAATTGTTGGATTGCTCACAGACAACATGTCATACAGAACCCCAGGAACTATTTTCTGTATTCCTCCAGCCCCTCATTGCTTCCACCAACTCTGATCAGTGAGAAAGAGAATATTACTTAGAGGAGGAGAGGCTAAATCTCCCAGACTTTGCCAGATGATATTGTTGCCCATTTATATAATTTCTTTGGTTCTTAGCTCTAAAAATAAAAAAGTACAAAAAAATGTCCAGTTCAAGCTTTAGAAAACCCTCAGAATGGCAGAAACATTTGAATTTATTAGTTGGAGCACAAGAAAAAGCAAGAAAGAAAAAGAGATGGGTAAAGATTTAAATTCAATTCTTTTCTTCCATTGTGCAGGAATGCAGCATCAACAACCAGCAATTGAGAGAAGAGATACATCATTATACTTATTTATAGCATTAACTACTTTACATTCATCCACACAAGTGAAACTGTAAAAAAAAAAATTATAAAGGGAGTGTGTGGTTCTTTCATTAGCTTGTCTGTAACGCTGGATTGGTCCATAAATTAATGTGTATAAGAGGACAGGGGGAAAAAAAGGATTCAAAGCTCTGCCGTCGTAATTACAGCTCTTTAAATATCAAAAGACACAAAGAAAGATTCCTTTTGAAAAGCCTACCAACTCTCTTGGCAAGACACTATTAATTACTTGCATAAATCTGCAGTTTGTACACCCAGAGTGTGGATGACATTACTACAGTACCCAGGCCTTTAACAGTTTCTATCGGATTCTGTTTCCTTCCACTTTTGCTCATCAGACCAGCCCTCTGAAAATTGTTGTGCCCTATTAGGAGAGCCAGTAGAGAACAATTAGGACAACAGGTAGCTTACTACTCCCTACTCACAAGGGACGGTCCTCCCAATTCAATTAAAGGAGCTGGATAAAGAAAATTATTAGATTAGGCTGGAGATTGCCATGAGTAGTAATAACATCGCCAGATGCAACCCAATTTAAAAACAAAAGTATAGCTTCAATAAACATATTTCTCAGAAACGACTATTATTAGAGAATAGAAAACAGAGAGGATATCTCTGATCTGATTTCATAGCCGAAACTCCAGAGGAAGGCCGTGTACCATCCATATAAGATGTCAACTGAGAAAGATTATTGAAGACTTTCTGCTCTAGTCTGGCCCAAACTTTCTCTTATGAACTTCCACTGCCTTGGAAAGTTAATAGAATTAAAATCTGGCCACTAGTCTGATATTTTTGCGATAAATGCAGGCTCCAGGGCACATCCTCCGACGGTTTCAGAGGAGAGAGAGGGAGAGTGTTCCTCAGTAAAATGAAAACCAAAATTCAAAGCAGTGAATGTGTCTCTCCTGCAGGGCCCAAGTACTAATTGACAGCTCTAGCCATGTACAAGAACATTTCAAAAAAAGTAAAAACAGATCAGGGACAAAGCTGCATTAATTCACATCATCTGTAGGGCGCCAACAGTAGGAGGAAAACATTCCGTGGGTCAGCTTTGAAACTTGCCTAGAAAACCTGACCAGCAGGAGAGAGTGAGAGCTGTTATTTTTCCAGGCCTAGTCATTATAAAGCCAAAGTAATGGAACGCTAGGAGTCCCAGTGTCAGGACATATATAATGATTGTAAATAGTGATGGTGCAAGGATTGATGCAGCCCATAGCCCCACACTCTCAACCACTAAATCTGACTTGACACCACACAACTTGTGTGTATTCCTTCTAATTAACTAACAAGCCAAGAAGTACATGGTTCCCATTTTATATGTCTTAAAGAAGACAACTTAAAGAAATCTGGAAGCTAGAAAGCAACACAGAAATCACTAAATCCAACAATTCTTTTGTAGATAAGAAATTTGAGTCTCAGAGAGACTAAATGACTTGCCCAAGTTAAGACAAACAAGTCAAAACAAAAAAAGTAGAGGCAAATCTGGGACTAGAACTCAGATTTTCAAACCTAGCCCAACATTCTTTTCCCCTGTGCCATATTAAAAGGTTAGAGTGTGATTCAGACTAAAGTCTTTCTATAATTAGTGGGTTGGTTAAGTTTTTAAGGCTCTTTAATCTAGCAACTGTCTTCTCCCGGGATACCCATGACGTAATTAAAAGCGGAAGAGTAGAAATAAATATAGGTGTGCAGGTGTGTGTGTGTATGTATACCTATATGGCTTACCTGAAAATATACTTGCTCAATATTGATGACAGTATATGTACTTTGTGTATGCATATGGGTGTGATTGCATATTGTTGCTATTGCTATTTCCTTGTTTCAGTCATGTCCTACTATTTGCAACCTCATTTGGGGTCTTCTTGACAAAGACTCTGGAGTGGTTTTCCATTGCCTTCTCCAGCTCATTTAAATTATGATTAAATGGTTAAATCTACCTTGCCCATTCTCAAATCTAATCACCAAAAGTGTAAACAACTCCATTTAACTCACAAGTTGGGAGGTCTGTGACCCACATGTGCTAAAGTGAATGATGAATCAGAATTTACTGACTGCCTCCTGGGCAGTCCTAAGAAAAGCGTCTGTTGTGATTGGACATGTAAACTAAGAAGAAGACACAGGAAGTGATGCAAAATAAGCCCCTTAAAAAGAGAGTGACAACTTCCTGTAGCTCTTTTTCTGGTTTGTGACTTGGACCTGGAGGGGCCACCTGAATTTGGGACCCTGAGACCTTGATGAGACTGTTCTTAAATCTTTCCCTTAGAATTACACATGGTGAATATAAAGACTAAATCTTCCTGAACTTCTCTGAAGGAACTTCCCTTTCAAAAGAAATTCTTTAACTGAAACTTCTGCTTCATTCATCTCTGGCTCTCCAGCCCTCCAGCTCTGGGCTCAAGGCTGAGTCTCCTCCAACTGAGGACTAATTAGATCTGCCTGGGTTGAACCAGGAGGCCAGAGAAAATTACCAAGTGTGTTATATTACTTATCCTATCTTATCCTCTCTCTGATTTTCTTATTTCTCTTCCTTTCCTCATTTGTAAATAAATTTCCATAAAAGTCAGTTTGACTTTAGGTTATTCTTTAATTGGGGATTGATAATTATTCAATTCCCTGGTGGCCAAACCTTTTAATATTCACCCAACCAAAAACCCCTATTTATCCCTTACAGTATATATACATATACAAAGGACATAGCTCTTACCATTCATTCTCTAGATGTATACAGTTTGTACTTCACATAATGTGGCTCCAGGCACTATTCCTGAAGTAAGTTTTGACCGAGAAATAATATAGAGTGATGACCATCTCCTGTCTTCTATTTATTCAGCCTAAGGCCACATTAGGTTTTTTTGACTGAAAGGTCACACTGTTAAGCACATAATTATATTGCATTCCACAAAACCTACAAATGTTTAGCCACATCTTCCTCATTTTGTGCATTTTTTTAATCCAGGTAAAGAATTTTACCAAAAATGACAAAATGGCATGTTGAGATACTTCCTAGAAATACTGTATCATTTATTTGGTAAAGAACTATCCAAGTCCTGTATGACCCAAAGATATTATTGGAGCAGTGCCAGGTGACTGAAATGGAGAAAAAAAAAAGAGATTAATGATCAATTTCAAGGGACCAGCTTTTTTCCCAGCTATATGATCGAAATTATCAGACCTCAGTGTCACAGGTTTGGAATACTTGCAAAGGCCCAAGAAGCACCACCAAGAGTCTTCTTCTAAGAGAAACAATGGAGAGAGGGTTAGACTCGGAATCAGAAAGACTGGAGCTTGAATACTGCCTTAGATTCTTACAAGCTCTGTGCTACCTTGGGGAAGTCTTTTAACCAGAATCAGTCTTTTTTTCATCCTCTGGAAAATGGGCTAATAATAACATCTGCTTTAGTGGGTTGTTCTGGTGATCAAATGAGATAACATGTAAATTGTTTTGTACACCTTGAAGTGCTATGTAAATTCTAGCTATGATTATTATGCTAAATTCCTCACACCAATGTAAAGGGGAGGACTGTGAAGGGTACACATGAGGTTACACTAATAACCCCAGGAACAAAAGTGATCTGTGACTTGGAAAGAACTAGGGTTTTGGCAAATGAAAATGCCTTAGAAAGCTGAGAATATAAATAAGGCTTTAATCAGAGTATAAAATCAAGGAGATTACATACTACATGATGCAATTGAGAACTTTATTGCACTGAGCCAGTCTTCTGCCTCCAGTTTTCATGGATAATTAGTGATGGGAAAAACATGATGATCAAGGGTTTTGAGAAATAGTATATGTCAATGAGCAAGGTAGTGACCATTAGGGACTCGAGCTTTATTCCTAAAGACACATTAGTATTGAAACAGTGATAAAGGGTTTTTTTTTTAATGCTATATGGGACAGGAACTGATTCCTCAAATGGTAGAATCAAGTAGTTGATGTTGCCCAAGCTATTTCACTCTTTGGCCATGGTGACTTTGGCCATTGGTTAAAGAATGGACACTTGAACTAGTAAAAAATTCAATAAAATTATTTCAGTTCAAAGATTATTTTCCACAATCAGGGAAATTAAAGGATAGTGTTTTCTGTGCAGCTACTCGGAGTTGTATCATCCCATGACAGGAAAATTATTATGCAGAGGATGATAAATGACTATTTTTCCTTATTAACACTAAATATGGCAGAAGAGACTTAAATAATACCATGTAGGATTAGTTCAGACATAAAGAAGAACTTCCAGATAACAAACATTAACTAATACAAGAACTAAGGGCCAGGAAAGTAGCACAGGACTAGAATCTGGAGTACCTTGAGTTCAAATCTGGTCTCGCACACTTCCTAACTGTGTGATATTGGGCAAGTCACTTAATCCCAATTGCTTAGCCCTTAACACTTTTCTCTCTTGGAAGATAGAAGGTAAGGGTTTAAAAAAAAAAAAAAAAAAGAATGTGTTACTAAAGTTGGGAAAACTTCTTTTAGGCTACTGAGAAAATAATTGACCTATCAAGACTCAGTGTCTTCTTAGACAGTTTTGTGACAGCTTTCTTCCCTGTCAGACCTAACATGATGTTCTCTACATATAGCAGATAACTAATAAATATGTTTTGAATTGAAATCTCTCAAGGCTTCTTTTAGTCTTGGTTCCATGTACACTTAAAATTAGGATTCAAATCAGACATTTGTCTCATTCATTGCTAGTATTGACAAGGCTTTTGAGTCTAGCTAATTACAAAATAACATTTCCTTTGAATTGGGAAGAAACCAGCTAAGACAAGGGCGGTGGTGTAGGTTAGGGGTAGTGATATATTCACCTTTTCAACAGAGAACCCCCTCCTGAAAGATACAAGGAGATAATACCCCACATGATTTGCAGCTTGAGCTAAGTAGGTCATCTACAAATCATCCTATATTATAGCAACTAAAACAGCAACGAAAATAATAATGGAGGTTGAATCTAAAACTTTTATTCAAATGTAAAAGTTTTTGATATTTCACTCATCATTACAATAGTTTATCTTTTAAAATGTCATGATAATGGCTTATCCAGAACTATTTCTACATGAACCTCATACAGTTAGAAGAATGAAAAAATAGCAACACAAAACGTCTTATATTTGTATGTCACTTTAAAGCATGGGAAATGCTTTAAATACAGTATCTCATTTTGAACCCTAGGAGAGAGGTACTTTGAAAATCACTGTCTTGTAAATGAATAATTGGCAAGTATGTTTTTAAAAATTGGGATAAAACTCCTTGAGGGAAGAGACTATTTGGCTTTTTGGTTTTGTATCCCCAATACCTAGCTAATTGTGTGGCACATAGTTTGTGCTTACTAAATGCTGATTGGTTGGTAGGATTATTCTCTTTCTGTATATATTGCTCCACAGGTGAGGGTGGGGCCTAATGATATAGAAAAGAGTAAAGCATGAGAATATGATCAAAAGTAGACCAGGGCAAAAAGACATCTTATTAAAAGTGTGTCATTTATCCTTCTCATTAATATTGGCTTTCCAGTGATGACAACTGTTTGAAAATTGGAACTCTGAAACAAGGATTAAATTGGCTAAGAGGCAGATCTGCGTATTAAAGGTAGCTAGACTTGGAATCAAGAGAGCTCTGAGATCAAAGCTCAGCTTTGACGTTTGCTAATTGTATGACCTTGTACAAGTCACTTGATTTCTCTGACAGTCAGTTTCTTCATTTTTAAAATGGAAATAATAGTACTTACAACAACCAACTGCTTGTGATGCTATGAGAAAAGTGCTTTGAAAATCTTAAAGCGCTATATAAATATGTAATAGTAGAAGAATTAATGGTAATAGCAGTAGTAGTAACAGTAGCAGTAGCAGTAGCAGTAGCAACAGCAGCAGTTGTAGTAGTAGTAATTAGTAAGTAGTAGTAGTAGAAGTAGTAGTGGTAGTAAGTAGTAGTAGTAGTAGTAATAGTAGTAGTAGTAGAAGTAGTAATAGTAGTAGTAGAAGTAGTAGTAGTAGTAGTAGTAGTAGTAGTAGTAGTAATAGTAGTAGTAGTAGAAATAGTAATAGTAGTAGTAGAAGTAGTAGAAGTAGTAGTAGCAGTAGTAGGAGTAGTAGTAGGAGTAGTAGTAGTAGTAGTAGTAGTAGTAGTAGTAGTAGTAGTAGTAATAGTAGTAGTAGTAGTAGTAGTAGGAGTAGTAGTAGTAGTAGTAGTAGTAATAGTAGTAGTAGTAGTAGTAGTAGTAGTAGTAGTAGTTTACTTTCAAAAATCTACTATCATATTTGTTGCTATTTAGAAGTTCTTCCCTGTGCACAAACTAAATATCAGATAATATTTAAATTCTTTATCTCTTTATCCTCTCCTACTAAGGAAAAAAAAAGACTCAAAGCTGAAAAAGAAAAGAGGTCATCATCCTTTGAATTTAAACTCTCCCTCTGGCAAAATTTTAAGTAAGAACAAAGAAAGCATCGCTCTTCATGATGAGTTCTCAAGTTGAAAGCCTTTGAACCATGACATCTCCCGTTCTGATCTACACTCTCTAACCTCATCCCAACAGACAGAGGAAGTTAGAGCATTCTGAAACTCTGGGGACTAGCGCCAGATTCCCATATTTTATAGCAAGATCCTAACACAGAAAAGCTTCACACAGAGAAACCCAAATATGTTTGGATTGATTGTTCACTTCAATTACCTCTAGGATCCAACTTAAAATTCTTGATTTAGCTTTTATAGCCCTTCATAACCTGGTTTCGACATGTCATTCTAGTATCCCCTTCTCACACTCTGTGGTCTACCCAAGCGGAGCATCTCTCTATTCTTCACTCATACCACTCCATCTCCCCATTTCATGATTTTACCTTGGCCTGGAATATACTTTTTCCTTACCTCCACCTTGTAGAACCTCTTTCTTCCTTTAAGACGTACCTGAAATGCCACCTTTTTTTTTTATTAAATGTTTTTTTTTTTTAAAACCTTGTACTTCGGTGTATTGTCTCATAGGTGGAAGAGTGGTAAGGGTGGGCAACGGGGGTCAAGTGACTTGCCCAGGGTCACATAGCTGGGAAGTGGCTGAGGCTGGGTTTGAACCTAGGACCTCCTGTCTCTAGGCCTGACTCTCAATCCACTGAGCTACCCAGCTGCCCTGAAATGCCACCTTTTACATGAATCCTTTCTTAATCTCCACTACCATCTAACATCCTTTTTGTCAAACTATGTTTTATTTAATTGCTTTGTATTTATTAGTATTTATTCATTTTATATTTATACTATATATAGTTATAAATGCACTTATTACCTCCCTTCCTAGAATGTATACATTTAAGAGTCAGGATTCTTTCCTTTTTCTGTATTTATAACCCCAGTGCCATGGGGCACCTTATAGATTCTTTAAAAAACAAACAAACAAACAAAAAAAAAAAACCCTTACCTTCCATCTTAGAATCAGTCCTATTTATTGGTTCCCAGGCAAAAGAGTGATAAGGACTTGACAATGGGGGTTAAGTAACTTGCCCAGGGTCATACAACCAGGAAGCAATCTGATGCCAGATTTGAACCCAGGACTTACCATCCTCTAGGCCTGGCTCTCAATCCACTGAGCCACCTAGCTGCCTCCACTTATAGGTTCTAAAATGTTTGTTGATTGATTAATTTGCATAAGATGAAAAATAGCTGCCCTAAAGTTCTTTCTCTTGAATGAAGTGTTACTTATCTTTATAAAGTGATCTCAACTTTTGAACAGTCAAGCCAATCTATAACAAGAGCATTTCATCTACTTCTCGTTTGAGAAACTGGCCAAAGTGCAAGAGGAGAATGAATGTTTAGTAATTTCCTTTCTCTCAAAAACAGCTTGAAATCACTTGAAATCATGCTTAAATTATACATTTTATGAACATCTTTCCTTGATACTGTATTGCCAATGGTAATTATATCCTTCGCATTTTTTGGACAGTTGTATTGAAATCTAGATACAAAATATAGCTGTATGTTTTAAGAGTCAAGTTAAAGGGGGGGAAAGTTAGGTACAAGGGAAAATAAGGCCAGGATAGAATATTCAACAGCAAAGTGAATAAGAGGAAGAGCAAACTTTGTTGATATTTTAGGAAAGTTTAGATATACAGGCGTTCATAGTACCAAAGATATAGCCAGTGAAGAACTTGTTTCTTCCATCTGACTAATTTGGGAGCAGCTGAGAGCTTCGTTCATTTTAACCATCTTAAAAAAATGATCTTATAATATTGCCATCTGTCGGCATATGACAGCTACAGCATTCCGACGTTCCAGATAACAGAGTAAAAAATACAGAAAATTAAAGGGACAGATGTGAAAAATGCACACACTCATTTGGCTTAGCACTTCACATCTGTTCTCCCCAAAGCTTTTCCTAGTAACACAAATCTAATTCCTGGCCCCAATATCTTGGAATGTTATGGCATACAGGAACCAACACTCCTGTCATGTACTGAAAGTTTCATTAATTCCAACACATCCTGTGTTTTCTCATCAATATTGGTGGTCTCCTATCCAAAAATCAGTTTCTGTTCCTGTGGGAGAATGCATGTAGGTATACATACATGCATTTTATACTACATTAATTCTTTCAACTTGTTTCATTGGGATTTCACATAATCATAGACCCATAGGATATTATAGATGGAAAGAACTTTAAAGATCTTAGTCCAATGGCTCTTTATCCAGATGAGGAAACCAAGGCTTAACATTAACAAAAAGCCAATGAAAATTATAAAAGTCCTAGTCTCTCCTCTGTGACCATCTAAAATTCAAAAATTTTGGTTTTGTTCTTCATGAAAGGAAAGGAATATATGGTAACAATGGGTGTTGCCAGGGAAAAGAGACCCTAGCCAAGTTTAGCTTTTATGAACTCTGGTCCATTAGAGAACCACAGGAGAAAATAGATGCTTACTGAGGTTTAAAAGGAGCAAAAGATAATAACCACAACAATAATCATAGCAATGTAATAGTATTTTAAGTTTCAAAAAGCACCTTACATGTGTTACATTTATTCCTTACACTCCTAATAAGGTAGCTGCTGTTGTCTCCATTTTACAGGCGAAAAAACTGAGGTTAAGAGAAGATGCGTGATTAGCCTAAGTTCACTTAGCTAGAAAGTATTCTAAGGCTTAAATTTGAAGTCAGGTCTGCCTGATTCCAAATATAGAGCTCAATTTTCATTATGCTACTTTTGTATTTTGTCTAGCATCAGTCCTACTAAATAGTTACCCTCTTCCTAAGTCTCTTACCAGTTGTTTTTTGTTGGTTTGTTTGTTTTAACTGAACCTGTGATTTCCTTAGAACATCTTTCCTTGGTATTCTTTCCAGAAACCCTGGTTGGAAAACTCCCTCTACCAATGCCAAGATAGTACTAGTTCTGCATAGTCTTACACAGTTGCCTGGGGCACTGAGAGGTGAGGTCACTTGCAGTTTAACAACACCAAAATGTATTAGAGGCAAGATTTTAATCTACATATTCCTGAGTCCAAAGCTAGTGATCTTTCCCTCCTGGATCTGTTCTTAACTTCTAGACTTTCAAACTATGTTGTCTCCTCCTGGAATTTCCATCAGTGCTGGGACTTTCTTGACATAGAATATCCAACCATCCCTGTACCCTTCACAATATGGAGTATCTCTGTGTAAGACTGTTTCCTGTCTACAATGGGTGAATTCTTCCTGGAGTTTCCATTTTGTGGAGGGAACTAATACAGCTTTCCTCCCCATCCCAACCTTATTCCAAACGTCCTAGATCTATCTCCTTTCTTTTTATTCCCAATCCTCCCCTAGTTTTCAGCTCCCTTTTCTGTGTTGTCATACATCATTAGAATACAGGTTTCTTGAGTGCAGAGACTACATTCCTTTCTGCTTGCTTAGCACAGTGCCTGGCAAATATTAAGGGCCTAATAAATGCTTATTTCCTTCCTTCCCAGCCATTATGTCATGCTGCCTTGACCTAAATAACAGCAGAATAATGCCTTTGGCATGTCAATGTTACTTAATTTAAATATCAAATTTGTCAGGACAGGGACAGGCTTCACTAGATTGATTAAGTCAAATTACTAGTTTTTCATGGGGTCAAGAATAAAGTTGGTTTTGGTTTGTGGTGCTGGTGGAGATGAAGGTTTACTTTACTTTAGTTTTATTTTATTATACCATCTACATTACCTCTTCCAGCCAGAAAAAGTAAGCCTGAAACTGTGTATATGTCACATCTTCCTTAAAGGAAGGGAGATAGGGCATTTAAGGATGAAGGTACAAAAGATTTATCATCTTTAAATCAATTGATTTTTAAATTAAATGTTTAAACTGGTTGAGACCAAGCATTTATTAAATACTTACTATGTTTCAGACACTGAGATAAGCACTAGTAAAACAAAAGCAAAAAAAAAAAAAAAAGAAATTAACCCTGCCTTCAAGAATCTTACATTCTGTTGGGAAATATATGCATATAAATATAGAATAAATAAAAAATAATAGGAAGTAGTTAAGTCCAAAGTAAAGGTAAGAAGGGAAGACCCTTGAAGTTGGAGGAAACTGATCAATCTTCATGTGGAAGGTGGTACTTGAGCTACATTCAGAGAAGTACAAAGATTCCATGAGATAAACATAAGGAGGGAGTATAGTCTAGGCTAAAGGACAGCCAATACAAATGTATGGAGAACTTCCAGGTCACGCAAGCAGCATAATGATATGCGAGACATTTTCTCTGATCTTCATGGCCTCTCAAATCTCTCCAAAATAAGAATAATGTGCAGGAGGTAAAGTAATGGCAGCTATCTCCACAGGCTAAGATAACTAAGAACCTACCAAGGTGAGGGTTGAATGCAAGATATGCTGTTGAGGAAGAAATGTAAAGATTTGGCAACTGATTAGATTAGATAAATTAGGTAGTAGAGGTTAAAAAGTTGAGGAATTTGAAGATAACTCTATGCTTTAGGAGTCACCAATTACTAAGACCAAAAATGTCCATCACTTGGCATCCAACCTTGTATCATAAAACAAAATTACTTTTCCCCAACTCCAACAATGTTTTTTGTTGCCTTCTAGACTAGGAAACCTTGACTGTGTCTTATTTAATCTTTGTATCCATAGAACAAAAGCTCTTGACTTAGGGCTTATGGCATAGATAGATAGATAGATAGATAGATAGATAATTACATTTCAATATAATTTCTCTTGTAATCCCATATAATTTACTTTATACTTCTAAAAACATTATCCTGAGGTGTCATGGGCTTCCCCAGACTCACAAAAAGAAGCATAATGCAGAAATAGATAAGAATCACTGGTTTAAAACAACAGCATTAGTGGGAAAATTGATGCCTATAGATCTTCACAGTTTACATTGGCTTCAGATCTGATTAGGTAAGAAAGAATTGTGGTTTGGTTGCATGTTGGAAGAGAGCTTCATCTCTGTTTTATTCTCTGAACTACCCCCAAGATATCAGCATGATATTCAGTGACATGAATTTACATATAGAACAACAATCCAAAACAGAAAAATGGTCACCTAGTATTAGATGTTACAAGCCAAATATTGTAGAATTGTCAAGAAGTAAAGAAGTACCTCTCTAGCCTTAAAAAGAATCCAGAAAAATATATAAAAGAGGAGAAAAAAGAATCAAGGAAAAGGGGGGGGGGGGACAAATGCTGACTCTAGGTTCAAATTCCATACTGAACTAACTCATGAATAAGAATAAAGTCTTACATTCATGTTGAAAAGTCTTTTTTTCAAATCTGGCCTCAGACACTTCCTAGTTGTGTAACCCTTGGCAAGTCACTTAACCCAAATTGCCTACCCTTTACTATTCTTCTGCCTCAGAACCAGTACTTATTAGCAATTCTAAGACAGAAAGTAAGGAATTAAGAAAAAAAGTTTTTATTTCTCTCTCCTCATCTTTGAAGTAAGAAGAAGTAAAGAATAGGACATGTCTTTAAAAGGAATAAATATATGCCCTCAGACTCTACTCTTTCTTCTAATTTGTAAAAGGGGATGCTCACAACTATGGTAGATCAGTGGAAAGTCAGTCAATAAGCATTTATTAAACACTTAGTGTGTTTGAAATATAAATAAAAACAGAAAGAAAGGCAGTCCACATCCTCAAGGATCTTATATTTTTAACCCCCAATCTCAAAGTCCATTGATATTAGGCATTCTCCTGCCTGGTGAAAATGAGTGTCTTGTCTTATATGAAGGGAGAGGTGGAGCTGGTAAGAAAAAGTGTTTTTTAGTCTTCTTCAGATTTTCTTCAAGTCTTTGGACCTTCTTCAAAGGGAGAAAAAAGATGCTAACTCCAAGAAAAGATTCTGGGAAGAATCCAAAGCAACTTGTGGAAGGTCTAAAGACTTGAAGATGATTTGAAGAGGACTGAAGAGCTTCCTTTGTTTCCCAACTCTGCCCACCCCTCCCTTTAGAGCAGTGATGGAGAACCTTTTGGAGATGGAGTGCCAGGCCCCACCCCCACCCCAGACCGAGCACCTGCCCCACCAGAGACCATGTGCCATGCCCCTCTCCCACAAGGAGTGCCAGGAGCACCCCACCCACCCCTTATCCCACACAGGGATGGGAGAAAGAGCTCCCATTGGGCTGCTGGATGGAGGAACAGGTGAAGTGAGGAATGTTCTCAGCAAGTGTACAGAGTGGGAGGGAAGTGGTCCAAGCTCTCCACTTCCTTCCAGTTCTGCCACCTGTGAGCACCTATGTAACCCCCTGTGTATTCCCATTGGGCTGCTGGGCAGAGGGGTAGGTGATGTGAAAAAATGTTATGAGACACAGTGCAGAGGGGGAGGAGAATAGCTCCACTGGAGTCCCTCTGCCTTTTTAGTAATGAACTCTGGGGAGGGGTGGGGGGGGGGGAGGGAGAATACTGGAGAGGTGGCTATGTGCCCACAGAGAGCACTCTGTGTGCCATGTTTGGCACCCATTCCATAGATTCACCATCACTGCTCTACAGCAAAGCAGGGCATTCACCTCTGTCAATGAGGGAAGAATCCCATAATTTGGGACTTTGGTCTTAGGACTACATTTTTCTTTCTTCTTTTTTTTTTAAATAAACCCTTACCTTCTGTCTTGGAGTCAAGTATGGACTCCAAGGCAGAAGAGTGGTAAGGGATAAGTCAGTGATTTCCAAAGTGGGAGATACTGCCACCTGGTGGGTGCTGCAGTGATCCAGGGTAGGTGGTGATGGCCACAGGTGCATTTATCTTTCCTATTAATTGCTATTAAAATTTTTTTAAAAATTAATTTCCAGGGGGCTAAGTAATATTTTTTTTCTGGAAAGGAGGCGGTAGGCCAAAAAAGTTTGGGAACCACTGGGCTAGGCAATGGGGGTTAAGTGACTTGCCTGGGGCCACACAGCTGGGAAGTGTCTGAAGCCAGATTTGAACCTAGGACCTCCCATCTCTAGGCCTGGCTCTCAATCCACTGAGTTGCCTCCAGGACTACATTTTCTAATGAGGAAGACAACACATAAGTGAAAGCTGAAAGGGATGGGGAGGGAGAGAAGGCATCTGAGAGAGAACTTTTAAAATGCCTCCTGTGGAGAAATGAAAAGAAATATAGTCAAAATGTCCTCCCTAAGGTTCTGGGGGAAACCATCTAAAGAGAGGAAGAAACCTCAAGGGTGGAGAGTATTTCCAAAGAGAATTACAGGACTAGAGAGAGTTTTCTGGGACATGGTGGGGAAAAATCCAGAGCGTGGCCTGTAGAGAGAAAGATATAATTTAGTCCTTGAACATTCCTGACTTAATGAATGGTTGAGCTGGCTCTTCTGCTATTTCATAGGAGAATTGACTGGAACATCCTGAACTACTCATTCTCCATCTTCTATTCTTCTCCACTTCTTCATCCATCTCCTCTTCTCTGACACCCCACTCCATAAGGATATACCCATCCTTTGTAATCTCTTCCCCACTGGCAAGCATCTCAACCAACTATAGTTTCTCCAGCCTCTTTCTCACTTGCTGCATTAGGTCTTCCTATTTCTCCAATACCTTCATCGGTCACCAGAAATGCTCTGGACAGTGGTTTGGAAGTACTTAGCCATTTCCCAAGGTTCTTCTCCATGACCACTGAGATGTAGCTAGAGTTATGTACTTTGCAAAAGTTTAAGCTCCTTTGTTTTCACAAGATCTTCTACATTGCCAAACACATTTTATCCACTCTATCTTTTTCCTCAAAAAATGATGTCAAAGCTCGTCTATAGTCTTTTTTTTATCCTTACTTTCTATCCTAGTAGCAACTCTAAGACAGAAAAGCAAGAGCTAGGCAAATGGGGTTAAGCAATTTGCCAAGGGTCACACAACTACAGAGTATCTGAGGTCTTATGTGAACCCAGGTCCCCTTGACTGCAGGTCTGGCACTCTATCCACTGTATTACCTAACTGCCCCAGTCTACAGCCTTCATCATACAAAATGGAGATAACAATTCTCTAGGAGACCAAATGTGATGATTCAGAGGCTGAGCAAATTCTTCTCATCCCTTGTGATCAAATGTGTTGCTCATTAGCAGAATATACAATAATAGTTTATGGAATAAATGCCTTTGAATTTTAATAGCAAGAAAAAACTATGCAGAGGAGTGAAGAAATAATGCCTTAGATTGGAATGATGATGGAACATCATTTGTTTAGTGCCCTTCTTTTGGGGGAACTTACTGCAGACTAGATAAAAAAAGCACTGATCATAACCATTCCCTCAGAGAGCAAGAACTCAGGAAATTATTTGCTTCACTTTGAAAATTTGCAACATAATAAATAATTCTCAGACCATCTCTCAAGGCAAACCTTCTGGGTCCCACATCTATATAAAATTAATGAGCATCAAAAATGACCCTGATGCTGCACAATATAGTGAATCAGAGCCAGCTTATGAACATATGGAGACACTGAGGTACAAGGTAGCATCCCCATGCCTGGAATTCTTTTCCTCTTCATCTCTATCTCCTAGCTTTCTGGTTTTCAAGTCCCAACCAAAATTCCACCTACTGCAGGAAACATTTCCTGCATTCCCTTAATTCTATTGCCTTCCATTTGCTATAATTATGTCCAATTTGTTCTGTATATAGCTTGTTTATACCTGAGTGGTTGCATGTTATATCCTCATTAGATTGTGATCTCCTTGAGAACAGGGACTCTCTTTTGCCTTCCACTATATTTCCAGCACTTATAACAGCACCTGGCACAAGTAGGCACTTAAATGTTTATTGACTGACTGAATTTTTTTCCAGAGTTTCTATAACTCTGTGGTAGTGTTGGATATCGGTGAAAGCTTTCTTCTTTATTTTGAGTGTCTTTTTATATTTTCTAGAGACTGTATTTCATATTTGAAGTACCACATGTTCAAAGAGAATGGGGAAGGGCAAAGGAGAGGGAGAGAGAAAGAGTGGAAAACAAAAATAAATTTCATTGAAATAAAATATGCTTTCTTCAAAGATTCAGTTTAGTTGTTTGTATTGTTGTTTTAACTGAGTTTACTTCATCTTTTGTAACCAATATCTGTAGTTTTTACTATCGGCATTAGCCTATTTGAACAGCTGATCTTGGGCACAGACTTGTACAACTTCGAGAGATGAAGATGATTTGATTCACTTAGCAAAGTTGGATTTCCATTCTCTTACCTACCACCCCCCCAACACACACACCTTTTAAAAATAGTTTTATTGGGAAAAAAAACTAGAAAAGGCAGCTAAATGATCAGAGTAAGGAAAAGATCATATAAATCTATATTTTCTGTGAGGTGGTAGAATCAAAGGATGCAGATAATTGACATACACTAATGATTTCCAAACTCCAATGGTTTTAACCCTTCACTCATAAAATGTTTTCAAAAGCTATTAATAAATATTTACATGCAGAATCAGAACCTGGAGAAAGTAAAGAAGCTAGTCAGGGTCACAGCTTTGTTTAAAGATAAAAATGGGTCAACATCTACAGAAAAGTTTTAACAAAAATTCCTCTAAGACTGTTTGCTATTATGTTGACGGAACTGCCCCAACACTTTGACTGGGAAAATCAAGATCACCTGTTAACAGTACAAACACATTTAGTCTTTGTAGATGATTTCAGCTGTTATCCCAAAGTTCTAAGAAATGTTGCAACAGCTACAGAGATATATAGATTGCACAGCCTAAAAATTAAACTTAATAAAAACAAAATGGATGTACAATAAGTACTGAAAACAAAGAATGGTGATTATAGATGACTTGGAAATCATAAGAAACTTATGGAATGAGTAGCTGGGTGGCTCAGTGGATAGAGAGCCAGGCCCTAGGCTCAAATCTGGCCTCAGATCTTTTTTAGCTGTGAGACCCTGGACAAGTCCCTTACACTGCCTAGCCCTTACACTCTTTTGCCTTGGAACTAATACATAGTATTGAGTCTAAAGTAGAAGGTAAGGGTTTAAAATTAAAAAAGAAAAAAAGAAACTTATGGAGCCCTTTTCCAAATGTGAGCCATGAAAGCCATACCCCCTGGTTCAAGGTACTCTTTGAGCTAGCATCTATTTATTTAAATCTACAGCTCATGAGTTCCAACTGATGTTTCCTTTTTTTTCAGTTCAAACCAGGTTATACATTAATTCAAAGCAAAAGGCATTTAATTAAAATGGAACAGGAAGATTAAAAGAAAGGAAAATATACCAAACACAAAGGAGAACATGTTATTATAGGTTCCTATATCACTAGTAGAAACAGTAAACACACATAACTCAGTCAACTCATTCTGTTAAGGATGCATATCGCTTGCTGATTCTCTATCTCTGGCTGTCATTGTCTGGGCTGCTTTAGCCACTGAGTCATAAAACTGGGTCTGCTGCTCTGCAGGCATCATCTGGCCTTATCCACTTTGCTGACATCTGCTGTTTCTCTTCTGAGGTACTACTGCCATCTACTGCTTCTCTATTGAATTTCATTGGCCAGTTAGCCCTTTCTTCTCAGGGAAAGAGTAACCATTTCTTTGTGAAATAGTCCAAAACTTCAGTATATTATCTTGTTTTGTGAGTCAAAGTCACTGCTATATTGAACAAACACAGGAACTGTCCCTCAGGATGAATCTTTTTGAATGATTTTGATTGGTCCTCAATGACCACTCTCCTAGGCTCTGAGATCAGAATAAATAAAATCTTTCCAAGTTCTATTATGCCCCTGGCAGCTAGTGCTAGGCCATTCAGATTACCCTAGGGATTCACTTAACAGATAGGAAGGGTATGAGTTGGAATTGGCTCTACCTTTGTCCTATAATAATTGCTACTTTCCATACAGTTAGAATATGTTTGCATCAGCCCCCAACTTCAGCAGGATGACAATAGGGATAAAGAATAGAACAAAAGAGGCAAAACAGTCAGGATTCATTTCAGCTGCATCTGCACAATGCTGAGTGATCAAGGCACAATAATCCCCTTCAAAATGTTGAGCTAGAAAAAAGAGGAGAAAAGCAATACCTTGTGGTCAGCCAGCATCTATTGGAAAGAACACACACAAAAAAAAAAATCTTCCTGTGATTCTAGAGAAAAATAAACGTACCGCATACTGTTGGAAGATGTGGATGTGGTTTGTGATTTGAAAGGATACTGTGTGAGTCACATAGCAATAATGTTAGCTAATAATCCAACCTAGAGAATAGATTCTACAAGGTCATAACTAAAATTTTGATTGTCGTGAGACCTTATTCTGATTATTACAACAAAAATGGAAAGAATATTCTTCAGTATTAGTGTTTATTGTGTCTGTTTTCATGTCATGATAAAGCAATTAACTGGTTTCAATTTCATTTCTTAGGGTGCTCTATGACTATTCACTGAAAGGGATACTAGCAAACAAGAACAGCATCTAATTAGACAGCTTCAGGATGAAGCGAGAGAGAAACAAAAGGCAAGAATAATTCCTAAAAGGGGCATAAGTCCACATATTTTCCTACTATTGGGGGAAAAAAATGGGGAATACCATAAGGAAAACAATTTTCATAATGCTTATCATCCACATTCTGTAGCTACCATGTTTAAAGAATAACAACATTGACATCGAACTATCAGATAGTCAAAGCTGTACTCTTTTCCCTGTCCTCATCCATTTTGATCTATATATTGCAATTGACACTGTTGGCCATTCATGCCTATCAATTCTTTTTTTCTCAAGGTTTTTCTGAAACTACTCTTGGTTCTCCTCCTAAATCTCTAGTAATACTTTCTTAGTATCCTTTGCTGGTTCTGCACCATACCTGTTACAGGTATGTCCCAAAGTTCTTTCATAGTCCCTCTTCTCTCATTTTTCTCTCTTGGAACCTTCATCAGTTATCATGGGTCTAATTATCAACTCTATGCTAATAACCCCCAAATCAATACAACCAATCTCTAGTCTTTCCCTTAAGGTTTAGTTCCCCATTCTCATTTGACTATAAGACAATCCATACTCAATGTGTTCAAAGTTGAACCTATTATATTTAAAAAAAAAAAACCTCTCTCCTTTTCTAGACTTCCCTATTTTTGTTGAAGGAACCACCATTCTTCTAGTCTCATAGATTTGTAGAAATGTAAGAGTCAGCATTAACCTTGACTTATTCACTCTTCATCATCCCATACATCCAGTCCATTTGCCAAAAGTTGCCATTTCTAACTCAATGAGATTATTAATATTTAACTTCTTTCTACTTACATAGCTACCACCATAGTTCAGGCCCTCATAATTTCTCACCATTTTTTATTGCAGCTTCTTGATTCCTTTGACTCAGTTCTTTAACCACTCTAGTCCATCCTGTAGATTGCTGCCAAAGTAATTTTCCTTAAATGCAGATCTATGTCATTTCAATGGATTAAAGACAGTAGTCGGAAGGAAGGAAGGAAGGAAGGAAGGAAGGAAGGAAGGAAGGAAGGAAGGAAGGA